>NC_090929.1:1667562232-1667862232 GCF_040938575.1 Ambystoma mexicanum
TGCTTCCTTGATGAGCATCATTTGGCATCCTAGATGTCTCGAGATGTTGCGAAGCTGCTGGCATGTAGCAGGCTCTGCCAAGGGGCACCAGGGCAGTCTAGATTTCTGAGCTGATGCTCTGATTACTTACCGGTAATCTTCATTACTCCTAGTCCTACTCTTCCTCGTCACAGTACTTACTTCATGAGGCACCCGCCTCCGACACAGGACCTTCTTCTATTTCTTTAAATCCCTATAACTCCTCCCCCACATCCATGTCACTCAGTTTCATATTACCAAGCCGGAGCATGGGACCTTCCCCGCAGGGAGGGTGAGGAGGGTCGTCAGTACTGTGACGAGGAAGAGTAGGACTAGGAGTAATGAAGATTACCGGTAAGTAATCAGAGCATTACCTCCACGTCCACTCTTCCTCGTCCCAGTACTTACTTCATGAGGTATACCAAAGCATCAAAGGGGAAAAGGTCCCAATGAGACAGAGCCAAAAACAGTGCAGCAAAACACACCCACAATAACTCTTAAATCACATCCCCACAGACAAAAACTCCAACCACGAAGGAACCAACCCCCGAGTGGGAGAAACTCAACCCATAGCGGTTGATGAAAATGTCTAGACCAGCCAAGGCGGCAGCCATACAAATCTCTTGCAGAGAAAAACCCTCCTTACATCGGGCCAGGAAGCCGCGAAACACCTGGTAGACCGCCCCTGATTGTGCGCAGGCACAGGCAGGCCAGAAGCCACATAGGCCCTAGAGATCACAACCCGGAAACACCGGAAAATGGAAACCACAGATGCGTTATGCCCAGCCCCAGCCAGACCACAAGCAATCAGAAGACTATCAGATTGGTGGAAAAGGCAAACCAAGCCAAATACTCCAACGCGTCCCGCCGGACATCAATGTTAAGCCGAGCCACCTCCTCAGGCGTTCTTGGATCATGAAAGAAGTCAGGGAGAACCAGACCCTGAGAGGTGTGAAACCCGAGAGACAACTGAAGGGAGAAACTTCGGACCACACCCCGGCACCACCGAGTCTGGCAGCACCCTCAGGAAAGGAGCGTGACATAAGAGAGCCCCAATCTCCCCAAGCCTACGGGCAGAAGTGAGGGCAATAAGAAAAGCAGATTTCAGTGTAAGATGTTTGATATCAATCTCGGAAATGGGCTCAAAAGGAGGCCCGTGAAGGAACCGTAATACAAGAGGGAGATCCCAAAAGGAAAACCCTTTATCAGCACAAGGAAGGGAAGAAGAAAAACCCTGGATCAACTTCCCCACCAACACCTCCCCATCCAAGTGACCGTCAGAGTCCCCCAAAAGGAATTTCATGGAGGCCCGCTGAGAGCGAAGCCTGGAAAAACTGCCAGGCCCCTGTCAAAACCCCTCCTGGAGGAACCGAAGGATAGCAGAGGCCAGAACGCAGGGGAGGGATCCCAGACTGCCCATACCAGTCTCGGAAATGGCCCCAATGTCTGCCTAACACCTTCAGAGTGGAGGGTCTAAGAGCATCCATTTGGACTCAACTACAGGATCTGAGAACCCCTGAGATATCAACCTAGACTGAGCAATAGCCACATCGCCCATTGCATCCGGTGGAATTCTAACCGCAGATCCCCTTGAAGGGGACACGGCCACCTCGGAACCAGCCAAGGTTCCTAGGAACGAAGCTCCAACAGAGAGGGGAGCCAACTCCGGCGGCACCAGAACAGAGCTAACAACAACACAGTCACCCTGGACACTCAGATACGCCAAACCACCCGGGGCAGAAGGGGAATAGGCGGAAAGGCATAAAGGAAAACCCCAAGGCCACTGTACAGAGAGGGCGTCCATCCCCCAATCCCCTCAACCTGAAACCGAGAGCAGAAGAGGGGAACTTCTGCTGAGGCCAGGGATGCAAACAGGTCTAGAACCAAGGACCCTAATCTGACACAGGTCACCGCAAAGACCTGGGCCAACAGGACCAGTTCTGCAGAGGAGTGAAAACCGGCATCTGAGAAGATCCGCTTGAACATCGTCCACCCTTCTGATACGTGAGGCCAGCAGATACACCAGATGAGATTCCTCCCAGGTGCCTATCAGCGCTGCCAGAGCATTCAAGGAACAGCCGGAACCCCTTTTGCAGTTCACATATGCCAAGGCCGTCGTATTGTCCGATCGGACCAAAAACCGCCGACCGTCCAGCAACTCCTCGAAGTACACCAGAGCTTGCACAATGGCACAACTCTTGCCAATTGGATGATCACCGGCTCTCCCCAGATCTCACAACCCTTGAGCTGAGAGGACCCCCAATGTATACCCTTTCTGCTGGTGTTGGTAGTAGGAGAGGTCACAGGAGGAAGGACCATGCACACCTCAGCCTGTAGACCTGAAACCCCCCGCCACCATAGCAGAGACACTCGCAGCGCTGGGGACACTGAAAACAAAACTACGAAAGCCGAGATGTCGGGAGCCAGTGGGAGAGAGTATAAGACACCAGGAGACGTAACCGAAGACAGGCTCAAGGAACTGGAAAACATGCAAGACGCCACGTGCCCCGTAACTTCAGCAACAGGTGAGTCGAGACATACTGCCTTCTGAGAACCCAGCCCAGAACAGCCAGCAAGTGCCCCCCCTGCACAACATCCAGAGTACGCTCTCCCCAGACGTCCGGACAAGCAGTGCAGGGTCTTGAGACCCATAAGCAGGTGACACATCCTAGAAGGCATAGGGACCAGGAACACCCGCAAGTAGAAAACTTGACCCTGAACAGGGAGAGGAACGGGCAAGACGGTAACCCACAACAACCGTTCGGAGAGAACGGATCCCATGGCCAACTACTTGGACCGTGAGCTGGGTACCAAAGTCCTAACCATGCAAACCTGGACAGGAGGAGACAGGAACGGCAACTGATACCCCATCCAGAAGGAGCCCATTACCCAGGAAGCCGAACCCCACCGGTCCCATACACCTCCGAGAAGATAGAGACGAGGAGCCAGGGAAAACCGCCAGTCACTGCACTTGCACCAGAGGGAAATCACAGGACATTGAAACAGGCCTGCGCCACAATATAACAGCATGCTTGTCAGCCCACAAAAAGATTTGACCTATCAAAAGGAAGATACTGGACAGGCCAGAAGTCCAGCAGACTATGGCCCCCTCAGCCGACAGAGGAGCCACCAGGCTGGCGTCAAAAGGGCAGAGTACTGTCACAAAGCGGGGCAAAGCAATCCATTCCGGATAGCCGACATCAAAGGCAACCCCCTACCGGAGGTATGCCTATACTGGAAAACCCACTGAAGTGACATCCCCCTCCACCGGCACCAGGGGCTCTGAGAACCCCTCTAAGCACAGACATGTGCCACCATGTGCCCTATCACTTCCCACAAGTCTGAGAGGAGGCGTGAAAGCAACACGTCAGCACCAGAGGACCTAGGGCCTAAAAGAAGAGACACTGGGAACCCCCTGCATGGCCGTTACTTCCATGATCATTTTCCATAATCCCATGCCGGACAAGGGAAAAGCAAATCAACTCCTTTGACTTTCCCTTGCGCAGTTTAGAGGAAGAGGACAGGACAAGGAGTCTGCGTCCATAGCTAGCACAGACCCAAACACACCACTAACACACCACATGACTGAGAGGTGGCTTGAGCCCTGTATCCAGTAGCTGGTAGCCCCATGCTCTAAATCGTTCCAATGCATCGGTCTAGGAAGGATGAAGGACCGAGTCAGCACCGCTGAGACTCGAACCCGAAGTGTAGACTATGCCAGGCCGGTACCCTTCCGGCCGCTTGCAGATGTGTCCAAAATCTGCGCCGTATTCACAGGCAGCACGCAAGGAATGCAGCCAACATCCGGTGCATACTGGGCTGTGTGTGTCTGAGGAGCTGGTGGTATGTGACATGTCTGTGACAGAACAGAGCCCCGCACTTTCAAATACTCTGTCACAGTCACCCCACGACAAGAAGCAGAGTCCTCACAACAAAAAAGGAAGGCTAGCCCATACTGCCAAGTGCTTGCCATCATTTCCAATAAAGATGTGTACACAGAGCACGAGGTAACGGCCTTTCAAAGGAGTCAAGATGGCCATACCAGCAAGAGAGGGGAAAACATCAAGCACAGTCCTCCCCTCTCCTTACCTTCCCCCAGAGAATGCAGCTGACATCCGGTGCATCCTGGGCCGTGTGTCTCTGAGGAGCGGGTGGTATGTGGCATGCCTGCGACAGAACAGAGCCCCCGCACTTTCAAATACTCTGTCACAGTCACCCCACGACAAGAAGCAGAGAGGCCTCACAACAAAAGGGAAGGCTTAGCCCATACTGCCAAGTGCTTGCCATCATTTCCAATAAAGATGTGCACACAAAGCACGAGGAAAACGGCATGTTGAAGGAGTCAAGATGGCCATACCAGCAAGAGAGGGGAAAACATCAAGCACAGTCCTCCCCTCTCCTTACCTTCCCCCAGATAATACAGCCAACATCCGGTGCATCCTGTGCTGTGTGTGTCTGAGGAGCGGGTGGTATGTGACATGCCCGCGACAGAACAGAGCCCCCGCACTGCCAAAGACTCTCTGCCACGGTCACCCCACGACAAGAAGCAGAGAGGCCTCACAACAAAAGGGAAGGCTAGCCCACACTGCCAAGTCGAATCAAGATGGCCAAAACAGGAGGAGAGGGGAAAAACACCAAGCCCAGTCCTCCCCTCTCCTTACCTTCCCCCGGGCCGTGCAGGACCCGGGACACAATGCTCACGCTGCGGTCCGGAGCCCAGCAAAGAACCGAGTGAGGCAATCCAGCTCAACTGTGACCCCAAGCCCCGCAGGGGGCCCAGGAGCAGTGCCGCACCTGAGGGAGCCGAGGGCCCCGCCACACAGCCCCCCCCAGGGGGCCAGCAATCGGTGCTCCCTGGTGCCCCGCACCGGGAAGAAAAAGTCCAACCTGCCGGAGGCAGGAAAAATTTAAACTGAGTGACATGGATGTGGGGGAGGAGTTATAGGGATTTAAAGAAATAGAAGAAGGTCCTGTGTCGGAGGCGGGTGCCTCATGAAGTAAGTACTGGGACGAGGAAGAGTGGACGTGGAGGTAATGCCATCCCTCCGCTGTCAGTGGGACTGCTCTGGTACATTGAAGCCTGCTGGACCTTGGAAGCCTGCTGTAAACAGAGTTTGGATAATGAAGTCTCGCGAGAGTAGCATCTCTAATCAGAGCTGCTCTGGGAAGTGGCGAGGAACCGTGTGATGCTTCTTGACGTGCGCCTCCGCTACTCGTGAAACGTGATTACTGGAGCACACTTATTAGTCGCACCAAACACCAAAAATATGCACCCCTTTTGCAGTTTAGGATGTGGGTTCAAGTGACCCAGGCCCTAGAATGTGCATGTCCCTGGGTCGCAAAAAATGTGTGGTGCTCCTAGTTTGCATATATAGTGACCTCACCGAAAATGATGTCACAGAATGAGACTCTTACAAAGAAGTTGCCATGAGGTAGCCAAGAGGCGGGTACTCTCTGTGGGGTCCAGTATATGCATGGGCACTGTTATTATTACATGTGTGGCAATGCCACGAGTGCGGCTTTTTCTGGAGCAAGGGGCAGTGGCAGGTGAATCCGTTCTAAGGACTTTTAATGTTGGTAGATAAGGCAGAGTGAGATACAATGATTTGCCTGGGAGCACACACTTTGGCAAATGGTGAAGCCGGGATTTGAAGGCAGGTAAACACATATATTTCTAGCAGTATCAGATGAGAGGGAAATGAACATGATTAGAAAGGGATTGCATGGCATGGCTATAATAGAATGAATAGAAACATTCTTTTGAATAAAAATGAAAATATTGGGTGAGGAATAGACCCACTCCGAAAGTGTTAAAACGTTATTATCACTTTGAATGTCGCAAAAACTATTTGAAAGAAGTGAACATTAATTACCAAATTAATGGCTAAATGAGTAACACGCAAATCTGTGTTTTTGAATCAGATTATCAGGACGCTTCTTGTTATATAAGTAGCTTTGCCCTAAGTCCTGATAGAAAAGGGTCCCCCTTCCATTAAATATCATTGCAAACCCACCGCTTATCTAATGGGTGGAAGGGTCCAATGTCCAACCTCAAACCACACATATCATGGTTGGACCACCCCATGACTTGTATGAATGCTCTAGCGACATCGTGTCCCTGAGCCGCGGCTAAGAGTATGTAATCTAACCTCGTGAATGTTTGGTGAGGTGGTGAGTAAAATGTGGAAGCTTGTGAAAGCGGGTGTGGTGTTCTCCACGTGCCCATGAGATAAAACTCTCCTAAGAGGGAACGTAAATAATCCTTCGCAGGATCCATGACTACGTTGAGATCCCCCCCACAGATGAGAAGCCCCATCTTCCAGGCAGAGGTGTTGCTAGGTCTGGAAAAGATCTGTGGCTACGCTAATGCCGGGACTGTTAGGCAGAAACATGTGCAGTTCCCTCTGGGACCACTGCAAAAGATTTAGGACTACAGGTGTTTGGCAGTAAACCCACTTGGTAGCAGTCTGTACCACACAGGTTCACTTGGTAGCTGTGGCTGAGCAATCACTCTTCCCTCAAGAAGAGTTAGGCAGTATACATAGTATTCACAATAGGTCAAGAGCACACAATGGAACAAGTAAACACTGACCAGGGCTTGGTGTAAAAGAGATATAATTATTTATTTAAAACCACATCTAGAAAAACACACAGGCACTAATAGTAAGCAATTCAAAAACACGGTCACTAAAAGATATACACTCCCTTAAAAGAATATTAGACAAGTCTTATGTAAAGACCCACTTATTTTCAGACAGCGGTGAGCGCTTAACGTAGATGGTACTCTAATAGTAAGTGTTAAAAAGGGAGAGAAAAGCAGAGAACAAATTGAAACAGACCCCAACACTTTTACAAGAACATAACAAGAGAGGAAGGCAAAGTAAAACCGTGAATTCAGAGTCAGTAGGTTGGATCCGCTTTAAGAGGATCGAAACGAAATGTGTCCAAGGTCACACGGTTGCAGTGCACAAAAGTCTTGTAATGGTTCAAAAAGGAGTTGGACCAAAGAAAGGGACCAGTTAGAGGGTCAAGGCGGCCAGCCCAGTCCAGAAGGTTAAGGAGTTATTATTACCTTGTAGCAATCTTTAGAAAGGGAGGCCTGGCGGACACGGTACCTTAAAGTGGTGAGAACACTCCAGCGAGGGGCAGTTGTTCCTGGCAGCGGATGCAAGTCAGTGCTTCATCCGGGGGAAGAGAGGGTCTCGTCGTGGAGGAAGACAGGAGTCCGTTGCACTGCCAGGGAAGTCACCAGCCGCGGAGTTTCTTAGGTACAAGGAGCGGTCCGTTGATTCGCGGTTCAGTGGTGAGTGGCTATCCGGCCGCCAGGGTGCTTGGCACGGGCAGTTCGACCATAAACCGGTCTGGGGTGCAAAGAAAGAAAGGTAAATTGGTTGTGCCCACCAGTCAGGGGAAGAAGCCTTTCCAGCCGGGAGATCTTCTATGTCATCGGGAAGTGGTGAGTCGGTTCTGCAGGGCTCCACCGGTGGTGTTGTCGTGGTAGGCCGCCCCCCTAAGACAATGACATACATACGTCATTCATTCACAAACACACCCCTGTTTCTAATACTTTAGAAACCACTTGATATGTCTCATGAGAACATCTTTGTGCTTTGCAAGTCAACTCCTGAACGTGTTACCTGGCAAGCACTGAGATCTACGCTAATCTGCTCGTCGTCGTGCTATCCGTGAACTTCTGTGACCGCTTAGAGCAAACCCATCAGTGTGCTACCTGTGGCCACCCACATATTCTCCTGCAACATACTGCTCTGCTTGCTGAATCCAACGGTTTGTTGGTCAAGGTAAGGCCATGTATCCTGGTCATATTTCGCAGATTTTTAAATTTCTATCTATTTGCGAGTTGAGTACACAATAGTGCTATGTTCATTGGTCTCATTGCTATTAACTTGAGTTTCCATTGCTATGCTATCAATAGATCTATTTATTTTCATCTGTGTCTATTGTCATCGAATTGCATCCTTCGGGGGTCCAGTCTATAATGTAAGCATGTTTCCTTCTCGTGCAATACAGAACATCCAAGGGATGAGTCACATGTTCAGATTTTAGTCACATCATTTATACATTTCTGGAACTTATGCAAATACTAAGCCGCACATAATGAACTGGTATAGATCCTGCGACCAAAACAAACCTTGCATTGATCATTGTATGATTCATTTACTTGTGTATCAAATCTTTATTCTTGAAGATTGTATAATAATGTCGATATTTATCAACAATGCCTGCCTGTTCGATTAGCGGTTGCCCTTCGAAGACCCATGCGAAATCTGAAGGCACTAAAATGCATGTATTCCCGAAAACTGTTGATCGAATAAGAGAATGGGTCAGACATTGCGGATATCCACTGGATGAGGTGGAAAGTAGAGTCCAACAAGTCCTACAGGACAAGAGGGGTGATCGATACCGCATCTGCAGCCGGCACTTTTCCTTGGACATGTACAGAACATCTTGGGTAACAAAGAAGAATAAACGGCGAACGACACGGAAATTGCTCGAAAACGCTATTCCCACTCTATTCGTCCACATTCCGCCACCGGTGAGTCAAGTGTCTGGATTTAGCTTTAGGCCTTGCGGTAGTGTGTAGGTATCCGAACAGATGAATTGATATTATAGGTGTTCTATCCCTTGTAATAATTTCGATATTGATATGAGTGTATAGTTTTTTGAATAATGACATTTATCAATATATTCTTTTTCGATTTCATAACCCGCAAACGCAATGTATATATATGGGAACAGGGAACTGTGCTGTATTGAGCATTTTTCAAGTATTCTGTCGCCTTACATGGCTATTTTTAATATTGGCATTTCATTATCAATCATTAATTTACCTTTACAACTTCTTGACTATCCCTTGAATCTGAAGCAAGAACATTCTACATCCTTGACGTGGTCGCAGTTATCAACCACTTCTAGCGCGTATCAGGTAATCTTACTAGGCTAATCCGCTACAGACCTGTTTTATGCATGTCAAGTAATAGTTTTATTTTATCGTGTAATTATTTTACCAAATGTTTGGTTAGTGCTTTCCAATTGATATACACCTTAGTTATCGTTCAGTGGTGTTTGTTTTCAGTTATAATTAGTGTTATCCATACTAATGCAAGTACTGTCTTTCAGGGAGATGCTGAAGCGTCCGTCACATCTACAACATTTCTAGATGTTCTTCACCAGCAGGCGGTATGGATACTGACAGCTCCATCGAGCGTCATCATCAGAGCTGGAATTCTTGTAGTTTGATTGTTCTACACAATGTTTTATTCGTGGTTAGCCGTTGATATGTACCTGTGCTGTCGACCCCAGGTGTGTGTTATGTTTTCACTATTGTAATCCTCACTAATGCAAGTACTATGTTTCAGGCAGTTGATGGAGCATCAACCCATGCACTTGATGCGGAGCCTGACATTCAAGTAATTCCAGGGGAAGTGGAAGCGGGACCATGCGTATACGAATCGGCGCAACAGCTTTCGGAAGTGCGCACTACATTTGCAACATCCATAGATATTCTTCAGCAGCACGAGGTATGGATAATGACAGCTCCATCATGCGTGATCATATAACGTGATTCCATTTGCTATACTTTCTTCCCTATTAACGCAAGTGCTGTGTTTCAGGGAGACGACGACGCTTCCACTACAATCACAACATCCAATTTAGATGATGCAGATGTAAATAAATCGGAGAAATAAGTCAATGAAATGTGATCATATTTAGATTTTCCTTGATTCTTTTGGACAATGCATCATTTGTGGTTATCTCTTTATATGTACCTGTGCGTTCGACCCCAAGTGTGTGTTATGTTTCCAATATTGAAAACCATACTAATCCAAGTACTGTGTTTCAGGGAGACGACGGAGCTTCCACCACAATCACAACATCTCATTTAGATGATGCAGATGTAAAGGAATCAGAGAAATAAGTCGATGAAATGTGATCATATTTAGATTTTCCTTGATTCTTTTGGACAATGCATCATTTGTGGTTATCCCTTTATATGTACCTGTGCCGTCGACCCCAAGTGTGTGTTGTGTTTCCAATATTGAAAAGCATACTAATGCAAGTACTGTGTTTCAGGGAGATGCTGTCATGATGCCTACCCCCGGAGCACCAGGCCAGGCCCAGCACCCCCAGGAGCAGGCATCATGCCCCCGGGTAAAAGCCCAGCTGCCCCTTATAGGGGCTCTTTGGACTCTGTCCTGGTGCCTTTGGCGCCAGGCTCATGTTGGACATCAGTCCTGGCGCCATAGGTGCCAGGCTCATAAAGGAAAGTGTTTGGTGCACTTACCTGATGCAGGCCATGCTGCATACTCACCTGATGCAGACCATGCTGCATGAAGACCCAAGCCAAATGAGGCTTAGGAGGGACTATTTTACTGAAGGGACTATTTTGTTACTTGGTTGGGGCTGTGGAAGAATACTTACCTAGGACTTCTTCCAAGGCTATTTAAGCCACGCCCGGACAGCCACACATGCTTCGCGTTGTTCTGCATCCCAGCAGCTGAACGCTCACCGTGTCTGCTCCTGCACCTGGACTCCAGCCACGCCCGCCTCAAACCTGGAACACCTGTAAGGAAAGAAGGGAAGAGAAAGGTGAAAACCAAGAACTTATTCAAACTTCTTACCTGCATCCGGAATCTTCACGCCAGCATTCTTGAAGAAAGACTTCCATTTAAAAGAATTGCGTTGCTCGCTGCAGCGCCGCGCTTTACTCACCTGTTCTCGAGACATCTCCCGGCTCCATCACGGCTGTCAGCACCGGTCGCCACATCTCTGCACCTAGGGGAGAGAAGAAGAGACAAAAGGTGAGCAGAGGGAACACAGGAGGAAAGCCGAATTTTCAGCCATAATACTTACCGGCTTTTCTTGGTGAACCATTCCACATTTCGGGTCGGCGCCGCTTCGTTGGCAGGTACCGCACCCTGGCCCCTATGGGGAAAGGACAAAAGACATTACTGGGGAATTCTAAAGACATTTAGAGGGGTCGCCCTCATCACTAACTCACCTGATTTTACCATCGGCAATTTAACCCCTCAATGCATCGCCTTCGTTCTGCACCTGAAATAAAGGACAGATCACAGGTTAGGAAGACAACATAAAAGAGGCTCACACTTGAACTTTTGAATCTTCATACTTACGGCGTATCGCTCAGAAAAGTCAAGTGGATTTTGCCAGCGCCATTCTGAAAACCAGTGAAGTAACTGGACGAACGCGCGCCCCTGCACCAGAAGCAGGATGGAGAGTTCATCCTTCCAAACCATAAGGTGAGCTTAAACCAGGGGTTTTGGAGGAAGTCAGAGAAGAACGAAGGTGGAAAGGGGGGAGCAAGCACACTATTCTGCAGACAGTTAATCCCCTTTCTCATCTGCAGAAGGATATTCCTACGGGCCAGACAAGCAAGATTTGGGGGTCCTGTTCAATCGGTGGTCCGAGTTCTGCGCATCACGCTTGAAGAGGCCACAGCAACCCAGACTAGACCAGCGCCTCTGTGGGAGCCAGGTGAGCGTTACAGAACGCGAAGCCTTCCTACAAATTCCCACCCAGGCGCTATGGAAACTTCTGAGACTGACCAGTTGGCCCAACTACTGGGGGAATTACGGGCCGAAGTACACGCCGCTTGTCAAGAGACTAATGCTCTCAGGAGGGAAGTGATTGTAACAAAGGAAAGAGCTGATGACCTGGCTAGACAGCTTTTGCAAGGTCAAGCTGGACAAACTCCTTTACCCGGTTCCGGGGGGAACCCCGCTCCTGTGCTTTCCAGTAACCCGGTGCAGATTAATCTACCTGGAAACATGCTGCTGGCCCCACCCAAACGCTTTGCTGGGGACCCCAAACGATTCGCCGTATTCATGAATCAGTGTTGTTTGCATTTCCTATGCAGACATGGGGCCTTCCCTAATGACCAGACCAAGGTAGCCTTTGTATTGTCATATCTCAGCGGCAGTGCTGCCGATTGGTCAGTTCCACTGGTAACTCAAGATGACCCGATTCTTCGTGATTTTCAAGGATTTCAAGCAAGCATGGAAAGATTATTTGCTCGTCACTTCCAGGGGCAGGCTCTGGATGACGAACTTCTATCTCTGCGACAGGGCAATCAAGACCTCCTATCCTACATTGCAACCTTTAATAGACTAATTGTGGAAACTGGGTGGCCAGAGGATAAAAGAATCACGTTATTTTATCGAGGTCTATGCGGAGAACTTAAAGATGTCCTGGCCCAAGTTGTAAATCCGCCCCAAGAATGCTCAGAATATATAGACTTAGTTGTCCAATTGGATCACAGACTGCAAAACAAAAAAGCAGATCGGTCCAAGTTTGAGACCCGGGTGTTGGTCAAGACCCACGCTAACCTCAAGGGGGCTGAAGCCTCTGAGCCAATGCAAATCGGAGGGGTTAAAGGACCTCTAACTCAAAAGGAAAGTGAAAGAAGACGGCAGATGCAATTATGTCTTTATTGTGGGTCCTCTGGACACTTTCTACGAGATTGCCCGGCAAAGCCGCCCAAGAAGGTGGTAGGAGCCGCTGATAAAATCCATGAAAACTCTGTATCGGGAAACGACCACGCCCGACAAGCGTAGGGGTCCGCTTGCCGAGCTTGAAAACTAACTCTCAGACCTCGCATTTCATTGTGCCAATGGTCCTCGTAGATCCGGAACAGCCTAAGCGGTTGCATGCAATAAAGGCATACATCGATAGTGGGGCTATAGGAAAGTATGTGGATCGTGAATTGGTCTCCAGGATTAACCTCCCTCTGCGTCCTAAAACCAGCAAAGATGTCATCACCCCAGTTGATGGAACCGAAATTGCCTCTGGACCGGTAACACATTCCACAGCTGAGGTGACACTTGTAGGTCCGGACGGCCATCGGGAGGCAGTTGTGTTTGATGTAATCAAGGCTCCACAGTTTCAGGTTATTCTCGGAATCCCTTGGTTAGAGACACATAATCCTCGAATTGATTGGCGAGCGAAGAGAATAACCTTCCCGGATTGTGCACAAACCTGCTACCCAGAAAATCTGAAGATCAGTCTAGCATCAGTAACCTCTGTCTCCATGCAACTACCTCCGGAATACCAAGACTTTCAGGACGTCTTCCAAAAGGAACAGGCCAACACGTTACCTCCTCACAGATCATACGATTGCCAAATCGATCTGGTGCCCGTTGCACAACCCCCTTGTAGCAGGATTTATGCCCTTACTGAACCGGAGAATCTGCATTTGAGACAATATTTAGATCAATACCTAGCCAATGGTTTCATTCGCCCGTCAAAGTCTCCGGCATCCTCGGCTTTGTTCTTCATGCCAAAAAAAGAAGGCGACCTTAGAACTTGTATCGATTACCGCGCATTGAACCAGATAACTGTTAAAAATCGTTACCCTCTGCCTTTAATCCCTGAACTCCTTGACCAGGTCAAGGACGCTTGCGTATACACCAATCAGATCTCTGGGGGGCTTATCATCTGGTACGAGTAAAAGAAGGCGACGAATGGAAAACAGCCTTCCGTACAAAATATGGACTATTCGAATACCAGGTGATGCCTTTCGGGTTGTGCAACGCACCTGCTGCCTTCCAATTCTTCATGAACGATGTCCTTCGGGAACTCATCGATGTCTGTTTTGTCGTGTATATCGATGACATTCTGGTGTACTCCTCTTCGGAATCAGATCACAGAAAACATGTCAGGGCCGTCCTAGAGAAATTGCGCCAGCACAAACTGTTTGCAAAGCTCGAAAAATGCGTTTTCCATACCATCGAGGTTGAGTTTCTTGGATTCATCCTGACACCTAAAGGGGTCCGAATGGACTCACGGAAAGTGGATGCCATCCTCAAATGGCCATCACCTAGTTCGGTGAAAGGTGTCCAAAGCATGCTTGGTTTTGCCAATTTTTATCGCAGGTTTATCCCGGAATTTTCACGTGTGGTGCAACCCATCACTGCACTCTTGCGGAAAAATAAATGTTTTGAATGGACCGAGGAAGCTGAACAGGCCTTTCTGGAATTGAAAGCTAAATTTACGTCCGCACCTATTTTGAAACACCCGCGTCCCGATCTCCCATATATAGTCGAAACCGACGCGTCCAGCTTAGCCATGGAAGCTGTCCTGTCTCAGAGAGACCCCGAAACCAACCAACTGCACCCCGTAGCATTTTGGTCCAGAAAGTTCTCGCCGCCGGAGATAAATTATGCAATCACCGATAAGGAATTATTAGCCATTAAGTCCGCCTTTAAGGCTTGGCGGCATTATCTTCTTGGCGCCAGGCATGCCATCACCGTGATAACTGATCACCGAAATTTACAATATTTAAAAACTGCCAAGGCTCAGTCTTCACGACAGCTCCGATGGGCTTTGTTCTTTGCTGAGTTTGATTTTGTAATCACTTACCGTCCCGGCTGTAAGAATGGCAAAGCGGACGTGCTATCTCGAATTGGAATGGGAGAAATGGACACAAACTCAGAACCTGTGCCGGTAATTCCCGAACAAAGAATTTTGGGGATAACCACTTTACAAACCCTTGAAGACATTCAAGCACGTGTAAAACAATTCCTGGACTCTTCAGCCTTGCAGGATTGGATCAAAAGGGGGTCTTACTTTTCAGTCAACGATGGCTTACCTTACTTCCAAGGACGCTTATTTTTGCCAGCAAAGGAACTGCAAGAACTGGTTATTTCCCGTCATCATGATACTCTGATGGAAGGACATCCTGGCATTGCCAAAACAGAGGAAAAAATTAAACGACAATTCTGGTGGCCTTCCTGGCGAAAGGATATTAAATCTTTTGTGATGTCCTGTGGAGTTTGCGCCCAAAACAAAGGTAAAAAAACAAAACCCGCCGGTCTTCTTCAACCCTTAGACATTCCACCAGCACCTTGGCACACCTGGTCACTAGATTTTATCATGGACCTGCCCTCTTGTAATGGATACAATACTATTCTGGTTGTGGTGGATTTATTTTCCAAGATGGCCCATTTTATTCCGTTGAAAGGATTACCTTCAGCTTTTGTTCTTGCCAAGGAATTCATCGAAAATATCATCCGTTTGCATGGATTCCCGTCCATACTAGTCTCCGATCGGGGAAGCCAGTTTATTTCTCATTTTTGGAAAAAGTGTTGTCAACTGGCACAAATCGACGTAAGACTCTCAACCAGCCACCACCCACAGACCGATGGTCAGACGGAGAGAACGAACCAGACCCTTGAACAATATCTACGATGTATGTTGCACCAATCGGAGGGTAATTGGAAGGATATTTTATGGGCGGCTGAATATGCATACAATAACTCGATACACTCTGGAACTGGTCAGAGCCCCTTTTATACCCTATATGGACATCACCCTCGTACTTCAGACTTGGACTCACCTTTGAGCCTTGAAATGCCTGCAGTGGACCATTTGCATTCTACGATTACTCAAGCCTTCAAGGATGCAACTGCACACTTACAACATGCGGAAGGGAAATACAAAAAGAATGCAGATCTGCATCGAAGAGAGGCGCCTCCATACCAAATAGGGGATCAAGTATGGTTGGCTACCAAACACTTATCGCTCAAGGGACCTCGGACTTTTAATCCAAGGTATTTAGGCCCTTACTCGATCAAAGCTATAATTAACCCAGTGGCAGTCAAGCTAGATCTACCAGCTAACATGCGGATTCACCCCGTTTTTCATGTGTCACTTTTGAAACCAGTGCAACCAGGAACAAGATTAATAAAGCCACCAGAACCAATCCAGATAGATGGGGAGCCTGAATTCGAGGTGAAGAACATTTTGGATTCTAAGATCTCAAAATCAAAACTTTTCTATCTAATTGATTGGAAGGGGTACGGGCCCCAGGAAAGGTCTTGGGAACCCAGCGACCACGTACATGCACCTCGGCTAGTAAAAAGGTTCCATCGGAATTTCCCAAACAAACCGAAACCTCCAGAGGGAACGACCTTGGGAGGGGCCTTGGGGGGGGGAGTGCTGTCATGATGCCTACCCCCGGAGCACCAGGCCAGGCCCAGCACCCCCAGGAGCAGGCATCATGCCCCCGGGTAAAAGCCCAGCGGCCTCTTATAGGGGCTCTTGAGACTCTGTCGGCGCCAGGCTCATGTTGGACATCAGTCCTGGCGCCATAGGCGCCAGGCTCATAAAGGAAAGTGTTTGGTGCACTTACCTGATGAAGACCATGCTGCATACTCACCTGATGCAGACCATGCTGCATGAAGACCCAAGCCAAATGAGGCTTAGGAGGGACTATTTTACTGAAGGGACTATTTTGTTACTTGGGTGGGGCTGTGGAAGAATACTTACCTAGGACTTCTACCAAGGCTATTTAAGCCACGCCCGGACAGCCACACGTGCTTCGCGTTGTTCTGAATCCCAGCAGCTGAACGCTCACCGTGTCTGCTCCTGCACCTGGACTCCAGCCACGCCCGCCTCGAACCTGGAACACCTGTAAGGAAAGAAGAGAAGAGAAAGGTGAAAACCAAGAACTTATTCAAACTTCTTACCTGCATCCGGAATCTTCACGCCAGCATTCTTGAAGAAAGACTTCCATTTAAAAGCATTGCGTTTCTCGCTGCAGCGCCGCGCTCCACTCACCTGTTCTCGAGACATCTCCCGGCTCCATCACGGCTGTCAGCACCGGTCGCCACATCTCTGCACCTAGGGGAGAGAAGAAGAGACAAAAGGTGAGCAGAGGGAACACAGGAGGAAAGCCGAATTTTCAGCCATAATACTTACCGGCTTTTCTTGGTGAACCATTCCACATTTCGGGTCGGCTCCGCTTCGTTGGCCGGTACCGCACCCCGGCCCCTAGGGGGAAAGGACAAAAGACATTACTGGGGAATTATAAAGACATTTAGAGGGGTTGCCCTCATCACTAACTCACCTGATTTTACCATCGGCAATTTAACCCCTCAACGCATCACCTTCGTTCTGCACCTGAAATAAAGGACAGATCACAGATTAGGAAGACAACATAAAAGAGGCTCACACTTGAACTTTTGAATCTTCATACTTACAGCGTATCGCTCAGAAAAGTCAAGTGGATTTTGCCAGCGCCATTCTGAAAACCAGTGAAGTAACTGGCCGAACACGCGCCCCTGCACCAGAAGCAGGATGGAGAGTTCATCCTTCCAAACCATAAGGTGAGCTTAAAGCGGGGGTTTTGGAGGAAGTCAGAGAAGAACGATGGTGGAAAGGGGGGAGCAAGCATACTATTCTGCAGACAGTTAATCCCCTTTCTCATCTGCAGAAGAATATTCCTATGGGCCAGACAAGCAAGATTTGGGGGTCCTGTTCAATCGGTGGTCCGAGTTCTGCGCATCACGCTTGAAGAGGCCACCGCAACCCAGACTAGACCAGCGCCTCCGTGGGAGCCAGGTGAGCGTTACAGATGCGGATGCCTCCTCTCCAATACAACCACTCATGGCAGTCCATGCAAAGCCAGAGGTATGGCTACTGACAGCTCCATCGAAATAGATCATCATTGGTCGAATACTTGTCGTTTGATTGTTGCACACAATGTTTAAATCGTGTTTGGCTATTGAGATGTACCCGTGTGTTCGTCCTCACGTGTGTTTTATGTTAACAATATTTTGATACATAGTAATGAAAGTACTATGTTTCAGGGAGACGATGGAGCCTCATTCCATGCTGTCTATGCGGATACAGAAAATATAGTCATTGCAGCGCAAGAGGAAGGGAGGAAATGCGGAAACGAATCGGAGCTACAGCATGCAGATGTTGAAGGTCGAGTCAAAAAAGTTGCAAAGAAAAAAACAAAAAAAAGGTTAGTTACAAACAGTTCATAACTTTAAAAAAATGTTTGTGCTGGGGACTATTTTATGTTTTTTTCCAGTCAATTGTACTACACTTTATCTTGTGTTTAAACTGAACATCCCTTTTCCAATCTCTCCTCCAGTTACCTGTGGGTGTCAGAACTATACATACACAGACAGTGAAGCGAATGAGAGATGTGGCTTGCCAGACCGTGTACACTATGGAGGAACTATTAATTGAGGCGAGGCATGTTCAGGCTCGAGATGCTCATGTCCAATGGCCAGAACATGAATTAACTGTGTTTGGAGACTACAGCAAAGTTGCATTGGACCATAGCTACAGTGCGACCGCACCACCACAAGAAGATGTTATTGAATGTATTGAAGATATCTCTGAAGTAGTTGCAGATCAACTCACACAATCTACACCCGCCAAAAATTTGCCACCAAAAAACCTGTCGACATTGTTGTGTTCTCCCATCAATGTTGAAGTAATAGATGTCGAAATGACAGAGAATGAACCAGCCGCAGCATCCATAGACGCATCAGAACTTGATATCAGCGATATTACTTTCCTATGTGTTGAAATCTCCACAACGTCACAGGCCGAAACAACGTTGACGCAGGATGACAGTCTAATGAAAGAGAGCAAATACATTGTATTCGACAGTTGTTTGATGGAAATTATAAGTATGCTGAAATGTGTGCATTCCATTAGAGGGAAAGTATGTGGGAAGCCATTGATTAATGTGACTCGTCAAATAAAAGGCAGTAACGTCAAAATAAATGCCTCCTGTAGATTAAATCATAGGTTCTCATGGTCTGCACAACCGATGCTGGGGAAACTGCCAGCAGGCAATCTACTGTGTGCAGCTGCATCACTTTTTAGTGGTTCCAGTTTTAGAAAGTTAGAGGCTTTCTTTCAGTTTGTGGGACTCCATTTCATTTCTAAAGCGCTGAACTACATATACCAAAGTGATTATCTGTTTCCGGCCATTAGTGATGCTTGGAAAATTGAACAATTGTCTCTAGCAAGTACATTCGAAGGCAAACGATTCAGGCTAGCCGGCGATGGACAGTGAGACAGCCCTGGATTTTCTGCCAAGTACTGCACCTACCACTTTCAGGACATGGATAGTAAGAAAATTGTGAGTTTGGTCATCGTGCAGGTAACACAATGTACATCGTCAGTGGCCATGGAGAAACTAGGATTTATAAAATCAGTGGAATATCTACAATCAAGGGGAATGCACATCGACCTCATAGCCACGGATAGACACGTTTCAATTGCCAAGACAATGAGAGAGCAGTTCCCACATATTAAACATCAATTTGACGTATGGCATCTTGCTAAATCAATCAATAAGAAAATCTCGGCTGCAGGGAAAAAAATAAAATTTGAAAGTATTTTGCAATGGTCCCATTCTATCACCAACCATCTTTGGTGGAGCTCAAAAACTTGTGAAGGGTCAGTGGAAATACTACTTGAAAAATGGCGGTCACTGATGCACCACTGTACCAACGTTCACCGCTGGACAGCAAATGAACATTTCCACCAATGTGAACATGGCCCTTTGTCCCCAGAGGAGGCACGGAAGAAGAAGTGGTTGATTCCATCTTCACCCACACACAAAGCCATTGAGAAGATTGTTTTCGACAAAACTCTATCAAGAGATTTGAGAGGACTGACAGAATTCTGTCACACAGGAGATTTGGAGGTGTCCCACAATATGTGCCTAAAGTACAGGCCAAAGCGCTTGCATTTTAGCTTTCGGGGCATGAAACATCGCACTCTACTAGCGGTCTTGGCCCATAACAGCAATGTCGGACGTGAACAATCTAGGACTAGGGGTAAAGTAAGGATGCCTCGCTTACGAAGTAAGCAATGGGTGATCAAACCAGTCTATGATGAAATGCAGTTCGACTTTGTGAAAGGCCTTATTGTTGCTGTGTTAGAGAAGCACAGATATGGAATTTTGGACGTTTCTGTGCAGAGCAGTGATCCATTGCCACCGAACACTGCGACTGTGCCATGCCCACCCGAAGCACAGCTGATTGTGAAGTACAAATCCCGGTTTAAATAATTGCAGTACGATTGTCTTTTTGTAAATAAATGTTATTGTACAGTGTACCTGTAACCCTAACCCCTACCTTCACCATCATGGGTGGCGAACAAGCTGGGTGTCATCTTTGAATTCTCTCTATTCACCTCATATATGTGTATGTATATATTTTTCTCATGTCTCATCTCATGTAAATGTAAATGCTGCGCACTGTTAACGGAGGGGAGGCTTGCGTATTGCAAATAATAAAACAAACAAACAATAAATCTCACTTTTAACTCAACTCCTGTGGTACTTTATACTTTCCCTGACCTTCCGCCAAAAATTAAATGTCTCAATTTGGGCTGCAAAGCTCGCAGACAACGGGGACAAAATTGGGGCACTTAGAACACGCCAGCCAAGCGGGCCGTGGCATTTGGGAGAGAAGCCAGTTCGCATGTGCACTTTGAGGCGCACTACATAGACGGATTCTAAACTTCAAGTTCTCACAGATGCCTTTACTACGGGATGTTGCAAATAAAGAATGCGAAGGACAGCGGCTTTGATTTTCAGCTCGTGCCCAGAAGAGGCCCACAAGTCGCACTGGAAGTATAAGGGTCTATTGTTTTTTTACCTTGAGACAGGGACCATGCCGAAAGAACTACATTTGAAGGGGGTGCGCAATAACGTAAGAGACGATAAGGCAAAAAATTCAGAAACTAGACCGAGTTTCATTTTAGTTCAGTATACGAAAAATTGTTGTCAAGAGCACGGTCTGTTTTACAGACTGCATTACGAAGAGACACAATTGAAATTTCAAATATAATGTAAGTAAATGTTTACACGCTTATATACCGGAAAGAAGATTTAATGAATGGATGCATGAATAAATGAATGAATGAAGAGCTAGGAAAAGCAAGGAAAACGTGTTTGTAGTGGGCACATGGGCATGCAGGTCCACTGGTCTCACCGATCTCGGTCCTTGGCCCAGCCACTTTTCCCTGCACTGCCTACCTGCACTACGGGACTGTCTCTGTATCCTTCAGCCCCTTCTCCCGGCATTTACCTTGCGCTTGCCACCAGCTGGCCCTATTATTTAATTTGTATTCAACTAACCATGTACAGCACTCCCCCCCATCTCCCCTTCCCCATGCGTGATCAGAAAGACACCTGGCCTAGGAGGATCGTTGTCTGTCTGCCCTTGTTCCCCACCTGCCTTGTCGCGCCTAGAAACACTTGAGTATAGGCGCGTTACAAATGCCATATCATATATCATATCATTCCTCACGCATGTAGACTAACTGTCGTTTATCATTGTGTGTTGGCCTCAATTTATTTCGTTACTTTTTGCATTGATTTTAGAGCCGAACATACTCCATTGAACTATCCTTGCAAGCAAATCGTTTCTGATCGGCTGTAATAAATAAAATAAGTAATATTAATGAAGAACGGCTGGCGAGACTAATTATAATTTTTTTGTTTTCATAACAGGTATTTGCTCCCCTTTTGCTACTGCCATCGGTTTGAGACACCAGCAGATGGCTTTTACAGTAGACACCTGCAGCTTCGTGTGAACAACTGGAGCACACTGACAATTTTATGGGACGATCGCCAAGGGCCCACATGACCTTACGCTGTACTAGTGGCTAGAAGCAACATATCAACCTTTACGATGGACTAGTGCCTAGTTGATGGAACAGCCTTGCGGTTCACCGTGCTTCCAAAGTGCTTCTTTTAACGAAAAGCAACACCCTGTGTACCATGGCGGATACAGATAAAAGAAAATAAATGGCTTTCGGAGTTCATATGGCAATTGCTGAATATTCTCTAAACATTTAATGTAAAATAAATGTACTTTACCAAATGTACTGTGTTGCTGTTTGATTTTAAAGTACAGATTCATATTTCGAATTGTGGCACGCCTTGTTGTGAGATGGTCTGTGTTGGTTTCCGGGTTCTGTGTGGAGTCGCGTAGAAGACGACTGGGCGCGTTTGCCTACGCAGCACAGTAACATCACAGAGAGAGGCGGGGAATATGAATATTTGGATAATGTCAGGCTCAGGGGCGGGGGAATTGATTTAGTGCCGCAAAAGCAGGTCAGCCAGGACGATGGGGGAAATGATAGGATTATCAGAAAATGGCGGCTCCCTGGTGCTTGTTTTCGCGTGCGTTTAATGGACGAAAACTCGGGTAAGGTCCATAGGAAAGTTTTCTAAAATCGAGCCACTTAGGCTTAAAAAAACATGGCCGACCCGTAGGGACAATAAACATTTTTACTAGACCATGCCTTTAAATAATTAAAGTTGTAGCCTCGAACAATGGGAAAATCCCATAGGGAAATATTCGCGGTCAAATATAAAAAGTAGTTTCCACTGCCACCAGCCAAAACTCGATCAGGGGGGACTGAGACGTGCCCCCTCGACTAACAGACCCCGGGGCAATCGAATTGCCCCGACCAGTACGTCCACAATATGATGGTTTGTACTGGTTTCTGTTACTAATTTGGGACTAGTAAAGCCAATGGTGACTTTACATGCCCTGGGAGACAGTAGTCAGTCCCAGGGTATGGAGTCTATGGTGGGGTGTCACTATGACACCCCTGCGTTACTGCACGGAGGGTCCTCTGTAACACACATAGTAAAACCACATGAGACCCTATGGAGTAAAGGACCCCATAGCCCATAAAACACATTACCAGTCAAAGGAATACCATAAATCATGTCCAAGAGTGGGAGAAAAAGAGTCTCACTCTTGGCAGGAGGAAAAAAAAACTCCAGAAATCCAGCAAAGCTGCTGGGGTACTCACTAGGTTAGGAAATTCAGCCTAAAGAGAGAATTCTCCCTAACAGGGACTGTCGGGACTCGGGGCTAGCTAGCCTTTTGGTTGTAGCACCAGAGCTTCTATTCGGGGCTACAACCAAAACCCCCATGGCTATTGCCCTGCGGTCCTCCCTTAGCAACGCTTCTGCTTCCAGGGATCTATGAATGCTAGATCGTACTTACAAAATGAAAGCTGCTGTTGGTTGGGCGCATATACTGAACACAGTGTCCCTCCTGTAGTACCAATCCTACTGTTCACCACCAAGAGCCGT
Organism: Ambystoma mexicanum; assembly: GCF_040938575.1. Classification (NCBI taxonomy): domain Eukaryota; kingdom Metazoa; phylum Chordata; class Amphibia; order Caudata; family Ambystomatidae; genus Ambystoma; species Ambystoma mexicanum. The sequence goes on from NC_090929.1 coordinate 1,667,585,163, forward strand.
CCCTCCATACCCCTGCGAACCTGCAAAACCTCCAGGCCCAGCAACGCTCGCTATAGCATTCATGCCCAGGCTTTTCTCCTGGGTCCAGAAGACCACAAGGCCCCACCAAGATCCCTGCATCTCAGCTTATGTGCTGCACCTTCCTTGAATAAAGAACATATCTACCCCCGACAGGCTGAATTCCCTTAGCAGCATTGACCATTTCTGTGGGGAATTTAACCCTTTAACGTTCAAGGAGCCGATCCTCATCTCCGTGCTTTGCATCATCAGGTAACGATCCCTGCCACAAGCTCTGTTCCATTCTGTCAATAATGCATTGCAAGACCTGCCAATCTCCATCCCCTTTGTCCAGCCCCTTCCTGTTCACTAAAACGCGGATAAAAGGCAATGCCACAAAATAAGCACCTCCGAAACCCTGATCCATCCGCAGTATCCCACCCCCCCTAAGAATGATACACGGGTCATTCACCCTTAATTGTAGATGCCCTGTGAACCTAAGGCCACTCAGGTGAGACCTCTTGCCCACATACAGCACAGTACAATTAATGAAGGCACAAACTCCATTGCAAGCTCTACATTCCCAACTGCAACAACACTCCAGCCTTTCAAGGTGCTATTCTGCATTGCGTCCTTCTTACCACTTTATTACGGAGGCAGTCAAGAGAAAATGTGTACGCTCCACCACAGTGGCCCCCATATCAACTTGGTGGACCAACCAAAATAGGCCTGATGGAAACTTGACACAGAAGTGTTCTGCATTCATGGAGTGTTGAACCTGTGGTGTTTCCTGGAGCCATGGGGAGAGCCTCTCTTTTCGGCTGCGATTTTCTGTTCTCTCCATCGTGGCCAGGCTGCTTACGAGGCATTTTGGCAAGCTAATCCTCCGAAGTGAGGCATTTCAGGACACCCTCTGCTTCCTCCCCTGAAGTGATCCCGTAAACCTCCCCTCGATGCTCAAAAGAGAGTGATAACGGAAACCCCCACTGATACCTAATGTCTCGTTCTTGGAGCCACTGGGTAAATGGATGACAATTTTTCCTTTTCGTCAGTTTCATGGCTGACAAATCCTGGTTAATTCTGACCTTGAAACCTTCAAATTTTATCTGCCCTCTTGAACTCGTCCTCTGTGCGGTTTTCATCTTATGCCTGAAATAATGGCACTTTGCTAGCTCTGACCTCGGACGATTCGGGCCCCCCCCCCACCTCAGTGAATACTGTCAAAAGTTATTTCGGGTGTGATCGGTGTGTCAAAAAGGGTGCTACTCAAAGCGTTCACCTGGCGTTCCCGAGAGAGAGAGAGCAGATCCTTGCTTCTTTCCTGCAATCCCATCATGCCGATATTTGAGCATGTCTTGCGATTCTCCAGATCATCAGTTTTGGCAGCAAGGTCTAACTCCTTTGGCTCCAGGTCCAGGAAACGCCCTTTCGAAATTCATTTTGATGATGTCGGTGGCCAGTTGGTTGTTTTCTAATGCCTCCAGTTTCTCCTCCACTTTATCCACTCTGCTTTTTAATAATAATAATTTAGCATTTATATAGCGCTACGAACCCTCAGGCATCTGAGCGCTTTTAGTTCGATAGTGCTGTTGTTATTGCACTTTTTATGGCTCTAATCTCTTCCAGTCGTAGGTGCACATCTACTTTTGTGGATGCATATTAATCTCCTCCTGGGATACCCTGCGTGGTCTAAGCCTGACTTATCTCCATCCCATCCGTGTGGCGGTAGAAGCCCTGTAGTATAGCCGCTGTGGCGGGGTCCATTGTGTCCACTCCGAGTGGGGCCACTTGGTACTTGACTGCAGTCAAGGAGTGGGGGGCACACGAGCGATTGGTTATTACCACAGCTGATTCTTCTCAAATTGTGGTCCTCCCTTTAGTATGGGTGCAATTCTTACCAAAGCACAGGGGAGTGGGGGGGGGGAGGGGCTGTGCCGTGCATTGTCAATGCTCATATGTGTTGCAGGCCCTGTCTCATAGGCCAGACCATGGTGTGACTTTCATCAGCTAGCGGCCTCTCGCCATGCTGCTGTTCATTCCTTCAGCTGCGTACACCACATCTCACTTACGCTACGGACCTATCGCTGCCAGCGATCTTCATGCAGGTTATTATGGCAGGCCCTTTGACTGATACACTACAGAGAGCACAAGAGTCAACGGTGGCTAGTTATCGTTGGAAGAGGTCTAGACGTAAGAACTGCAGGTCTGCCTTTCCCCTAGCGTGTGAGGAGCTTTCCCTGGTCATCGACGTTCCCACTCCATGATATTCCCCTGCTCTCCAAGGTTAGCCACAATCCTGGTCTGGTGCATGCCACATCATCTGCCTGTGGGCTCTGCTCCAGGCCCCGGCATCCGCCCGTGGGCTCTGCTCCAAACCCCTTCAGATCTAGTGGGACCAGTCGGGGGGTGGTGCGACCTGTTACATGCCTCAGCTGCTCGTTCCCTCCTGCATCGCGCTTCCAGGCTCGGTTAGTTGCAGCCTGTGTGGCTGTTTCTCTGTAGCGGTGCCGGGTCGCCGCGCAACGCTTCCCAGGCCAGGTCCTTGGTGTTACAGTAACGTCCCCCACAGCGTGCCGAGTCGCCACCTGGACCCTGACTCCCGCCGGGCCTCATGTTGCGGGAAGCAGAAGCGGCTCTGCCCCTTGTGCGACCTTGCTACTTACTTCACTCGCTATGACCGACCAGTGTTGCCAACTTTGCGACTTTCTCGCTATTATCTAGGGAGAAAGTACGGCCCCCTAGCGACTTTCGGATAAAAAAGCAGCTAGCGAGAAATCTAGCTAGCAGCATCATTTATGCAACTTTCCAAACCAATAGAAAAAAATGTGGCCATTCGGCAGTTTTCGAACGGGATTAATGCAAAAACGCACCATGACCCTAAAAGGGAGGTGTTAACTCTTAATGATAACAAGGTTTGCAGCTAATCTTTGAGGAGTTTCAGCCACGAGTGTTCTTCCGACCATCAGCTGAATGAATGAAACAACTTTGATTTTTCTTAACGTAGCCGGCCCGCCCCCAGAAACACTCCAGGGGAACTGTAGGTTAAGGGTAGGGACCGAAAGGAAATGGTTAAAAGAGGAGGGGCCAAAGTAAAAGCGATAAATCGTAGGGGGCAAGAGTAGGCAATAGATTTTGTGAATGTGCTTTTAAGATTTAAAGACTCAGACCAAGAGATAATGCATGCAAAGTTTGTTTGCTATTGTTTAAGAAAGGACTGCTTCCCATATGACGAAATAAATACATGCTTTTTGGGGTGTCAAAGATAGTTTAGAAACTTTTTTGTGTGACATACGTTGGCTTGGAAGTAGGCATAGATTTGGGCAGCTGGCTGATGCTTTTTGTGTTTTTCCAGAATAAAAAGTCCCTTTTGCAGTTCCTAGCAACGAAACATTAAAAAGGAACAGTTCGCCTGCACCTCAAAGGGTCTACCAAAACAAAGAGAGCGTAAGTGGTAACACAGTAAAGTATTTGCGGGTAGCAGGGTGGTGTATTAGTCTCCAGAGCGTCACAGGGGGTTGGGAGGTGACAGCACGGCCTCTCTGGGTCACCGTCATCGGGATCATCGTCACCATCGCCGCCGCCGCCGGCGTCCTCGTCCTCCCATCAGCACCACGGCCGTCCTCACCACCTCTACGGAGCCTCAGAGGTCCCAAAAGACATTGGAAGTCCTTTTCGCCTCCAAGAAGTCAAAGATCTTGGGAGAACCTCACTGGCGGGACCAGCGCGTATTTTACCCTGATTTAAAATAAAGAATGACCACGCCACTCAAAATATTCACATACCCGAACGGAATTATATCAATCAACTTGTAAGAGGGTCCCTTTCATTCAGAGGCTGAGGGCTTAGAGAGCTGGTTGGGTCTTGAGCAGGGCTTTAATTGGGCCGGGGCTCGGCTCATAAATAGGGGTCTTCTGAGGCGGGGCCCAGCCGAGGTCCCCTTATGTCCGCTGGAAGCCCCTGCTGCTAGAGGACAAGGTTTTTTTTGTAAAGCCTGACGCTCTCGCTCATGTGTGCTCGTGGCGCTGGCACCTGCGAGGCATCCCTCTTAATTAAGAGATGCCTGCAGGCCGGTACAACCATTATAGAAGAAAAGGTGAGGCCACTGGAAGCCGAGGCATTTTTTTTCTAAAGCTTGAAGCTCCCGCGCGTTCGCTCGTTCGCGGGAGCTTCAGGCTTTAGGAAAAAAAGGCCTCGGCATCCAGCGTCGTCACCTTTTCAGCCTTAATGGTGACGCTGCCCCTCGTCAAATGGTTGGCGAGGGGTGGCGCCACCATCAAGGCTGAAAACATGCGGCTGCTGTCCCCCGACAGGCATTCTTTTAGGTAAAAACGCAGAGATCACCACCCACCCCCCACCACCAGGGAAGAGGGTGCTGAGCTCAACTAAGGGCTGCCTGGCGGAGGTGCCTGTAGGCCATTAAGTCAGGGTTTGTCAAGGCGGCGTGCCCTAGCAAGCCCAGGCCCCCGACCCGCTGTTAGGTCACATAACCCTGATGAGCCATGGCTTGCTTTTCTGTGCCATTAAAGGCAGTGGTCTTGATAACAATGGGATTTGTCTCTTGGAAGCCTCTGCTTTCCCACCCTCAAATTTTCCCTGATTGCCTTCCTTACCCTCTCCAGATGCTACTCCCTCTTCCACCTATTGAGGGGTCCACTCTTCTATGCCCCTCTGCGCAGTGCTTGCTAGCTGGGCCCCTTCATACAGACCTGGATCCAGTAGGCCTGCAGCCGGCTGAGTCATTAGCAGCGGCTGGGCCCCCTTCATACATACCTGGATTCAGTAGGCCAGCAGGCGGCACAGTCATTAGCAGCGGCTGGGCCCCTTCATACATAGCTGGATCCAGTAGGCCTGCAGGCGGCAGAGTCATTATCAGCGGCTGGGCCCCCTTCATACATACCTGGATCCACTAGGCCTGCAAGCGGCGGAGTCGTTAGCAGCGGATGGACGCCCTTCATACATACCTGGATCCAGTAGGCGGGGCAGTCAGAAGTGGCTAGACCCCTTCATACATACCTGGATCCACTAGGCCTGCAAGCGGCGGAGTCGTTAGCAGCGGATGGACGCCCTTCATACATACCTGGATCCAGTAGGCGGCGCAGTCAGAAGTGGCTAGACCCCTTCATACATACCTGGATCCAGTAGGCCTGCAGGCGGCGGAGTCATTAGCAGCGGCTGGACCCCTTCATACATACCTGGATCCAGTAGGCCAGCAGGTGGCGTAGTCATTAGCAGCGGATGGGCCCCTTCATACATACCTGGATCCAGTAGGCCTGCAGGTGGCTGAGTCATTAGCAGCGGCTGGGTCCCCTTCATACATACCTGGATTCAGTAGGCCAGCAGGCGGCGCAGTCATTAGCAGCGGCTGGGCCCCTTCATACATAGCTGGATCCAGTAGGCCTGCAGGCGGCAGAGTCATTATCAGCGGCTGGGCCCCCTTCATACATACCTGGATCCACTAGGCCTGCAAGCGGCGGAGTCGTTAGCAGCGGATGGGCGCCCTTCATACATACCTGGATCCAGTAGGCGGCGCAGTCAGAAGTGGCTAGACCCCTTCATACATACCTGGATCCAGTAGGCTTGCAGGCGGCGGAGTCATTAGCAGTGGCTGGACCCCTTCATACATACCTGGATCCAGTAGGCCAGCAGGTGGCGTAGTCATTAGCAGCGGATGGGCTCCTTCATACATACCTGGATCCAGTAGGCCTGCAGGCGGCAGAGTCATTAGCAGCGGCTGGGCCCCTTCATACATACCTGGATCCAGTAGGCCTGCAGGTGGCAGAGTCATTAGCAGCAGCTGGGCCCCTTCATACATACCTGGATCCAGTAGGTCTGCAGGCGGTGGAGTCATTAGCAGCGGCTGGGCCCCCTTCATACATATCTGGATCCAGTAGGCCAGCAGGTGGCGCAGTCATTAGTAGCGGCTCGGCCCCCTTCATACAGACCTGAATCCAGTAGGCGTGCAGGCGGCAGAGTCATTAACAGCGGCCGGGCCCCTTCATACATACCTGGATCCAGTAGGCCTGCAGGTGGCAGAGTCATTAGCAGCGGCTGGGCCCCTTCATACATACCTGGATCCAGTAGGCCTGCAGGTGGCAGAGTCATTAGCAGCAGCTGGGCCCCTTCATACATACCTGGATCCAGTAGGCCTGCAGGTGGCAGAGTCATTAGCAGCGGCTGGGCCCCCTTCATACATATCTGGATCCAGTAGGCCAGCAGGCGGTGGAGTCATTAGCAGCGGCTGGGCCCCCTTCATACATATCTGGATCCAGTAGGCCAGCAGGTGGCGCAGTCATTAGTAGCGGCTCGGCCCCCTTCATACAGACCTGGATCCAGTAGGCCTGCAGGCGGCAGAGTCATTAACAGCGGCGGGCCCCTTCATACATACCTGGATCCAGTAGGCCTGCAGGTGGCAGAGTCATTAGCAGCGGCCGGGCCCCTTCATACATACCTGGATCCAGTAGGCCTGCAGGCGGTGGAGTCATTAGCAGCGGATGGGCCCCCTTCATACATACCTGGATCCAGTAGGCCAGCAGGTGGTGCAGTCATTAGCAGCGGCCGGGCCCCTTCATACATACCTGGATCCAGTAGGCCTGCAGGTGGCAGAGTCATTAGCAGCGGCCGGGCCCCTTCATACATACCTGGATCCAGTAGGCCTGCAGGCGGTGGAGTCATTAGCAGCGGCTGGGCCCCCTTCATACATACCTGGATCCAGGTGGCCTGCAGGTGGCAGAGTCATTAGCAGCGGCCGGGCCCCTTCATACATACCTGGATCCAGTAGGCCTGCAGGCGGTGGAGTCATTAGCAGCGGATGGGCCCCCTTCATACATACCTGGATCCAGTAGGCCAGCAGGTGGTGCAGTCATTAGCAGCGGCCGGGCCCCTTCATACTTACCTGGATCCAGTAGGCCTGCAGGTGGCAGAGTCATTAGCAGCGGCCGGGCCCCTTCATACATACCTGGATCCAGTAGGCCTGCAGGCGGTGGAGTCATTAGCAGCGGCTGGGCCCCCTTCATACATACCTGGATCCAGTAGGCCAGCAGGTGGTGCAGTCATTGGCAGCGGCTGGGCCCCTTCATACATACCTGGATCCAGTAGGCCTGCAGGCGGCGCAGTCATTAGCAGCGGCTAATGGCAACAGGAGAGACAAAAAGGAGCAGTTTGTTTCAGCCTCAGTCCTATTGTGTTCTGATTTTCACCCCCCTCCACCGCACGTGAAACTGCATTGGGGTTCTCTGTTGGACAGTGAGTCACAGCTTTAGGGTTAGAGTTCCAATCCCACTTGGTTACATGGTGCAATACTGCAATTTTCTTTTAATCACAGATGAACGGCCATGGAAAAGTGTTTGAACAAAAGGTTCCCACCATATGGTATCTAATTACCACTCATACACACAAGACTGCTCTCCCTATGGGAAGAACACCCTGTCCCTACCTATGTAATGCCTTCTATCCCTAGGCTGCGAGTGTGGTATCTCCTATCTAACAGGGGATAGGGAAGAGACTGACCCTATCTAAACTTCTTTCATGCCAAATCATCAAAAACATACCAAGTAAGATGCTAAAAAGAAACACACCTATAAGGGCTAGTGAAAACTAGTAGAGGGAGACGTAATGTACATTATATCTGTCTCTGTTCAAATGGTGGTGCGCTGTCCTGACATCAGGATTTCTTCCTATATTTTATTTACCATTGTTGGGAGGCAGACACAACCATTATGAACCCATACAGTGTGCTTGGCGCTATAAAGATGGTCTCACTAGAGAGCACAACATTAGTCTTCCTTAAGCTAATATGGTGTTCTACAGAATAGAAATATCACTCATTGTTATACTGCGAAAACCAGACTATCCACCTTGGCCTCAGCGCCCTCATCTGCCTTAGCATGAGCGCTTCCAAACTGGTGAATCACCAGCATGAACCAGCATGAACCAGAAGGAAGCAGCACCATGTACCAGCAGCATACACTACCGACATGAAGCAGCAGGAACCACCAGCATAAACTACCATGAACCACCAGCATGACCCAACACCATGTACCAGCAGCATGAACCAGAAGGAACCAGCATCATGTACCAGCAGCATAAACTTCCAGGATAAACCAGCATAAACCACCAACATGAACCACCATGATCCACTACCATGAACCAGCAGCAACCACCAGCATAAACAAGCATGAACCAGAAGGAAGCAGCATCATGTACCAGCAGCAGAAACTTCCAGGATAAACCAGCATAAACCACCAACATGAACCACCATGATCCACTACCATGAACCAGCAGCAACCACCAGCATAAACCAGCATGAACCAGAAGGAACCAGCATCATGTACCAGCAGCAGAAACTTCCAGGATAAACCAGCATAAACCACCAACATGAACCACCATGATCCACTACCATGAACCAGCAGCAACCACCAGCATAAACCAGCATGAACCAGAAGGAAGCAGCATCATGTACCAGCAGCAGAAACTTCCAGGATAAACCAGCATAAACCACCAACATGAACCACCATGATCCACTACCATGAACCAGCAGCAACCACCAGCATAAACCAGCATGAACCAGAAGGAACCAGCATCATGTACCAGCAGCAGAAACTTCCAGGATAAACCAGCATAAACCACCAACATGAACCACCATGATCCACTACCATGAACCAGCAGCAACCACCAGCATAAACCAGCATGAACCAGAAGGAAGTAGCATCATGTACCAGCAGCATACACTACTGACATGAAGCAGCAGGAACCACCAGCATAAACTACCATGAACCACCAGCATGACCCAACACCATGTACCAGCAGCATGAACCAGAAGGAACCAGCATCATGTACCAGCAGCAGAAACTTCCAGGATAAACCAGCATAAACCACCAACATGAACCACCACGATCCACTACCATGAACCAGCAGCAACCACCAGCATAAACCAGCATGAACCACCAGCCTGTAACAGCAGCATAAACCTCCAGGATAAAGCAGCATAAACCACCAAGGGTAACACCTACTCCTGCCCTCTCCTGCCCTCTCCCTCCGGTACGTATTCCAAACACTTCTGCCCCTCTAACTGTACCAGTAATATGTAACGCCTGTGTATAATCTGTAAACTGCAACTATGTACTACTGTTGTGAACGGCTTCATTTGCTGTAATCTGTAATGCAACCTAAAACAACTACTGTATGATCTGTTAGATGTTACTAAGTACTACTGATGTTAACGATTTCATATGCTGTAACCTCAATGCAACCTAACAAAACCACTGCAACCAATATGCTTCTGTACACCAGCGCCTTGATACCTGCGGGTTTAACGTGCTTAATAAATGTCAAAATAAATACATAAGTAAATAAGGCTTGGGAGGGAGGAGGAGAAGCAGAGACTTCAGTAGGTTTGGCAAGTTCCTTGCAGATTTGAAAGAGCTCAGCCGTGTTATTTGTGGCTCCAGACATGCGTGCTTGCACATGAGCTCTTTTCTTGAAGTAGATGGAAAGGCGTTATTGCCTTTGGAGTAGACGCAGGCCCGTTTGCCGCGGGATGAGCTAGATGTCTGCCACTTCCACTCTGCCGCTTTACATTTTCAAGTCAGCGTCATACCAAGAGTTGCATTTGGTGGGAGGCTTCATGCGGATCCTCATGACAGGAGCATGGATGCCCAGGGTGTTAGTGATAGAGAGATGGAGCTTAGTTAGGACAAGGTCAGAAGGAAAGCCCAAAGACGGGGGCTGGAGGGATGAAGGAGGAAGCAAAGGCAGCGACAGACACACGCTTGATCGGTCGAATGATGGAGAAGGAGACTGGCAGTGCGGGGGTAGGAGACTGGGGACAGCGGAGGTCAAGGATGGAAGAGAGGAGAGAGTGGTCGGACCATGAGAGAGGGGTAATGAGGGGGGTTGGAAAGAGGGATGTCTATTGAGGTGAGAGCATCCAAGGTGTGCCCTGCACAGTGGGTTGGGCCATAGGGGAGGATAGTGAGGGTGAGTGTTGCAGAGGCCACGGAAGGGAACGGTGGCCACATCAGGGGAGTCGAGATGGATGTTGAAAACCCAAGGAAATTAAGTTTGGAGGAAGAGGCAAGAAGAGAGGAGGACAGGTCGGCCCATTCAGAGAGGAAGAGGGAGGACGGACCGGGGGGGTCTGTAGATGGTAGTGAGAGTAACAGAGAGAGACGGGGAGTGAAACAGCCTGCAGATAAGGCTTTCAAAGGAAGAGTAGGATTGAGTGGGGATGATGTAGGCAGGAACCCATTCAGGGAAGATCAGGGCCATCCACCGCCAGATCGGGAGGGTCTGGGGTTGGTCATGATGTTGTAGCCATCAGGATGAAGAGTGTCAAAAGCAGTGATGGAGCTGGCCTTCAACCATGTCTCAGTGAGGACGAGGACGTCAGGGTCAAGGTCTTCAAGGAGATGACAGATGTCAGAGGAGTGTTTAATAGCAGAGCGTGAATTGAGGTGAGGGTAGCTAATTGAAGCTGGTGCCTACGTTTGAAAGATTTGCGGGGAGGGGTAGATGGGTGCGGTGCTACCCTTGGGGGAAGGGAGTGGGGAGATGAGGGAAGGAGGGGTGGAAGGAGAGGTGGGAAGTTGAAGAGAGATGGAAGACGCCTGTTCAGAAGGAGAATGTTGGGCTGAGAGCCCTGGGCCATGATAGTACCTTTGTGATAGACATTAATGGTGCATTTGGAAGATGCAAATTGGGCCAAGAGCACTTCCCATCTGGTGCCGCTAGCAATGGGTGATGTGGAGAAAGGGGAAAGGACAGAGACCATATGGGGGGCACATAGGTTCATTGAAGGAACAGCAAAGAGGATGTCAGCGATAGTCTGTTTGGAGGAAGCATTGATGTAGGTGTCTGCAATGAGAAGACCAGGGTTGGATATTAGGAGTGCCTTTTTTAGTTTCTTCCTTCCAGACTTTGGGAGAGAGGGAGGGTAAGAGAGGGAGAAACAGTTAGAAAAGATAGGGGAGACGGAGAGCACCATGGGGGCAGGGAACAGGGGCGGGGGAGTTCAGAAGATAGTGGGGAGAGAATCAGAGGCACTATGCAACAATAGAATCGCACCAGGTGGACAAGCAGACAGAAAACACTAGGTGCGCTGCAAGTGCACAGTTTTATAGGTCAGAGACAAGTTCGTAAACGTACCTAGATTCGAAATTATGCATAAAACACTCTAAAGCATACAAAACTAAATGGCTGCACAGCAGAATGAACTACCAGCATAAACCAGCATGAACAACGAGCATGAACCACCAGCATGAATCAGCAAGAATCAGCCTCAAGTACCAGCAGAATTAACTACCAGGATTAATCAGCATAAATTACCAGCATAAACCAGTATTAACAATGAGCATGAACCACCAGTGTGAATTAGCGGGAACCAGCCTCATGTACCAGCAGAATAAACTACCAGCATAAACCACCAACATACACCAACATGAACCAGCAGCATGAACCAGCCTCATATAACAGCATCATGAAGCACCAGTATGAACCAGCATGGACTACCAGCATGACCAACCGGCATGAACAACCAGCCTGAACCATAAGGAACCAACACCATTTAACAACAGCATACACTAACTACATCAACAGGCATAAACCAGCAAAAAATACCAACACGAGCAACCAACATGAATCAGCAGGAACCAGCCTCATGTACCATCACCATACACTACCAACAAGAACCAGCATGAATAACCGGCATGAACTACCAGCATGAATCACCAGCATAAACCAGCATGAACAACCAGCATGAATCAGCAGGAATCATCCTCATGTACCAGCAGCATGAACTACCAGCTTGAGCCAGCATGAATAACCGGCATGAACCACCCACATGAATCAGCAGGAACCAGCCTCACTTACCAGAAGCATGACCTACCAGCAAGAAACTAGCAGGAACCACCAGCATTAACCAACATGAACAACCAGCATGAACCAGCATGGACTACCGGCATGACCAACCGGCATCAACAACTAGCCTGAACCATAATCAAGCAACACCATTTAACAACAGCATAAACTACCAACATGAGCCGGCATAAACCAGCATAAACCACCAACACGAGCAACCAGCATGAATCAACAGGAACCAGCCTCATGTACCAGTGTCAAACTAGAAATTATATCGTGCCTCCTATTGCTATGAATATATGTATATTGGCCTACGCCAAGCTGCTAACAAGCTGCTTATAAACTACATGTGAATAAACTCGCATTGCAAGGTCCTGACCTTAGAAACCATGTAAACTGTCATTTTGTGTCAAGCCGCCATTTTAGGTTTTCTTGCTCTATAAAGTCACCATGTGAGCTAAAATGGTAGCCTATGTTATTCAGAACAGAGCTCGATTGTCATGACCTCTGTACAGCTAATGTATAACTTGCCTGCAGGCCACTTGTTAGGGTCATGAGCTGAGACCTTGTCCTTCTGCTGACCTGTGTGCAATGGATTACCTGTATCACCGAAACTGATCTATAATTGAATGAGAACACCTGCTTAACTATATTGTATAAATTAAGTCCTGCATTGTAATGTTAGGCCTAGAGCATACATTATTACCATTTCTTCTTGTTTATGTATAAACCTAAAATGAACTAGATTTGACCTGGCAAGGGACCCTAGAGCAGTAACTTATTTATGGAATGGTTAACCTGCAGAAAGGCTGGACAACAGGCTGGAGAAATGTATAAAAGCCTGACTGTTTCAATGAATATTTGCACTCACTGAGCACACCGAACCACACCGGTGTTCGCTGTGTTGTACTGAGGGTCGATAGCTATCTGAATTTTGTTCTGTTCTTTTGTAACTGGATTCAGTATAAAATAAAGTACTTTGTATGTTCCTTTGTAACATGTGTTTGGTGTGTTTCCTTTTTGGTTACCCTGCCTCATATTATTTCCTTGTTTTCACAGTTGGCGCCCGGAATAGGGACCCTCAAGATTGATGCCGGATTATTGAAGGTTGACGCACGCTATCGGACCGGGATCGGACGGTGTGACATAACGGGCCCGACTGAACGAGACGCAACACCTCAACAGAGCTGCACGATCCGTTCCCTGGACGATATCCGTGTGGTCTGAGACGGCATCTTGACGAGGGTCAATTTTTTGAGGCGGCCAGATTTGCCAAAATCACCATACACAAGGTAAAATTCGTTAGGTAAGTCCTTTGTAAACCGATCGGTCCTCCTTAGGTTTGGTCAGGTGAGTCGTTACCCGACTCTTAATTCAACCCTGACAATTTGAATTTGGCGCATTGTATCTGCAGACACAATTATTGACCAGGTAACACCGAGTATTTGAGAAATGCCTGGGAAATTGTCTAGCTGCTTTAGGGCATTATTCCGCAGCGATAGACAATCTTTGGAATTTAGCCGTCCGGCACCACAGGAGGGGTCACCGGCATGTACTATGTACTGTAAGCATGGCATTGGAAGTGTAGTATTTAATAAAATTTGGCACAGACAAACCAGACATGACTCCGAACTTCAGTGGCCAGTCAATGGTAGTTTTGAGATCCCTCGTATTGAATATTTAGAGTCAGTCTTGTTAAAAAAGAAGGCCAGACCTGCAGCATTTGATGTTTTGCAAAATTGGAAAAGAGAAGCGTTGCAACAGCTTAAAAGTAGGGAAAAACATGTGCGCCGTCATAAAACAAATGCTGAAAAGGCGTTGTTATATGATCAGGACAAACAGTCTGAGTCGGTTAGGAATATGGACAGGGCTTTCCCACTCAGTATTCAGAAAATCTATCCTTCTAAAGATCTTCATGTTTCTGATGAGTTTATCGACAAATTGTTAAATGAACGAAGGCCTGGTGCCTCTGCACCACCTCCGTATGTTCCTCTTCCTCCTGCTGTACCTCTTCCTGCTGTTATTCCTGCTCTTCCTGCTCAACCTGTTGCTCCTATTCCTCCGGTTGTTGTTCCTCCACCTGCTCCTCTGCCTCTTCCCATTGCACCAGTAATAGTACCTCCATTGAATTTGCCTGCACCCTCACTCCCAAGTAGTTCTGTACCGCTTGTAGTTGATCAGGGTGCGGGTCGAGAATTGTTACTCGTAATACTGTTCCTACAGAAAAGAAACATGATTTGTTTGCATGGGCTAAGCATTGTATGGAGAGAGATGATCGAGCTAATGTTCTTGCCACACTTTCTAATATGGATAATTTTCCTGAGAAAAATGTTTTCATTGAAGGTTTAGGGATTCATTTATGTGTAATGTGGGGTAAATTAAATAATGCAGACCTCCCACAAGGGTTGAGGGATCTGAATACTTTAGCGTTTTCAAGAGACACTGTGGAGAAGGTACATGAGCATGTTGAGAGGATATTTGAGTATAGAAAGGAGTTGGAAAGGTTACGGAATGAGGATGACGAAGAAGAAAGTATGTATGTACAGAAACGATTTCTTCCATGTCGTAAATTGACATCTGAGGAGGCGCGAATTTGTACAAAAGATGCGATTAGATGGATTTCAGACATATCGATAACTCCAGTTGAGGTATATGACACATACAGTCAATATACGCTAGAAATGCAGAGGAAAGTGATACAGGTAATGGTAGAGTGCCTGCAGGATGAATGTTTAAAGAGAAAGGTTAGTTGTCCCACAGAGTTATTGAGCATTTATAAGAGAGCTTTTTCACTTGACACTTCTTCAACTGCTTTAGCGCTCGACTCAGCTCTGTTGCTTAGTAAGCGTTCGGAGTTGCCTATGAGAGAGGTTCCTCCGACATTTGTCCCAAAGGTTGAGATTCCTGCTAATGCTGCAGCAGGTACACCTGCTGTGGACATTCCTGCACATTATGTATCGCAGTTTGTTCACGTCCCGTTTTCACGACAGGAAGTGAATACTATTAGACAAACTATTCCTGACATTAGGAAAAATCCGACAGGGTTCTATAAAGAGATAGAGTCCGTTTTGCAGTCCTCAGTGTTTACCCGAGGCGACATTGATTTGCTATTCCCTGTACTCCTGCCTGTAGATTTGTGGAAACAAGTTAGAACTATAGACGATGTACCAGGGTTGGGAGATACATGGGCTAACATAGTTAGGCTTGATGGGGAAAGGCCAGCTGGTGAGAGACCACCTCAGGTGATACTAACTTTGCCTGACAGAATCATTGCAAAACTGAAAACTATAATCCCTGAAAAGAGAATTATTTGGGACAAGCTTACGGCCTGTGTCCAAGGAAGATCTGAGGGTGCTACCGAGTTCTTTAATCGGTTCGAACAGGTATTCTCGGATTTCAGTGGACAAGACTTAGGCACAGAGTCTGGGAAAAGATTATTTGTGGACACATTTGTACGTGGATTGCTGCCTGACATCCAGTCACAAATTATATCTTCTGAGAGCGCTTGGCAGGCGAAATCCCAATCAGAAGTACTGCACATGGCTCAGTACTACGAGAACCGTGTCAATAATGAAAAAGATAGAGTCAAGAAGAGAAAAGGTGATTTGAAGACTAAAGTATTGTTACAGCAAATTGTTAGAGGCCCCAGAGGGGGTAGTTCGCAGATTAGAGGTCAGTATGTTCCACAAGGGAATGTGCCCTTGGGTCCTGTGAATATTAACCAGTGTGCCTATTGTCGCCAGGAGGGTCATTGGCGTGCACAATGCCCCGTCCTTCGACAGAGGTCGAATAACACATTTGGAAATATGGGTAGACGATCCAGAGGTCGCCTGGGTGTAGTGGGCCCTGTAGAGGGCAGTTTTCGCAGGATCCCCAACAACCTTTTTCACAGGATAATCAGACTTCGAGTGTGGATACTAGAAACATATTTGATCATCCTTCTGTTGCATATCTATCTGAAGAGCTTCCTTTTGATGATATTTTGTTTCGTTAGGATTGCCCGAAGCAGGGTTTGGAACCTACACCTATTCCCGTTAATCAGAAAGGTCCCTACGTTGAAATGGTAGTGGGAAATAGGAAACATCAATTTTTGATAGACACTGGAGCACAGAAGTGCTCCATTGATCATTCTCGGGTTCCAAACATTCCACTGTCAGGGCAAACCAATGTTTCTGTAGGGTTTTCTGGCACACCAGTTGTTTGTCCGGTTTCTTCACCGGTACCTATTTCTTTGGGTCCCTTTACGGACCACTGTCCATTTGTCTTGACTTCGAATTGTGGAGAGAATTTGCTTGGGTTGAATATGTTGAAGGAATTAAATGCGGTAATTCATTGTTCTTCTGATGGAGTGCGTTTGACGATTTCACCACAGCAATGTTCTGTTTCGCAATTCTTGACTAGACCTTTGCCGCCAGAATTCAGTAATGTACCAGAGTGTTTGTGGGCAGTTGATGACAATGATGTCGGTGTTTTGCAGATTGAGCCTGTTAAAATAGTTTTGAAACATGGAATTAAGCTGCCCCGTATTCCACAGTATAAGATCTTAGTTGAAGGCGAGCGAGCTTTGAAGAGCATTGTTTCCGATTTTGTGCATCGTGGGGTGATTGAGGAGATTGCAGGAAGTTTGTGCAATCGTCCGATTTTACCCGTGTACAAAAAAGGTGATAATGCAATTCCATTTCGTTTTATAATTGATTTACGTGCCATTAATAAAGTCGTCGCTCCGCAATTTCCAATTGTGCCTGATGTGATGACAATATTAACCATGATTCCAGCTACGGCTACTCACTTCAGTGTTGTGGACCTAAAGAATGCTTTCTTCAGTATTCCTATACATGAGGATAGTAGATACTTGTTCGCGTTCCCCTTAGGGGGACGCTCATTCACATTTACTCGTGCACCTCAAGGTTATACTGAGAGTCCTAGTATTTATAGTAGGGCTTTGAAAGAGCAGCTTGATACCCTTGAATTGCCCCCTACTTGTACGTTGCTTCAATATGTTGATGATTTGCTTTTAGCCGCTGACTCTGAGAGCTCTTGTAAAGAGGGCACTGTGTTGTTGCTCATCCATCTAGCTAAGCATGGTCACAAAGCTTCGCTTAAAAAGTTTCAATATTGTTGCCAGGAGGTCGCCTATTTAGGCTATCTCCTGTCAAAGGAGGGAAGAAGATTGACACCTGAAAGAATAAAACACATTTCTGGTATGTCTGTCCCAAATACACAAAAGGAAGTTAGAGCCTTGATAGGTATGGCTTCTTACTGTAGGTTATGGATCCCAAACTTCTCACTAGTGCTAAAACCGATGTTGGCCTTGACGAAGAAGGGTATTTCTTCGCCATTGCCATGGAATACGGAGCATCAACATTCATTCGAGTTGCTCAAGACTGCATTATGTTCGGCGCCAGTTTTGGGCACACCGAACTATGAGAAGGCCTTTGTGTTGTTTGTGCATGAATGTGATGGATGTGCTTTGGCTGTATTAACGCAGGAACATGGAGGGAAGAATAGGCCATGCGGTTACTACTCTTCCGCCCTTGATCCTGTTGCATGCGCTTTGCCAAGATGTTTGCGCGCTGACGCTGCTGCTGCTGCGTCTGTAAAACAGAGTGAGGGAATGGTCCTAGGCCATGATTTAACCCTGATGGTGCCTCACTCTGTAGATATTCTATTGAACAAAACCCAAACGCAACACCTCACTTCCGCACGACTGACAAGATATGAATTAATCTTGTTTGCTCCCCCCATTCAAATTAGGAGGTGCTGCGTTCTTAATAAGGCTGAACTCCTACCTTTCCCGCAAAATACTGTTTGCGGTGACGAAGAGTCACATGACTGCCTGTATACTACTGAACAAGATACAAAAGGCAGAGTTGATTTGAGGGACACTCCTTTGGATAACCCACAAGGGGAGCTGTTTTGTGATGGCTCCTGCTTCAAACTACTGGATGGTACATCCACAGCTGCTTATGCAGTCACTACATTGAGTACGGTTGTGGAGGCCAAGAGAATTACGCATAACTCTGCGCAGGCCGAAGAGATTATAGCATTGACCCGAGCTTGTGAGTTTTCCGAAGGGCTAACAGTAAACATATATACTGATAGCCAGTATGCCTTTGGGGTGGCTCACAACTTTGGGAGACTTTGGTCAGAGAGAGGGTTTTTAACTTCGCATGGCACCAAGATCCAACATGGCTCCCTGATAGTACAATTGCTTTCAGCGCTTGCGCTCCCTAGTCAGTTAGCAATCATTAAGTGCGCAGCACATCGCAATATTATAGATGATGTAGGGAAAGGGAATGCTTTCGCTGATCAAATAGCTAGACAAACTGCCTCTGATCTTTTCACGGAGATGTATGTTTCAAGGGAGACTGTAGATGCCTATGCAATGGATGAGGGTGTTGGGTCTGTACGGGATATCCAAGCCGATGCCACATTAGAAGAATCCAAGAGGTGGGCTGAGGGCTTGGGGAAACTCGATGATGATGGGTGTTGGGTGGACATGGTTGAAGGGAAATGGTTGCTTCCTAATGCCTATATAGTAATGATGGTTACCATGGCACACGGTCCCACACATGTGTGCGCTCAACAGATCACGAGAATGTTAGAGAAAGTCTGGGTAAATGATAAGATTTCAAAAATTGCTCAGCATTATGTCCAAAATTGCATGATTTGCCTACAACACAATGTGGGAAAGGGGACAGCAACTCCAAGAAGTAGCTTTTGGCCTCCTTCTGTCCCGTTTGAAGTGATTCACTTTGACTTTATTGAAATGGAGCGATGTAACAATCTAAAATATGTCCTTGTGGTCATTTGCGCCTTTAGTAAGTGGGTCGAGGCTTTCCCTGTTAAAGACGCTACGGCCATGACCACTGCAAAGACCATGTTAAAGGAATTCTTCCCACGGTTCGGTTTGCCGAGAGTTATCTGGTCGGATAATGGTCCGCATTTTATCGCTGCTGTAATTCTACAGATATGTACGGCATTGCAAATTGACAAACGATTCCATTCGGCCATACATGCTCAGAGCGCCGGATTAGTGGAAAGACACAATGGTATCCTAAAAAACAAGCTCGCTAAGACGTGTGCCGGCACCAAACTAAAATGGCCGGACGCCTTACCGATCGTGTTACTTTCAATGCTGATAACCCCTCAAACTAAGACTAGACTCTCTCCCTTTGAGGTGGTAATGGGGAGACCTGCTAATATTTGGGGTTTGCCTAAAAGCTGCGCATTGCGCGATGTAGAAAATGTACTTCTCTCCGACTATTGTAACCAATTGACTAAAAACCTGTTTTCAATTTATCACCAGGTGCGAGAGGCATTGCCGGTGAGGTACGAGGGCCCCGGTCACAGTCTACGACCAGGGGATTGGATCCTCGTTAAATCCTTCGATAGAGCGTCTTGCCTCGCACCACGTTGGAGGGGCCCCTACCAGGTGCTCCTGGTCACTCAGACTGCGGTGCGGGTAGGAGGACGTCGCCACTGGATCCACTGCAGCCACACCAAACGGATCCCACACCCAGTGCCATACGATACAGAAGACGCAGAACCCCTTTCCGACATTGAAACCAACGTACCCAAAACGGCAGACGGTGGAAAGAGAGTATCGGAGGCCGTTCCGGAAGTTGTAAGGCCCGACAAAACGGCCATCTTGCCTCCTTGCTCTCCCACTGCATCGTTTGTGGATCATCCATCTTCTGATCCAACTTCCGTTCACTCGCCACCTCCTGTGGGAAGTGACGACATCCTGTCTGCTGATTCTTTTGCACCGGAAACTGTGAAGTATAATCTCTGCCCAAGGAGATAGGTTTTCAATACGGCTCTTGCTGTACAATTGAAAGAATTTGAGGGCTTGCCTTTTTTTGGCCCAATTGCATAAAGGGTTCTGCTGGCTAAGGGTTGTGGGAAAAGACATTAAGAAGACGTGCGACCGGAGTCGCCAGCAAACAAACAATTGGTGTTTCTCGATTGAAGACGACAATGCCCACATCCGCTACCGTTCGTACTGAACTTTTGGACAAAAATGTGACTAGGAGAGACAATGAGCAGATATGTATGGGGGCCCCGAAAAGGTTTTGTTGTCTACTGGTGATAATCACGGGACTTTTAGTAACTGTTGGTTGTGGGTTTTGGTATTTGGAGAGAATGTACCCTTTGAATGATTTCCTACCTGTTGAAAATATAACTGTTGTTCCCACTCCTTCTGTGCAACTACATACCTTGTCACCTAGAGATCTTTTGCATAGACGGAATTATCAAAATAACACTCTACTTCTAATTATGAATGCTACCCAGGCAATCTTTAACAGAACCAATTGTTGGATCTGCTCGCATATACCGCAACATGGGGATAAGGGGCTAGGTTGGTATATTCACCCTTTACCTTTGACAACTGCTTGTTATGCTTCACTTAGAGCACTGTTCTTTGGCCGGTGGAACGATAGCATCTCGGGGAACTTTGATGGCACTAATTTGAATAGTTTTGAAAAACGTGTTCTGACTCCCCTGGGATGCTCGCTTTTCGCAAATAGGAGTAAGCTCAATATTGCTTCTATTAGGCCTTCTGATAGACTGTCTCGTCCTTTCCAATCTTTGATTTCCTTTAAAATGGCTCCGATAGGCAATAAGGATGCCGTGCCTCTTTCTTATACTGTTAACCATAGCCCCGATTCAGTTTCTTTCTGCATCCAGAGAATGGCACCCGGTCAATGGGAGATTTTAAAGGTTGTGCCAACGTTGCAAATTTGACTGGGGAAGACAGACCTTTGTATGTAGGCGAACCTATCTATTTTGTTTGCGGTAATGTAGCATTTCCATTGTTGCCCAGGGATTGGCAGGGAACTTGTTATCTAGGAATCCTGTTATCTGGGGTATTTATAGCAAGTACTGTAGAGGTTTCGAAGGCTCGTCCACTGCGGGACGAGAATTGCGACACTCCAGCACAGGTTTTAGGAGATGTAGCGAAATCATTCCTTCCATTCTTTGGGCAGATAGCGAATTCCGAGGATATCAGGAAACTAGCGAGAGTACTGGAGAGAACCATCAACCGGACCACAGATATACTCTATAATATGACTTTAGAGCAGAAAGCGATCAGATTGGTAGTGCTTCAGAACCGGATGGCATTAGATGTCATTCTGGCTGAACGTGGTGGAGTATGTAAACTAGTGGGGTCCGCTTGCTGTGTTTTCGTACCGGATTCCTTCCCAACTATTTTTAAGGCAATACAGAATCTGCACATTCTTAGTTCAGAAGTGCATGTTCCCGAGGGAAATTGGGATCTTAGCGCTTGGTTCTGGGACTTCTTGCGGTCTTGGGGTTGGAAAGTGCTTTCAGTCTTGCTGATTATTTTGGGAATTCTGCTATTTCTTTGTTGTTGTATCCAATGTCTACCAAGTATATGTTCAATGCTAGGGGGATGTTGCGCTCAGGCGATAGGTACAATAGGACATAAAGTGTATGCCCCGGATAAAACCTCTAAGGAGTATGTACTGAAAGAGATCTTAGTAAAAGATCTAATGGCGATAGATATTTCTGACAGCTATTCAGGGTGTATGGACGATGACATATGGAGTTATTTGCAGGGGGATCAGAAGTAGTTTAGCACTTGGCATAGGCCAAAAGGAGGGTTTGTCAAACTAGAAATTATATCGTGCCTCCTATTGCTATGAATATATGTATATTGGCCTACGCCAAGCTGCTAACAAGCTGCTTATAAACTACATGTGAATAAACTCGCATTGCAAGGTCCTGACCTTAGAAACCATGTAAACTGTCATTTTGGGTAAAGCCGCCATTTTAGGTTTTCTTGCTCTATAAAGTCACCATGTGAGCTAAAATGGTAGCCTATGTTATTCAGAACAGAACTCGATTGTCATGACCTCTGTACAGCTAATGTATAACTTGCCTGCAGGCCACTTGTTAGGGTCATGAGCTGAGACCTTGTCCTTCTGCTGACCTGTGTGCAATGGATTACCTGTATCACCGAAACTGATCTATAATTGAATGAGAACACCTGCTTAACTATATTGTATAAATTAAGTCCCGCATTGTAATGTTAGGCCTAGAGCATACATTATTACAATTTCTTCTTGTTAATGTATAAACCTAAGATGAACTAGATTTGACCTGGCAAGGGACCCTAGAGCAGTAACCTATTTATGGAATGGTTAACCTGCAGAAAGGCTGGACAACAGGCTGGAGAAATGTATAAAAGCCTGACTGTTTCAATGAATATTTGCACTCACTGAGCACACCGAACCACGCCGGAGTTCGCTGTGTTGTACTGAGGGTCGATAGCTATCTGAATTTTGTTCTGTTCTTTTGTAACTGGATTCAGTGTAAAATAAAGTACTTTGTATGTTCCTTTGTAACCTGTGTTTGGTGTGTTTCCTTTTTGGTTACCCTGCCTCATATTATTTCCTTGTTTTCACACCAGCACCATACACTACCAACATGAACCAGCATGAACTACCAGCATTAATCAGCATGAGCCACTGGCATGAATCAGCAGGAATCATCCTCATGTACCAGCAGCATACACTACCAGCATGAACCAGTATGAACCACCAGCATAGACCAACATGAACAACCAGCATGAACCACCAGCAGGAATCAGCCTCATGTACCAGCAGAATGAACTACCAGCATGAGCCAGCATGAATAACCGGCATGAACCACCCGCATGAATCAGCAGGAACCAGCCTCACATACCAGAAGCATGACCTACCAGCAAGAAACTAGCAGGAACCACCAGCATTAACCAACATGAACAACCAGCATGAACCAGCATGGACTACCGGCATGACCAACCGGCATCAACAACTAGCCTGAACCATAATCAAGCAACACCCTTTAACAACAGCATAAACTACCAACATGAGCCAGCATAAACCAGCATAAACCACCAACACGAGCAACCAGCATGAATCAACAGGAACCAGCCTCATGTACCAGCAGCATACACTACCAGCATGAACCAGTATGAACCACCAGCATAGACCAGCATGAACCACCAGCAGGAATCAGCCTCATGTACCAGCAGAATGAACTACCAGCATGAACCAGCATGAACTACCAGCATTAATCAGCATGGACCACCAGCATGAATCAGAAGTAACCAGCCTCATGTACCAGCAGCACAAACTACCAGGATAAACCAGTCTAAACCACCAACATGAACCAGCATGAACCATCAGTATAAACCAGCATAATCTCCACACTGTATCTGTTGGTTGTCTTCATGACCATCAGTCTGGTATCAGAGCTGCCAGAGGCACGGAAACTGCTCTCCTGAACATCCATGAAGACCTGCTCTCCAACCTTGATTCTAACATCCCCTGTGCCCTCATCTTGCTTGATCTCTCTTCTGCCTTTGACACGATCAACCATGCCATGCTGCTCAAATGTCTCTGTGATAACCTGGGTATCACCGGTCAGGTCCAGGCGTGGCTGACTTCTTTCCTCTCCGACCGACCCTCCCAGGCCCAACTGGGGACCTTCCTCTCCGCTATCTTTTTCTCTACCTATGCTGTCCACCAGGGGTCTAACCTCTCCCTGGCTGTTCAACCTATATCTGGCACTTCTTGCCCACCGCATTGCCGCTCTCTGCCCCAACTTTCAGTGCTATGCGGATGACACTCAACTCATTTTCAGGCTACCTTCAGCCACCTCTTCTCCGTCTCTCATCTCTGACTGTCTGTCTGCTATCCGGGAATGGTGTGCAGCTAATGACCTCTGCCTTAATGCCAGTAAGATGGGGATTCTCCTCATTAGCACTCCCGCTCCCTCCTTTCCTGTCACTCTCTGGCCGGCCTCTCTTGGCCCTCCTCCTGCTCCAACCTGCGAGGCTAAAAACCTTGGGGTCATCTTTGACTCCACACTCTCCTTCTCTCCTCACATCTCTGACATCTCTAAGAAGTCACACTACCAGCTGCACCTCCTCAGAGGTATTCTACCGTTCCTCTCCTTCGCCCATGAGCTTAATGTCTCCAGGGCTCTGATTCTCTCTAGGCTGGACTACTGCAACAGCCTCTTTCTAAATCTGCCTGCCTCTACTCTCCACCCTCTGCAGCTCATCCAGAACAGGACTGCGAGACTTGTCCATGGCCTCAAGCCCAGGGATCGTATCTCTCCAGGACTGAGATCTCTGCACTGGCTCCAGTGGCTGCGAGGATCAAGTTCAAAACCCTCTGCATTGTCCACAAGGCCTTCTGGGGCCTGGGGCCTCATTACCTTCAACTCTCGCTTCCTAAATATCTTCCTTCTCGAGCTCTTCGCTCATCCGCCTCCAACTCCCTCAGAGTCAGTTGCTTCTCCAAGCAACGAGTTGGTGGTAGATCTCTTTCTTCGGCTGAGGCCTCCCTCTGGAACATCCTCCCTGCCCCCCTGAAGCTTGAAGAGAACCATCTCCGGTTCCGGAAGCACCTCAAAACCTTTCTCTTTGCTTCTGCCTTTTCTCCTCCTCTCCCCTGCTGACCTCCTGGCTGATTCCGAACCTGCACTGGTTACCTGGTCACCCTCTGATCCCGGACGAGGTCCCTCACCCGACAGTCACACACACCTGCACTGCCTGCCTAGGCAACCCCCGCACTTGGGGACTGTTTCTGTATTCCTACAGTCCTACTACCAGCACTTGCCTCCTGATGTCTGCACTCACCTTTGCACTTGCCACCTGCTGGCCGTTACCTTTACTTATTGTTGTAATTCTATTCCCAGGTACTGCATTGTCCCTTCCCCCTGCCCCCACACTTTTCCCCCTTACCCCTCCCGCGCACTTGTGCGATATGAATGACACCTGGCCTAGTATGATTGTTGTCTGTCCTCCCTTTGTTCCCCTCCCTTGCCTCGTCGCCCCTTGAAACACTTGTGTATAGGTGCGTTATAAATGCCTTATCATATCCTAACCCAACAGCATGTACCAGTGGCATGAACTAATAGCATGAATCAGCATAGACTAACACCATAAACCAGCATAAACAACCGGCATGAACGACCAGCACGAACCAGCATGAACCAGCACAATTCAACAGCAGCATAAACTACCAACATGAACAGGCATAAACCACCATAAGGCACCAACATGAAGCAGCATCATGTACCAGCAGCAGGAAACACCAGCAAAATAAACTGATGAGTGCTTTGGCTGGTTTGATCTTTTTCAGGTTAAGAAGCACCTGGGCTGTGTTATCCCCTGTGTGTTTTGACACAATTAGTTTAGCTTGAATTAATTCTTTCTTGTGACTAATTAAATTAAAAGCATATAACTCTACGGAATCGTCTTTTAATTAAGTAGGCTCCACTATTTCAATTAACGTAACACAAGGAACTCATTTAAGAGCTTCCAGGGAGAGGTGCTTTTTAAAATGAAACCTGTTTCTTTGTTGATAGCATTTCATTGGTTTATTCTGTGTTGTTTTTTGGGCTAATTTAGGAGTTTTTTTCTGTGTTCCTCTCCCAAGTCCTGGCTTCTTAGAGGGGAGTTGTAGACTTTAATGAGTGATTGCTTTATATATTGAGGTCATCACATTTCGAGATTTCATGATGTTATTTTACTGGCTTGCTGGTATTTCTTAGTGGATCTTAACGTTATTTTTCTTTCTCCTCACATTGCAGTTGGCCGCTTCGGGGACACCAGGTCAGCGCCCTGCCATTGGAGTTTAGCCCCCTACCTCATCAGGACCAGGGTTCGAGCTGCTCACCACAAGAGATGCAGGCATTTTGATAGGAACTAGGTTTTGCTGTTAGCCATCTCAAGTTTTGGGTGGCAGGTTTTTGGGGGGCTGTTGTCGGTATGTTTGTTTTGAAAGTTGGGCAACATTTTTGATTCCAGGCCCTCTTGTACCTGGGACTTTACGCACCTAAAATTCCCCAAAGCTAGTGTGTGTGCCTTTCAGACCTTTTTGAGTGGTCTGTCTCTTTAAGACCTCTGTGTACTGTCCTTCCGGATCCGTCTGCAGCATTCGGCAGAGTAGATGTCAATAGTCTGTTAATTTGCATAGCAACCATTGGGAAAGGCCCTGTACAATCCCATCCATTCCTCACTAACCCATCGCAGGGGGTAGCAATGGATCAAGTCACCACCCCCCATGTAATTTGGGGGGGTGGGCAGGTATTGCGCATGTATGAACTATGGGATGGGCCGTCCAAGGTAAGGGTAACAACTGAAAAGGTTCAGTAAGCGCTCGGTAGCTGGGTAGACTCGCCACGTTATCAGACTAGAAGACCCTGGAAGTAGAACCCACGCTCCTTTTGCTGCAAATAGTTGGAGCATAGACTGTTGCTAACCGTTTTTTCACAGCCGCAAGAATCGAAAGAAGAAGCCAATTACCTGAGCGGGCGCACAAACAATAAATCGCCAATTCTGCCAGGTACATATAACACACCACTACGGTGGCACTGGCTGCAGGCATGGCTACCCGCACACACATCAGAATACATCAAAGACTATGACAAAATGTGGTCGTACTGTTCGCATGACTCTCTGGCCTAGTCACACCAGATTACGTACGCCTCAACACCTCTGACATCAGAATGCAGCGCAGACCTATGACAAATTCGGGAAGGTCGAACACATACCAAGTCTCTAGCACTCACTGGGATCTTCGGACTCCTCTCAGCACGCATCCACATGCCTGACCTCATATGTTGTTCCCTACCAGAGCCTGGCCAGCCCGGCTAAGCCTTATTTGGCCAAATGCACACATGCATCCTAATCTTACTCCATGACATTCTGGACTTCAGTCCTCTGAGGGCGTTCCCACTAACAGCGCATTGAGACTATAATACTGCTAAAAGGCGCTACATAAATGACAACTACAATACAATGTGGGGTGCCTGAAGTCTCCCCATTGCCCCTAGTGTATTTCATCTCTGAACCCTATAGGCTTCCATTGTAAGCTTTATCTGGATGAAAAATCAAGACTACCTAGGGGTGGAGGCAGCCAGGTTCACTGGTGGTCCCTCACCCACCATTTCTTCTCCATCGGGTAATGAAAGAAACATAGGACCTCTTTATGAGTTTGGCGGTGCGGTAAAACAGTGGCAGCAAATCAGTTGCCATCCCTAATTAGGCAGCTATGGATATACCGCCACACCCCTAGATTGGTGTGGAAGTGGAGGAGTTCCATATATGCTGGAGGTAACATCTCCACTTTACTGCTTGTGGTAAATCCTCCAAAAGCCCCCTGGGGTCCTATGGATTCCAAAAATGAGGAATAACTCTGATGTTGCTTCACTTGTAAGGTGACAGTCATTCCACCAGGCCGAGTCTCAGATTCCGCCAGAATTACCGCCAAACTTGTATCGCGTCGTACAGTCCCTTCTACTGTATGTCAAGAAAATGGTGGTTATTTGATTGCCAACGCAGTTCAGTGCCAATCTTCGGTCCTCCATCACAGCGCTTGGAGGCCATTGCCCTCAGTTCAGGGAGCTAGTCTCCAGGTTCCTGCGTGAACGGCACTGCTGGGAATGGCCTGACTCGTCTCGAGGAACAGGATCCTCCATAGCCAATATCCGATCACATGGCTTCGAGGCGCTTGGTTTCTTCCACGTTGCTGCCTGGAGAGCGGCGCCTGTATAGTCGTTTTCTCCCGCGTGTACCGGACACGTGAGCACAACAGAGCATTACGGATGTATTTGTAGAGAGCAAATGTATTTATCTTGTTTTGAGTGCCTTGTCATCATACACCGATAAACCCTGTCCATTGATACCAACCAAATGGAACTAGCTTTTCATGCTGGACTCCAACTGCTTCTACGCGGTGTGATACAAGGAGTTATTGTTGCCCAGTTCATCAGACTTGGAACTTCCAAGTCTGATGAACTGGGCAACAATAACTACTTGGAAGGCAGAAAGGCCGAGGCTGCCGGCTGAACACAGATGTGGGCCTGAACAAGACAGAGCGGCGCTCCAGTAAAAACTCCCCCGCCCTAGGGGTCACCAGCTTTCAGAAGAGTTGGTACCAAGGCTACCTGAAAACAGTCTTCCTGCTACATTGCACACAAGCCCCCTGAGCTCTGCAGGCAGCAATTGCCAAAGCTTGACATAGTGCCGCAGCTGTCTTCTTCTTCTTCTTAATTATCGGAGGCGTGGGCAGATCCACGCAGGCGCTTCCCCATCCTAAAGGATGATGTGCACCAGACCCACCAATCGATAGTTGTCTCACATAAACTCACAACTCCTCCCACCGCCCGTCTGCCTCACAAAATACAGCAGCACACTGCTCCTCCTCCTGCCTCTCACCCCGTCACCTTCCAGCAAAGCCTTCCCACTCAGCTCAGCCACACCCAGCGCAGACAGCCGAACCCTCATCAATTCTCTCTCTACAACATGTCTCTCACATCTAAGCAGAAAATGTCCCCCAGTCTCAGGCACCCCACACACCGCACAATCCCTCATCTCACGCTTCCCCACTCGATACAGGTATATATGTCCTGCAATGTACAGCCATTTCTTTATTAGGGTGAGTATTTACCATGCAAAACAGAAGAGTCCATTATACATTTAAAAGGGCTTCTTACTGATTCACTATAAGACATGTTTAACATTTCAAATTGTGAACATTGTGATGTTCCCATAATGCTCTATGCTTTTATACAAATCGCTAGGATTCGGTTCCCCGAAGAGATACTATGTTGCCAACCTGGCTGAGGGCCACGCCCCTGCCCCTGCCTCCTCATTCCTACAGCCCCACCCCTCCAAAGAGTTGACAGTTCCCCCAATGCGTTTTTTTCCATTTCCAGCACCGCTGATTAATGCTGTTGGCTATCTATAGTGGATGTTTCTGTCCAATCAGGCGGAGCCCTGAAAACAAGTCTTAAGACCCGCTTGGGCACAGAAATCATGCTCTTCCTGGTGGAGAGACAGGATGTCTACTGAGATCTTCAGAAGGTATATGCCCCCTCCAGATTTTCAAAGCCTCTCTTTGTGCCCTGGGCTGGTAGCATAAAGGTCCAAGACATGAAGAGGCAAGAACTTTAAGGCCACTGTCCCCGGGGTAGCATTGCTGGTTGCCACTAATGAATACTTCCGCTACTCCAAGTAGGAGTAGGCCGTGCTGTCTGCACCAGCGGCTGCCGGTGTTCCAGCTCAGGAGCTACCCTGCCGAAGGCCTTTTCCCAGAAGTAAAGTCTGAGGGTGACCCACCATTCAACAGCAAGGAGTCTCAGACATTGGTAGACTACATTGGTTTCCGTCACTGCAAAACCACAGGACTGTGGGCACAGGCCGACGGCGTAGTGGAACGATTCATGAGTCCCACCAAGGAGGCCATGAAAGTGTCCAAGGTCAGGACTCAATGATTGTGGCAGGTCTTATGTGCAGTTCCACATGATTTTCAGAAGATGTCACTTGCTATTACCAACAAATGCCCCACAGAAATCAGGTTTGGGGTCATCATAGGAACATGTCATCGCCATTTCATGGTCAAGCTCCCACCATGTCATGCCGTGACCGAACGATGCTCATTGGAACAAATGTATTTTTTATTTTTTTTATTTGTGCATTTTTTATTTGTGCATTTCTAGAGCGCCTTAGGCCCGGAGGTAAACGAGTGCTGTAAACAAATACACAAATAGAGACATGGTAAAAAAACAGACAAGACCAACAGATTCCAGATGCAATAGAAACACGCAAGTATAAAACCACACAAGATCAGAAAAATAATCCACAAAAAAATAAAAAAAATAATTAGAAACATAGGCGATACACAGATCGGAAGGGACATGCCAGGCATGGACATTTCGATGCCCAAGGCTTTGTACTAGTGAAGCAACGACCTACTGCAAAATATATGACGTCCACGAACCGTCGCCTTCTCAAGATGACATGAATGATGACCACGGTCAGGAGAGAAGGCAGTATGGTGGGTCACAAGAGACAGGCCCACTTCAGGTTCTGCAAGGGAACACTTCTCCAGCTATGGTCAAACACATGAAGAGGAGTCATACTTTGGGCCTCTGATATTGGCACTGTTGGCACTGAAAGTGATCCCAAAAAAAACTGTTGCACCAGTATATTACCAGAACATAAAACCCCCTAAAAAGCTCATGGAAAGCAGGGATTTACCAGGGACGTCATTTCACCAAAATCCCAGGGGTTGCGGAAGTGACATCACACGACATTTTACCTCTGATGACATCACAGGAAGTGATGTCAGTTGACCACCACCCCAAAATGACATTACAGGAATCGAAGGAACACAACCTTTCACTCCTTGACAAAACAGGAAGTAGCATCACATAGCATTGTTCCTAAGTACCCTATGAAAAATATGGTTACAATATCACTATAACGTGATATACATTTCATACAAGAATGGATCACCATATGTATTGTTAATATCAGTGTGTATTGGCCCATATTACCAAATTACTGTGAATGCAAGCAGACTTCCAAAGCCAAATGATAATGATGTGTTATTATAAAGCACTTACGCATAAGCGCTTTATATAGAACAAATATACATAAAATATCACTGAACCTTTTTTTCAGGGGTAGCAAGACAGACCTCAGGGGTCGCAACTGAGACCCCTGGCAACTCCTAAATTACATCCCTGGGACTAACCAAGGCCACCACCTGGGACACGGTTTTGTTCGGGGTGGTCGCCATATAGTAGAACCTCCTCCCCGTCAGCATCAGACTCACCCCTACGCTCCTACAATTCAGACTAGAGCTCAAGACCCACATCTTCAAGGAATCTCACCTCTTCATCACCTAGGCCTTCACATCGCCTCTCACACCACCTGACTCGCTAGACGCTGCGTGTCTGCTCCTCCCCGCCACCCGGTAGAGCTGTACCCCTCCTCTGTGTCCCTCTGTACGCCCCGCTGTATATCTGTTCTGTTGTTACCTCTGAAAAGCACGCCGTTATGCATCTGTACTGTTTTATATCTATATAAAGTGCTCCGTTGCTTCTCGAAGCTAGGTCCGTGCTCAATGAATTCCATAAAAATAATAGTCCAGGAATCTCCAACTCCTGGCAACTCCGGTCTTAAAGAGCCCCAACCAAGCCGGGGTTTCAGCGTATCCACCATCTTTGAAAGTAATTCACGTACAGATTCACTGTATTGTATTCGGTTATTTATATAGCGCTCTTTCCCCATTTGTGTGGCCTCAATGCGCTTTGTGATTGGAACGCCCTTGGTGACCGCAGTCAATGTGGTGGAGGTACCAAGAGTTTAGATTACGAGAGGCTTGTGTGCATTTTTGCCGGCTTAGGACTTAGGTGGCTGGCTAGGCTCCAGTAAGCAGCCCAGAGGTCAGGCACATGGGTGGGCACTATTGGTGGTTTGCGATAGAGTGCTATTGTTGAAAATTTGATGTGTGCCCAGCTATACCAAATTTCTTTTCGTTGAAAGTTGCTGTATGCTAGTAGCAGAGGTGCTGAGGTACATCAGGGGTTTCAGTGTGGACGGCTATGCGCGCTGCTAGACCAGAAAGGCATAGCCATAGCTGCATTCTATGGTGCATGGATATTTGGCCGTGCCTGTGGCCTGTGTCCACAGAGGTGGTGGAAGGTATACGTACCAAAAGCTTTAGTGTAGTTCGGCTGCAGCATTCTTTTCCTTTGTCCAATGTGGACGTCATGGTCTCATTGTTCGTGGTCTCTCAGGAGCGAGGTCTGAGCAGCAAGGCCGAGTGCGGTTTATTGCGGTGTGCCTCAGTGAATGCTGCTGGCTTCTCTGGTGTACTTATCGGGTAGTAGTGTTGTTGTTCATGGGGGTGATAGTTTGTCAAGGTGGGCCGATGCAAGTGCTGCCGTAATCCGTGCTGTAATAGGAGGAGGAGTAAGGTTTATTGCGCTATGCCTCAGCGAATGCTGCTGGTTTCCCTGCAGTATTTATCGGGTAGTGGTGTTGTTGTGCATGGCAGCACTAGTTTGTCAAGGTGTGCTGCTGTATTCCAATGTATTTTGTGTGGAGATCCCGAAAGCATGGTATGGACTTAGCTTCTGAGGATGGGACTTGGAAACTCCATTTCCTTCCCAGCAATACTGTTAAGTGCCCCAAGAGAGGAAGAGGCAGTTATTTGACAATCAATGGAGAAAGGGCACCTGGTAAGCCAGAGCTGTGTTTCAAGGGATGGCAAATCCTGCCCGGACTTTGCTGTCCTGACAGCGGTTAGGTGAAAGGGTCTTTTCACTGAAAGAAAAACTAAGCTTCTGATGGTATTTCCTTATGTGTAACTTACTAAAGCATAGAAAATGTTGCTTGCCCTCGTGTCTACCAACATTTACTGCGAGATGGGGTGGCAGCAACTGTCAAGGGACTTGCACAGTGGGGCCTTTTGCAGCGGCAAAAAGCTACTGTCTGGAAAAATTGCTGACTGAGCGATTTCAGGGGAAACCTCCCGTGAAGTCCTTCTTCTTAATGGAACCAGAGAGATTTAACAAGAAAATGTCAAGGGCCTCACCAGCTCCCCTTCCCCGAGTGCCGAGATGGTGGCGGTCCCTCTCTCCTGCGAGGAGGGTGGAACAGTGTAACTTCTCCGCTGCTTTTCACCGACTGTACAGAAACCCATTGTGCACCGGCCACGAGAAGAGTAGATGCATCATTCCTGTTACTTTACCACTAACCTGCTTTTGCCAAACGTTTGCGAACACTCAATTCTTCTACAGTTTAGAGTAAACCCCACTTTTGCTTCTCTTCTTCTCCCAGTATTGTCAGGTATTGTCGATATCCCCAGAAGGTTCTGTAAGGCAGACACACAACACATGACAAGTTGATGGGTTTGAGTGGTTTCTGTAGCTTGCAATCAGCCTATGGAGAAACATTGCGGCTCTCCGGCACTGGGGTAAACACTAATATGGCACTGTGCCCTTTGGGGATGGCTATGGCTACATCATAGCAGTACCAAAGGGATGGTGATTGTCTTGGTCATTGGGGAAGAGGACAAGCAGGGCAAAGTATCATAGATATGGGTGGGACTCAGGGATGGCTATTTTAGTAATGCAGGTTGCTTTCCAATGCTGGTGGATCACTGGACAGAGGGTTTGGTGAAGCAGGGTACATTTCTGAGGAAGGAACAGGGCAGGTGGATCGCCCACACTGAGCAATGTCTACTCTTTAATCCACCCAGATGAAAGCATCTCTGAGTAGTGGGGTTCACACCCCAGCTGGCCGCTCTGTGCCAAGTCCCTTGGGTTCAACATCGACAGACACCTCATGTTCAAACAGCACATAGCAAGGAAGACACAAACGGCCTGGTGCCAACTTTCTCTCCGGCGGAAAATCAAGCCCTTCATCCCAGAAAACAACTTCAGATCCACCGTCCAGACCTTGGTCCTCTCCTGCCCTTTTGGAAGGCCCTCCGGCGGCTACCCTGGCACCCCTGAAATGTGTCATTAATTCGACCAGATCACCCTGATCCTCATCGAGCTGCGTGTCATTCTGAAATCATTTTGCATTAACTGCAAGGCTGCCATCCTGAAGTCCCCAAGCTGCCTCACTAAGAAACTCAGCGTCTCCGGAGGCCCGGCGATCCACCAGAAGTAAGGACATGTGCAGACTGGAATTACAACAGTGCAATAAGGAAAGAAACAGAAGACAGGCCTTCTCTCTCTACGCTCCAAGACTCTGCAACGTCCTCTCCATCAACATCAGACTTGCCCCATCACTTCTACAGTTCAGGAAAGAGCTCAAGACCTTTCTCTTCAAGGAATGTCTCCATCCTAACACCTAGGTCTACACACCCTGCACTCCTCACCCTACCTGAGACTCAGTGATCTGCTCCCCACTGTCTTCCCCAATGCTGCCAATTGCCCGCCCTCCCCTGTTAGCTTCCCGATCCTTTTTTCTCTACTTCCCTCACGGTGTTCTTCCCCAATGATTGGAAAGTGCTCAGTTTATTCCCAAAGCTAGGTGCTCAATAAATACCCTAATAATAATAATAATAATAATAATAATAGGACCATTGAGGAAT
Source organism: Ambystoma mexicanum (assembly GCF_040938575.1). Classification (NCBI taxonomy): domain Eukaryota; kingdom Metazoa; phylum Chordata; class Amphibia; order Caudata; family Ambystomatidae; genus Ambystoma; species Ambystoma mexicanum. The sequence continues at coordinate 1,667,618,936 of NC_090929.1, forward strand.
CCAAGACTGGAAAGATGCAATAGTCATGTTGCGGCTCTGCCTTACAGATGGATAAGCCTTCTCAAATAAGTGCAAATGTGACATTTGCGATTATGGCCACACGGCAGAAATAGGATCACATCTCGGTCTCTGGTAGACCATCAGTCTCCTCCTGTCAGTGTGTCGTAGGATCCACACGGGACCTCTCTCCGCACCCAACTTAAAATCAACAGATCGATATTTCGGAAACTAGAAAAAGGATCTAATCTTTCACAAATCTCTGCCTCATTTCATTTTTTTATAAAGCCTCTTCCATCCGAGGGGAACATTGGCGGATGCTAATTTTTCTAGCATTTGTTTTGCAGTGGTTTACTTTCCTGCATCCCAATGGAGGATGCATATTATTTTAATATGTATTTACACTAAACTTAAAGCTGATAGAGCTGTAGTTATAGGGTTTGTTGGTCCCAGGGCATCGGCATTGCTTAATGGGTAAAATCTTGGTAGTTTCTGCACTGGTGCTCTTTGGTGAGAAGCAGAAAATAGTAACATCTTTTAGGAACAACTCAACGCAGACCATGGGCCTGATTCATGGAATTTTCTGCGTGGCAAATAGGGACTTTGTGTGCCAAAGTTGTGATTCATGGAATCGAGTGCACAGGACTTTTTCGTACTGTGTGGGGACTTCGCGCAGGCTCGGCAGGTCTCTGCGTGGAGTTGATAGCTCTGCGCGAGACACCTCGCAGAGAATGGGCGTGGCCTGCGCAGACGCCATAGTATGGGGCGGAACACGCAAAATAGGGAAAAACATGGGAAAATGTGGCCGCTACGAGGGAAGGGCCACAGACAGCCCAACGCACGCCCAGAAATGCGCAGAACGAAGCATGTTAATGGATGTGACTGCGTGAACTCTTGTCGGGGATAGGCCCACGCAAAGCCCTCAATCTATCTGCCACCCGAAGGCAGGTGTACAGGCACTTGCACATAGGAATCACCTCTGAGTGGTGAGATTGCATTTTGGTTTTAGGGTGCGTGCACGCTGACGGAGTTCAGAACTAACTTAGGGGTGCATGAACAGTTTACAGGGATTCGCATGCCGAGTTTTACATGTGTTACAGATATTTATATGCATATTGTTGGGGTGCTGGTAATAGTTACGAGGGACCCGCGCAGTGTCCCTGAGGTGCAGACCTGGTTGCGGGGGACCCCACACACTGTTTCAAGGGTGCATGTGTTTGCGCTCGGGGAGCACGCAAAGCTAGCTGTATCTGGTTCTTTTTGCTTTGCGTAATGGTGTGTCAGGGGCGTTCCGGCAGCGACTTGCGTATATACGGTCACTTTGCACGTACAATTCCATGAACACACGGAGCGCGCATAAATACCTCTGCGCACAGGCTCTTAAAGAGGTGTTCTCGGCACGCGGCCTTTTCAATATCTCTGCACACTATTCCATGATTCAGGCCTCATTGAAGTTGTAAGATTCAAATTAGAGCTCTTATGCAACAGGCATGTGCCCTTTCCACCAAATGTGTCCAAACCTAGCATTGAAGCTTCTAAACACTAGTCCAGTGAGGAGGGAGCACACCCAACCGCTCTGTGCAAAGGGGCAAACCCTTTACGAGGTATATGCTAGGGTATGTGTGAAGGTGGCTATGCCCCCACTGCGCCCACATCACTCCTTGACTCACAAGGCAATGGTTTCATGTCCGCCATGGAGAGACCCCCAACCGCTGTCCCTGCCACTTATCACGAAGCCTGGTCCTGCAGAGCCACCCGGATCCGGAAACAGAGAGTTTGCTTATCTCCATAGAGCACCGCCCTTCCATTGAATCCAACACCAGTAGATCCCCAATTCCTTAGCTACTTAGCGCCCCCCCCTTTTACCTAGAGCACCCGGATCATTTCCACTTTATTTTGTGTCCTACCGCGGCGTAGGCTGGTGCATTATGGGGCAGTCAGTGGCGATGCCACCTTTTCAAGCACACCTGAGCATGGTGCCCCCTGCTGGCATTTCCGTGAAGATAACTATCTCACTGGGGCCCTGTTTGCTGAAGGGAGCCTCTGTCCATCCAATCCCCAATCAGCACTGACCTAGCCAATAGATTCTTCTTTTGTGTGTGCATCAGGGCAGTGACCCCTGCAATTATGTGCAATGTTTATGCCTGAAGCCATAGGTGAGGGTGAGCAGGGATGCCATGCCCTCCACTTTTGCCTGCAGCTGTGCATGGCATCCATGCTTTGCCCAGCCTTATGGGAGCATGCACTCAACGCATTGCATGTGGTATGTTTCTCTTTTCAATGCACCACTTTGCATGCACATGGATGCACACAACATGGCATGTTTGCAATGCAGTAGCTCCTCTCAGCCAGTCGCCTAAGCCCTCTCCTTGTGCATGGCAACAGTCAAATCTGAGAAGGCCAATGAGGCTTGACGCCCCTCCTCCAATCTAAGGGGAGGTGCACCCTCAATGGACAGCACACACAGTGGTAACACACGACTGCTTCCCAGGCGGTGGACCCACTCTCGCCCTAGCTGCAGGGCAAGGCCCCAATCTTCCACCCGCCACGGGGGCCCCGTTACTCCACTTCCAAGTCTCGCGTAGTACTCTCCAGGGGCGCAGAAATATTCGGTCCTCTAAGAGGGACACCACAACCTTCCGCCTACCCCCCCCCCTCCCCCCCGCCAATAGCCTTTTGTCTGCTCAGAGTGTTGCAGTGTGACTCTATTCATTTATTATTTAGCTATTTTTGTTTGATGAAAGTGGGAGATTTCTTCCTGTGACTGCGATGTAGTCACACAGTCTCATTATAACATTGGCGGAATGGGTTAACGGTGCCGCTAATGGATGCAGACCCGTTAAACGCATTCCGCACTATTACGAGGTTCCCTCGCGGGACCTGATGTGGACGTCTGGTTTTACCAGACGCCCTTACCGGGTCCCGCGAGGGGACCAGGGAGATAACAACGGGCCGGTCATAATCGCCCCATTGTTAGCTCCCGCACCCATTCCCATTGAGCCCTATGGGGGCTCAGATGGGAATGGGGAAGGTCCGGGCCCAGGTTCCCTGAAGGAGGAATTACCGGGCCCTCCAAACTCGCAATGGCCCGGTAATTCCCCATTCAGGGAACCCGGACCCGGTTTTGGTGGCAGCCATGCGCTTATAAAGGGCATGGCTGCCACCAAAGCCGTAATGAGGCCCACAGTGTTTTTTCCTCTACACTTCACCTGTCTGTGCGTACCTCTTCTACATTCACTTCTCCAGACATTTACTTCTTCATTCCTTTATTTATTTTTACCATTACTTCTACATTCCTTGACATCTTCATGCGTTTACTTCTCCGTGCCTTTAATTTTTCAAGTTTTTACTTCTTCATGCCTTTACTTCTTCAAGCTTTTATTTCTTCATGCATTTACTTCTTCAGGCATGCACTTCTTCATGCCTGTACTTCTTCAAGCTTTTATTTCTGCATGCATTTACTTTTTCAGGCAGGTACTTCTTCATGCCTTTACTTCCCCATGTCTTTATTTCTTCATGCATTTACTTCTCCATTCCTTTATTTCTTCATGCCTTTACTTCTTCATGCCTTTACTTCTTCATGAATTTACTTCTTCATGTCTTTACTTCTTCAATCTTTTACTTCTTCATGCCTTAATTTCTTCAAGCATTTACTTCTTCATGCATTTACTTCTTCTAGTGTTTTAGAGTAAGGCGAGGGATTGTTAATCTCCCTCATTACAAGCAAGAGGAACTTGGCCGAGGAAATCCCCCTCACTCAAAAACGGAAGAGTCCAATAATGTGACAAATTGTACTGTTTTTTTAAAGCTTTCATATCAGGAATCAAGTTATGGACAATGAGCATTCTCCAATATGTTCTTGTGGGTGACAGGTTTGTCCTGGGTTTTCTTTGGGATATGACACAAAATGATGATACATTGCAAAAAACCCAGGGTGAAATGGGATTGGTTAGTGAGGTAGGCTACAATGAAATATATATGGGGTTAGTACTCTTATTGATTAAACCAAATCTGGTGGCTCCTCCTGTGACCACCTCCTAAATGTTGCAACTACAGGTATGTCAGGTTAGTGCACTGCCATTAGGCTGTGCAACAAAGTGTGAGCTAGCATGGACAGTGAGTAAGGATTGGTTCGAGAGGGTCTTCTCAGCCATGGCGCTTTGGAAAGTTACCAGCCCAAGTGCAATTATTCAAGGTGGTGAGAACAGCCCCAAAGGTGCTGTCTGTACCCAATACGGTTACCATCTATGATCCTCTAGGCAATGAGATAGAACATTAAGCTTTCAACCTGATATTACTTTTCTATCATCTTGCCTTCAGTTGGATGGGAACAACGGTCCTTGTCTGGCGCGAATGAATAGGCTCTGTCTTTCAGGTTCAAGTCACGTGTGTAGGGACCACAAACGTGATTTTCCTGCCTGCATTTTTGAGGATTTTTAGCTTTTACACATGCAGGTGTTCTATTTCTTCTGCTAATGTGAAACGTTCTCTCCCTCGGTGTCCATGGCAAGAATATGCACGCGGGCTGCATGGACAGCCTGGTCTGTGCGTCTCTGCGGAATCAGCATGTCCGGTCTCTCTCTGTATTCTAGAGCCCTTTCAGTTCTATTCAATTCAATGCAGCTTTGGCTTCCATCTTGATTTACACGGCTGCTCACGTTAGTTGCATTCACCGGCAGCAAGCTGTTTATATGTATTCTTGGGCAACTTGCAGTTACTGTGTAGCTAAAGTGTGTCCGTCCTCTATCTAAGTGGGTCATAAGCATGTTCTTTGAGTCTACGAGCAATTTAATCTGTGTGTCTGCGTAGCTTCCTGCAGGAATGCATATGTGCTTCATGTCTAACGTATCTATGTCACAGTCTCAGTCATGACATCATCAGCTTTTGCATGGTCACCTGCTCCATTGACGGCAAACTTTCATCTTCAGTGACGTCATCAGGATAGGGTCTAAATGGCTGTCAGACTGAATAGCGCTCTCACATCTTCAGTACATCGACGATGGGGAGTTTGGTGCTAGGAACGGTGTACAGCTTTCATTTCCCTGCCGTCGAGATGAGAGTGGGATAGGTGCAACAAGGGCTGCATTCATGTTTCCCTCTTCATTTTACTTCTTCATGCATGTACTTCTTCACACAATTAGTTCCTAGTGATTGTACTTCTCCTAGCCTTTACTTCTTCACGCATGTAGGATATGATATGATGATATGATATGTCATTTATAACGTGCCTATCCACAAGTGTTTCAAGGCATGACGAGGTAAGGGAGGGGGAACAGAGGGAAGACAGCGACATAGATCTTACTAGGCCAGGTGACATTGAGATCACGCAAGTGCAAGGGGACGGGGAAAAGGGAAAGTTCAGGAGGAATGGGGAGGGGGCAGTGCAATACATAGTATCAACAGTAAAGAATAAATAAAATAAATAAAAACAATAGGTAAAAGTGTGGCCAGCTAGTGGCAAGTGCAGGGGTAAGTGCAGAAATCGAGTGTCAAGAGCTGGGGGGACTGTAGGGATACAGAAACAGCCCCCAAGTGCAGGGGTTGCCTGGTAGGCAGTGCCGGTGTGCATCTGGTGGGGGAGAGGATCTGGGATCGGATAATAGGGTAGCCAGGTGACCAGTGCAGTCTCAGTTTCAGCTAGGTGATCAGCAGGGGAGAGGAGGAGAGAAAGCAGAAGCAAAGAGGAAGGCCTTGAGGTGCTTCCGTAACCGGAGATGGCTCTCCTCAAGTTTCAGGAAGGCTGTTCCAGAGGGAGGCCTCAGCCGAAGAAAGAGATCTACCACCAACTTGTTGCTTCGAATGGAAACCAATGTGAATGGTTATGCACCATATGGACAACTTACACAAGGTAGCAAAAAGTAACATTTCCATTGGCAAATCAAAGTATTTGATAAAAAGTCAACGCCAACTTACCAACGATGTACTTCTTCATACATTTACTTCTTCATGCATGCACCTCTTCATGCCTTTACTTCTTTATGCATGCATTTCTTCATGCATGTACTCCTCCATGCCTTTACTTCTTCACACAAGTACTTCTTCATGCATTTACTTCCTAATGCATGTACTCCTCCTAGCCGTTACTTCTTCATGCATGTACTTTGTCACACATTTACTTCTTCATGCATGCACTTCTTCATGCCTTTACTTCTTCATGTATGCACTTTCCTTGCCTTTACTTATTCAAGCATGTACTCCTCCTTGCCTGTACTTCGTCATCCATTTACTTCTTCATGCATTTACTTCTTCAGTCCTTTACTTCTTCAAGCTCTTACCTCTTCATGTCTTTACTTCTTCATGCCTTTACTTCTTCATACATTTACTTCTTCATGCATATACTACTCCTTGGCTTTACTTCTTCAGGCATGTACTTCTTCATGCCTTTACTTCTTCAAGCTTTTACTTCTCCATGCCTTTGCTTCTTCATGCATTTACTTCTTCATGCATTTACTTCTTCAAGCTTTAACTTCTCCATGCTTATGCCTCTTTCGTGCATTTACTTTTTCATGCCCCCACTTCTTCCGCCATGTACTCCTGTTTGCCTTTAGTTCATCTGCACCTTGTGATGATGGCAATGCATGTGGTTAAGGTGAGCTAAAGGTTAGATTAGGGGGTCATGGGTTGTCTGGGGGAAGAATATGGTGTAGAAAAGAAGGGAGCATCCCTGGTGTCTCTGCATGCAATGATGCAGTGAATGCTAAGAGAAGTGAAAGACAGGAGAAGTACAAGTGCTAAAGTGAACGTATGGTGAAGCACGAATGCAGGAGAAGTGAGGACATACATCCGTGACAGCAGGGTTCCCCCTCCTCCGATTAAGGATAACCTATTCCTGTGGCAGCACAGCCATGCTGTCCAGACTGTGTTGCTATCCTCTACTTTTTGCTTTTGTTTGGCTACCTTATCTGGAGCCCAGCCTTCAGCTGCGCTCCCCTGGGCTTTTGCTAATTTGTTATGGCGATACGGACACTTCCTTCAGTCTGTCAGCACTCGGAAACTATGTTTCCCTTAGTCTTTTACTTTGATGCCATTTCTTGTTAATGTTTTATCAGTGCGGAAAGTACATTACTGTACGGTGCACTGCGGTCCTTTCATTCTATGGCCCTAGACACCCTCTAAGGAATTTTTGTTGAATGTACACGTGTGCCTAGGACGAACTGGTGGCAGCAGTTTACTTTTCTGGTATTTTAACTACTTTTTATGGAACCATACCACATTTATCACGGATGGCTCATTACTGTGGCCAGTGCCGAAAACGGCCGTGCCACATAGTCTATTGTTCTGTCCTTTGGCCATCTTGTCCCTTTGGCTTGCCCCAGGTCAAGCTGACCCAGGAATTCCTGATTTGGGCATGCAACCTCCCGCGAAAACTGCATCTTTTGCGGGCTCCTGCATGTCACGTGTGCTAGTGCCCAGGTAAAGGGTTGGACTGCCTGGTCCCAATCCACATTGCTGGTGCCAGGATGTCTGGGATGCATGAATACACAAGGACCACCATGGACCATGATTGGACCATGAGTGGCATGCATGCAAGGGATCAGATCTCCTATTGATTGTCCAGAGTCGATCACGCATCAAACTTTGGATAAGAGAGGGGGTCTTGCATCCATTGCAGGTCGATCTATAGTGGTTCATCTTGAACTACCGAAGGAGCCGTGTATCCTGTGAGCTGAAGCAGACCCGTGGACCCACCGGAGATGAGCTGGAAGGTTTGGTACCCTGAACCTGCTGTTGTCTCGTCCGACCCCTGTTTTCGCTCTCGACTGTAGAAGGCCTGCAAGGGAGCTTCAACCCTTTTGAGTAGTGGGAACAACTACTCTTGGCGCCCCAGCATCTCCTGATTTCCTGCCAAAAGAGCCTTCTCGGAAATGTTCCTGGGCCGTCCAGTGAACTGACCAGCTCTGTCCTGGGACATCGCATAGGAGCGCTGCCGTTTCGAGTTGAAACTTTGAGAATCCCTAGCTTGTGGTTCCTGACACTCTCCCACCAAATTTCAAATGCCTAGCTCATCTGGATCGCGAACTAGGAGAGTGCATCACGCTGCATGCCTTTGCGGTCCCTGCTTCACTGCGTTGTGGTGACGGTTGCTGTGGGTGGCTTTCCCACCTTCTCTGCTGTGCCCTGAGTCCTGCTGCACTGAAATGTACTTCTTCCTCCCTTCGTGGGTGGAGTTCTGGGTACTGTCCCGACACAGACTACTGTCCCATCCTTCAGCACCTGAGAGTTGGATTGGAGAGCAAAGGCAGAATTTGCAACCTCAGACAACCTCCACTAAACTGGCATAGTTTGGTCTGGATTGAACCAAGGGGCGGTGAATGCTCGCATAACTTACCGGTGGCATCTGGCTCATTCTTTTCTTTCTACGCTCAAGGGTTCCTTGGCGTACTCTCTTTGGCTGGATAGCCTGCGCTCCCTGTCCTGTTCCAAAAGACGGAAACTGCTCTACCCGTGAGGGCAACCCTTACCTGGCAACTGGATCATCTTCTACCCCTTTCAGGACCCTTACCTGACTATCCCAGCATCTTCAAAAAAGGTACTGTCTTCGCCTTACGCACGACCACTCGCTTTTACACACAGCTGTACTTTGAGCACAAGGCTCCCCACTCCGTAGGACTGGACTGAATAAGTTAAGGTTTCCCCCCTGAAGATTGCCGATTGCTTACATTGTGTTAACCCCCTTCTGTTAGAAGTTGTGGATGTTTTCCTCACTTTTTCACATTAGGCTGCAGTGGTTGTATATATGTTAAATAGTGAAAAGTTTGTGTGGTAACTGTTGCATTATTAATTTTGTTATTTGTGTTGTTTTATTGGTCCTAAAATAAATGTATATGTATTTTTGATATACACCTATCTAATAGTATTCTGTGGTATCTTTACTCTGTGTGCTCATTATGGGCCTCTGATGGGCCTCTGATCACTCTCACCCTCCTGAGACTTAGCCTTGACCACCTGCCAAGCTACCTTGATTGGTCTGGCTTGTCCAGAAGGTTCCCCAGTTTCAGTAAACTAGGGTGGCCTTCTCAACTTCTGTCCATCAGGGCAGAGTTTTGAAATCCATTCTAGCAACAGTCCTAATGGGGAACCCTCATCACAACCAAGAGCAACGAAAGAGTGTTCTGCCGATGGCCAATCAAGTTAAAGGAGCGTGGACAACCAGCATGAGGAAGCAACGGTGCTTCAGATGGCCTGTCATTGCTTATTCTATTAATTGACTTTAATCTGTTCAGTATCGGCAGGCGTTTCAGTATTTCTATAATAACCGTCTTATCTTGCACACTTTTCTATGTCTGAAAACAGACAAGGAAATTGTGACAAAATGTACACATTGTAACACACTGAAAATAAGCCACACCAAATAAGAAAATGACCAAAAAATAAAATGTACATATAAACACTAAATACCATATGTACGTAATTGACCAGTAGGTTCACTGCACAAGAGAACATTTTGCAACTGGAATTCACATTCAAACAGACTCAGTCTCACTACAGTGCTCCTAATTGATCGACTCTGCAAAGGCCTTCAAGGAGCCACCCCTTGCCCTGCACTGGGAACTCCCGCCTTGGTCAGACTTCACCCCTCTCTCCATTAAGGACTTCGCTGACACACTCGCATCCCTCAAACCCACAGCCTACTCAATCTCCTCCCAGCCTCCATCATCAAACAGCTCCAAAGCTGTGCCCCCAACACACTGCTTGTGATTGTCAATGCCTCTCTCGCTGAAGGCTCCTTCCCGGACTCTCGAAAATTAGTGCTGCTAATTTGCCCCCTCTTGAAAAAGCCCTCACTCGATCCTGACGGCCTAGCAAACTGCAGACCCATCACGAGCATCCCTTTCCTAGGGAAACTCATCGGAAAGGCTGCAGCCAATCAATTCATGGACAAAATCGACTATCTCGGCCTCCTCTGTGACTACCAATCAGGGTTCTGTCCCCAAATGTAGCACAGAAACTGCCACAATGCAGGTCATAGATGATGCACTTCATTTTACGGAGAGAGGTGACTCCTGCCTCTTCGTCCTCCTTGATAGCGTTCAACGCGGTCGACCATCCCATGCTCATCTCGATCCTTGCCACCTGAATGAGCCTCACAGGAAAAGTCCTTGACTGGTTCTCCTCATACCTCGCCAGCAGATTCCAAGCTGTCCAAACGGGGCAGCTCAGGTTCAAACGTCTGCTGGTATCTTGCGGCGTGCTGCAGTTCTCCATTCTCTCACCCATTATCTTCAACCTTTATATGGAGCCCCCGGGAAACCTCTTAAATGACCCCAGCTTCTTCATCCACCAGTATGCGGATGACACGCAGCTGTACCTTGAGGTTACTGCCCTCAATACATCTACCGTCTCTGCTGCTGCTTGGACACCATCCAGACCTGGATGTCATCCACATACCTAAAGCTCACCCCACCAAAACCGAGGTTGTCCTTATCGGCTCCCCTCCAAACAAATGATTATCCAAAACTGGCTCAACAACATGAACCTACACAGATTCACCCCAAGCTGACTGACTCAGCCGAATCCCTAGGTTTCATGGTCGATAGCGGTCTCTCCCTCTGAAAACATGTTGCCAAGAAAGCCCAAACCGCCTGACTCCAAATCGCCACACTTAGGAAAAATCAAACTCTTCACCCCCTCAAATCTCCCCCCACCCTGCTAACTTCCATCCAGTAGTCCAGGCACTGAACATTGACGGGGGTAAAGCCCTCCTCGCCGGGCTCCCAGCCACCTACATGGTTCCCCTCAAAGCTGCCCACCACGGTGCAGTCCTTCTTACTGTGGGTGTCTGCAGATTCGACCACATCACCCCCATCCTACGTGATCTTCACTGGTTCCCCCTCCCCGCAAGGATTCTCTTTAAGTCCTTAGGTGCAAGGCTATTATACAAGGCTATGCAAAAAAGGACGAGCATACTCGTCCTTGGCACTTAAGGGGTGCATCACATACAAAGCGGTCTCCAATGGAACCCCATCTAACCTAGCGTCCAAACTCCGTATCTCAGGAGGTTCCTGCACCTCCCGTAGCTCGACTATCAAAGGTTTAGAGTCCATTCTCTCCCGTATGGTAAGGACCAGAAAGCTGTCATTCTCCTGCTATGCCCCATCCCTCTGGAACTCACTCCGCCTGGAGGATCGTACTGCCCCTTCCATCGTGCAGTTCCTCAAAATCGAGAACACATGGCTCTTTCATGGCTTACTCCCCCAGGACTGAATCCCCGACAATCCCGCACCGCGCTGCGTTACTGTTAAAAACGCTAGTTTGATGCTAGCCTCTGGATTCTCTTGAACTCTGTAAAGCGCTCCGCTGCCTATGGGCCAGGTTTGCGTTATGAACAATACAATAAAATAAACAGCAGAGCAGAAAAAAGTATTTGGGTGACTGACCAATGACAGAGGAGGAAAGGGAGTGTGTAACAAAAAGAAGCACGGGAAAGCAAAATTATATAAAAACAAGCAATTAACAAGGTTACAATGTATAAAATAACTTGGAAAAATAAAGAAAAGCACATATTACTTTGCAAAGAATAAGAGGGTGAACAGTACAACAATGACGTCAGTATACATTCACTTTAACACGGGCAGAGTAGAGCTGATAGACGGTGGCTGCGTGGACACACTAGAAAAGGATTGAAATGGAATGATGTGCACCGAATACTTAAGGCAGAGGCAGCGCATGCGCGCACGATGCAAAACAGTAGATAATATGGAGCACAATCATGGGAAGAGTAGACACAAAAATGAAATAGTAAAGAATGAATGGCAAAGGCCAAGCAGAGGAGAACGCAACCAGACATCTACCCAGAGAAGTGTGAGAAATTCTTCCAGATCATCAAGGACAGATGCCGGGTAAAACAAAACAACAGTGCCACATAACAACAACAGTGCCACATAACAACAACAGTGCCACATAACCACAACAGTGCCACATAACAAAATGCATTCCAAGAGAAAAAGTGCAGATGCCAGCTAAAACAACGTGCCACATAACAAAATGCACTCCAAGAGAAAAAGTGGAACAACCTCAAAAAATGAACCCCCAAAAAATATGTGAAATCAAAAAACCAATACATTATGTATTACACAGCTAATAAATAACCAGAAAATAGAAAAAGGAAATATACATTAATTCATAACTTAAAAGGCAAAGAGCAGTGTTATGAATGGCACTTTTCAGATATGCTCATCACCTTTAAAACAGACGTACTCAATTCATGCAACAACACTAACAGAAACCGGTCTGTTAACTTACACCTTCAAATTGCAAAAAACATTCAAAGAAATATTCAAGAGGGCAAGTGCACATAGATGTCCTAGACTTCAACAGATTATCTCTACAGACGGTAGATACCAATTTCAGGGGTATTCTCTGCATCGCTCACAGATATGATGGCAGACTATGCAGAAAATAGATTTAGCAGTGCACAGTGCACAATCTAACAAGCATTGGCAATGCCACCAACAGTTTGGGCTTTTGTGTAGGCACGGGAAAGGCAATTGCCGGCCAAGGCTGTAGTGGTATTAACTGGCGATTGATGGTAGCTGGTGCAAAATGGTGTGAGTACCTGGGCGTTGTTAATATGGGGGTGCAACATACTAAACGTAAGAGAACATATAGGCGAAGGGACTGCTATTAGCATGAGGGTTTTTGCCACTATTATTGAATTAGGCCTTGTTTCTGCATCACTCTAGAGAGTCGATGGACTGCTAAGTCCGCAGCAGGGTGAGCTAGCAGCGCAGATATTAACCATTGCATTAAGAAGTAGGCCTCTGAGCGTTCAGCCATTTTATTTTAGTGTCTCTGCCATGTTGAATTAGGTTTCCTTTCCAACTATTAGACTTAGGCTTCATTTACACTTTCTCATTAAATCTTTCCCAAGGAAGTCGAGCACACAATGCAATCATGGTTTTCGTCCTTGACGTAGCCAGGCAAGTATGCAGTAGTAACAAGGACAGGCGTTAAAGTGGGAGAGTGGCAGGTGGACAATGGCCTTGTGTTTAGTCTATTGCCCATGGATGTCCGGTTTTGCTCTTCACACTAACTCTTCACACTAACTGCGCATGATTACATGGGATGCACGTTTAAATGTAACCTGTTCTTGTACTAACCAATCAGAATAGGGCAATGTACTAACCAATTAGAATCTGCAATTTATGCTCACTTAGGTTTTATATCGTCAGGAGCCAATGGTATGCTTGAAATGTAGGGTAATGGCCCAAAATGTCACCCTCAGAATTCCGACTCCCGAAACTCCAACTTTCTTTTTACCCCCCTTACACCACATATATATGTGGGGGCGTATGGGATATAATAGTGGTATAGAGGGTTGCGGGGGGATCTCCCCCTGCATATGTATGTGGTGTAAAGAAGGTTTAAAAAAAATATATAAAGTCAGCATTTTCGGCCGTCGGAATTCTGGGGGTCGTAGTGATCACATATATCCAAAATTTAGTTACAAAAAATATTTAGATTGGTTACAAAATAGTTCTTATTTTGTGGTTTTTATCTTTAAATACTACTGTCTGTTTTAGGCAGAGTGAGCTCTCAGCTTTTCGGTCCTACGAGACTGACTGACTCTCCTGAACGTTATTTTGCATTTGCAATAAAGTAGTGTTTTTTACAATTCAGGCACTCTCATCATTCTTTGGATTTTCTTGAGGGTCTACAGTATCTAATAGCAGTAACTGGCAAAACTTAAAACCTATGCACAAGACAAAAATGCTGGCTTTGCCAATGCTTGTTTTAAACATGACTTCAGTGTGTTTGCCAATGCCTATTTTTACCAGGACTTCAGTGAAGAACACCCAGAGTGCTTATAGAGTGGCTGAAGGCAGGCCTGGTAAGACATTTTTGTTACACCAGTCATTAACTCTGAGAAGACTGCTTTCAACAAACACTGGCCGGCATTTTCGAATGCAAACTTTGATGGCTAGACTTGATTAAAGCGAGCTGAACGAGTTTCCATGAGGAGGTGTTTTGGGCAGGGAGGGGCGGGAATGGGTGGGAATGGCCACAGGGATTAGCATGGCCATGGGCAGGCATTGGGTGGGCACATAACCAAACAACACCTACATACTCTGTACCTCTCCTTATATGTCATTCCTCCCTATCTTTCCTCCCTATCTTTACTCCAACAACTTGGTGGGAATGACCATAAGGAGTAGCGTGGCCATGGACAGTCAATGGGTCAGCAAACAAAAACCAAACAACACCTTCAAGCTTTGTGTCCCTCCTCACATGCCATTTCCCCCTATCTGCACTCTAATGCACTCATTTCCGCTTTGCCACCTAATAGTCCAAACTAAAAAGAATAAACTAGTACTGAAACACACATTTCAGAAAATACAAATAACTTGCCACTAAACGTAGAAAAAGTGACATAACCTGCACAACACTACCTCTCATTGATGACATAATTAGAATGATGGGTTATTAATATAGCGCTTTCATCAAAGCGCCATAGAACATATTTACATACAATATAACACCCAACCGAAGTTGCCACTTATTTATTGACCTGGGAAGGATGAAAGGCTGAGTTGGCCTTGCTGGTATTCGAACCTGCGACCTGCAGATCACACACAGATTGCAGCAGCAAGCTCTCAACCTGATGAGTTGTCTTACCAGCTACATAAATAGTACAACCTTTGCAGTAGCATTGTACAATCCATCTGAAACAAAGTTACAACATTCTTCCCCGAGAGTTGTCAGATGCAACTTCCTAGAATACTTCAGGTAGTAATACATTAAAAAATAAAACAATCTTGAAAACTATCACTCCATGAAAGAGTGAAAAATAAAATGACCTTTGGAAAAACATGGAACAACTAGAGAACATTAAATGAATGCAATGAGAAGATGCTGTTCTCTGAAGTATTAACCCAGCATGCCTGACCAGCTTTAGACCCTCCCATAAAACCACAACCTACTCATCGACATCATTCACAAAATAAGGAGGGTGGGGGGAGTGGCCCCAACACATCCCCGAGGAACCCTTGCCAGCCGCCCATTAATGATCAAAAGACACATTGGGCCTCATTACGGGTCGGGCGGTAAACCCGCCGCCACTGTTAATTCCGGACCACCCGATCTCGACTCCTGCAGGCGGGAGGTGATCTTCCCGCCAGGTTTGACCTGGCGGGTTGAACACCTCCCGCCTGCAGGCGGACGTGGAAACACCGGCACCATCACGAGATGGTGCCGGTGTTTCCACTTCCCCATTCCCATTATGTCCTATGGGACTCAATAGGAATGGGGAATTCCCGGGACACCAGGGTTGTAATGCCCTGGTATTTCCGGGAGTCACGGAGGCGGAATGGTAATACGAGTCCGGCGGTAACCAGGCGGTCTTACTGCCGCGGTTACCACCGGACTCGTAATGAGACCCATTATTAGTAATATAAATCTAGGGGACACCCAGAAACCACTCAGTCTTCAGGTATCTTCCCCACTGATCCTTCTTGGAAAAAACATTAAAACAAGCCTTGGCTATGCCAACAGTTTGGGCTTTTATGTAGGCGTGGGAATGGTACTTGCCAGACACAGCCCTAGAGTATTAACTGGCTATTGATGGTAGCAGCTGCCAAATGGTGCAAGTACCTGGGCATCTCATAGCAGTGCCTGGCAAATGCCTAATACTTACTCACAAGCCAAAACGTTTGCCTTTCCCAATGCTTGTTTTTAACAGGACTTCAGTAAAAGACACACATAGTGCTTATAAATAGAGTCGCTGGAGGCAGATATGTTTTTTATTACACCAGAAGCGTGTTTACACCACAAATTAAGTCATTACCTCGCAGAATCCTGCTTTAAATAACACGAGCAGAGACCTAGTGCAACGTTTGATGGTAATAGGCTTGATTAAAGTGAGATTAAATAGTTCCTATGAGGATAGGTTTTGGGCGAGGAGGGGCAGGAACTGTATGGGATTAGCCATAGGGATTAGCATGGCCATGGGCAGTTAATGGGTGGGCAAATAACCAAACAACACCTACAGATGGTGTGCCCTTCCTCAAAGCCCATTTCTCCCTATCTGTACTCTAATAGAAAACTAAAAAGTGCTGAATTGAGCTCCCCCCTCTTTAAACAGCTATTGACAAACCTCTTTTCCTTAATTCCCATTGAGCGCGGAATCACACTTCCTACAACATCTGACTATATACTCCAAATGACCGGCACATCTTCCCCAAAAGCCACATGCTTAGTACCAATGGGGCATTGAATAGATCCTGGACACATAATGTACTCTTAAAACAACCCAAAACAAGTCAATCCTTCATTGAACAAAACAAAAAACGCCTCAAAATGTACAAGCTTTAATAATTCTTTGAAACCACACATGAAAAAAAAGAAACCTATCCAAAACAGGAGCTGACCAATCATTCCATGAAAAAGATGCATCTTTTAAAAGATCTTCTGAAAAGCAAAGGATCTATGAAAAAGTGTCTTCTATCCGCCTAAGTCTTTGAAAATCAATCGAAAGAATAAAAAGCTGGAAGAAGCCTGGAGACAAGAGCCATTCACCATTCCCTGAAAGAGGCCAGATGCAAACAAAATGGCGGCAGGCACATGCGGCAAAAGGGTGCCAAA
Organism: Ambystoma mexicanum; assembly: GCF_040938575.1. Lineage (NCBI taxonomy): Eukaryota > Metazoa > Chordata > Amphibia > Caudata > Ambystomatidae > Ambystoma > Ambystoma mexicanum. The sequence goes on from NC_090929.1 coordinate 1,667,635,514, forward strand.
GTCATACCAAAGTGTTCACTGGTTTTAAATCATACTTTAATGTTGATTTCTTTTTTAAACATGAATAACTGCTAATGTTGACTACTTAGTAACTTGTGAAAGTTTAGCGAAAACTGTTATGGTAAACTGGTAAATCGGGGTGGGAGATTTTTTGCAGGACTTGTGAAATGCATGAGTTTACAACAAAAGTAAAACAAGAATCACCAAAGCCAGTGGTTTTGTATTCTGTGTAGGCATTTGCCAGGCGCTGCCATAATGGTACTACCTGCTCCATAATATGGCAACATGTGGAAAATGGTGAGACCGCCTGGGCACATGCTGGCAAATGCCTGTTTAATACTTTCACAAGCCAATAGAGTTGGCTTTTTCAATGTTTGTTTTAACTGGACTTCAGTGCAAGGAACATACATAAATCAAGTGGTTGAATGCACACTTGGGTAAAACATTTTTATTACACCAATAGAGCATTTACAGCTACAATCAAGACAAGCAGGTTGCTTATAAATCACCGGGCAGGCTAGGGTTTAATGTTACTGCTTGATAGAAATAGTCAGCTCAAAGATATCCCAGGTGGGAGTGTTTGCGTGGCAGGTAGTGGGTGGGAATGGCCATAGGGATCACTAGGCCAGGGGTAGTTGAAGAGCCGATAAATAACCAAACAACCACCCCAAACTGTGTGCCCCTCATTACATGTCATCTCTCTCCTAGCTACACTACAGTGCAATAGATTCGGCTTATAGGTGGGGCTTACACATCACCAAATATCCAAAAGTAAAAAGGCTCAAAGGTTACTAAAAGGGGATCCATGCCACTGCATTTTATCTCAAATGTTCAGTGTAAAGAATGGATCATTTCAATAACTTATCAATTCAATTTATTTTTGGTTTGAAATTCGAAAAATAATAACCAAACATTAATGCTCAGTGAAGAATTCATGTCTATTTGCAGTGTGTTTTTTTCTAAATTGTTGGTTAAACAATTTTGTTAGAAGTGCCCAACCCCCTTGCACAACTTCGCTGTTAGTCTTCATGCTTTATTGAGTTTTGGGCGCACGTTGTGTGCCGACTCCCAGTGTGATCTTGGACACAATGTGGTCCTCATTATTCTCTGCCTGCTGTTTGCTGTTGTCAACACTGCACCAAATGTACTTTGTGTGGACAGGTAAGAATCACTGTTCTATTTGGGTAAGGTGCTTATTGCACACAGATACATAAATATACACATGCTTCAGCATGCATCGTTTATCTAATGTGCTGATAGTGTTGACGTGTGCGTCCCCCCACAGCAGATGCGCTTTGTAGTAATATGCAACTAGTATGGATATTGGGCAGAGGGGTGCGATGCACAGGGGCTCTCCGTGCAGGGCATGTGTGAGGAATTGCCATCTGGCAGGGGTGTAAAGTCCTGTTTTTGAAAAGAATAGTGCACTCGAGCCCTGACGCCTCCATAGCCTGATCCGCAGCACCTGCTCTGCTCGTGGTGTAGAGGAGGTCCCAGATATGGCCTGCACTCCAGCCAGCCATTTTGAGGTACCAGGAACATACTCGCCAAGATATGTGACGTATGAGGAACAAATAAACCAACAGAGAGCAGCCCTAGGCCTCTGCCCAGTGCCCATCAGAAGAGCAATACCGGTTGAAGTGCCTATAACCAGACAACCATGGGCAGCTCGGTACCCGCTGAGACAACGGTACCAGCAGCTGACACGAAATGAAGACTACTTACAGACTGTCGCCGAAGAGACCCAAAGAGCCTTAATGGAAGGCAAATGGTGACGACATAAGAGCCCGGACAGACGTACAGATGAACATAAACGACAATTGAAAGATGACACACAAGGGCGAAATGTGAAGAGTAATGATGTAATGGACTTGTAAGAAGAAACAATGTTGATATATAAAGAAACGTAACCATGAAGTGAGATGAAAATATGCAACTAACAAATGCCTGTAAATAGGCTTGGAACGCAAGAAGCTAAGGAAACGATACTGCTTGCAATGCTTAGTAGAAGGATAGAGCGGCAAGCGCCAACTATATATCTACCTCAAACGCACATTATACAAATGCGACTCCATTTTACAAAAGCAGAATTAAGCCCAGGCTGCAAGGGGCCAACCAGGCCGAGATTCATATTCCAGCTAAAGCCAGAAGTAAGGAGCGGAATCGAAACTGAGCACAAAGCAGCTCATGCCTGAGAATTTGCGGTCAAATCCAAGAAGGGAGGAGAGCAGCAACTTTGAAGAAACAAAACTTCAGAGCATAGCTGCCAGCCAGTGAATATCGAGATAAGGAGGCCCCAGGCAGGTGGCAAGGCTAAGGAAGAATCAAATACACGAAAAGAAGGAAAAATGAAGCAGATTCTCAGTGAACAGACACGTGACCAGCCAAGCGCGAAGAGGTACCAACGTCTGATGTCACCCAGAACCCGAGGATGCCATAACTATTCCTGATAAAAAGCTACAGTTTCGAGGTCATCCTCAGCCAACTAATTAACACATAGCCCTAAAGTACTGATTGATGGAAGGGAGGCAGGGTGAATCTTGGGGCATACCGCAACTGGGTGACCATTCTGCATGCTGCTAATTAAAGTGGAGATTTATGCCTAGGGGTGTAACCCACCCAATCACAATGGACCAAATAATATAGGGTCCTATAGCTAGTAGAACCAATAAGACCTTGTACTTGTAGTGACATCTATCACAAGTGATGTAGAGGGATGGGCGTAGATGCCCACCCGATAAGAGCTATCCAATCTGCATGCTCTGTTACCATATACAGATATAGCACCTATACTTAAGTTACCTTTCCCGACCAATAGAAGAGCATGACAAACTTTGAGTGTTACACGTCAATGATGACGAGTTTTGCCTGTAAGAATTGCAGTCTGAATGAAGATTTTGGGAGTTGAAGCGAGACGGGCGATTGCATCACTGTTGATTTCCATTTGTTTCCCCGTTTTTTGTACTTGTCATTAAACAGACTTCCCTTTGCCAAACCATTGACTTGTCCTTATTGATTGGTGTTGGAGTAAGAGAATCCTGCACCCCATCCTCCTCAAGGTGCAGCTATCTCGTCTTAAAAGTACTTGAGGGTGAGCTCTGATCCCATGGCCGCATCAGAGGTCGCTCTGCCCTCTTGTACACTTGGTAGCGGTGAGGATGGTTTTGACCATCAATTAGTGAATTTTGATTATTGATAAGACACCTATTGACCGTCGACACAAAGTAACTCTAGGTCTTCGGCAATATCACGAGACCTTTGCCATTCGGCTGAGTAGACTGAGAAGCTTCCCGTGGACAATGATAGTGTAAATCCATAAAAACTGCAGTGGGTCTGAAGGAACCGAAGGAGGCGGTAAAGGAGGGGCGGTGATCCCGAGGATCCAGAGAGGCAAGATGCAAGCGGTGAGTGAAACAATAAATTGATGCTTTGGCAAATGTCCTTAGGCATTAGAACAAGTAAGGGAAAGGTAACGGAGGGAGGTGGAGAAAAACAAAATAGTCAAAACTAGAGAAGACTGTATATATATATATATAAGGGGTAATGACTCTAGAATAACTGAATATACAGAGAGTATACCGGGGTAAACACCTGAGATAAAGGGAGAGGATACCGGGGTAAACACCTGAGATAAAGGGAGAGGATACCTGGGCGGATACCTGAGAAGAGAGAGGATATGCCTTGTTCCTGCGCTTTAATATAGCGGTCAGAAGAAACGTGAACTCATAGTCCCACACAATAGGGAAAAATTAGGCTACTACGACGATTAAAGACATCGTAAAAGGAGTTTGTTTAAACTCCATGTCGGGGTATTGATTAGAAGGCAGAGATATCTGTGTCCAGCTGGTGTCTGTCTAGTCTGTTTAATGTTTGTCATACATGTCCTTTTGATGTGTCACATGTACGGAAATTTGTCTCCTTGATGTTTGAAACTGATTAGGGGTTTTACACGATTCTATAGTTGAGAGGGAATCGCACCTGAATTGATGTTCTTGAGTAGATTGGTGATATAGAATTCTGGTGGGAAAAGATTGGATTGGAGCTTGCAGTATTTGGTGCTCGCTCATATTGTTGGGAGTGGTGAAATTGCATGAAAATATTGTTAGAAACAGAATTGAAGCATGGAAGATATTACTCCACTAGCTCACTTATGTAAACAATTGCCTAAACATGCACCCAAGCTTAAGAAATACAGTACAGAGTGGGTTAAGGGTACTGCCCACACAATGTTTATGCCGTGTAGCCCCTTATCTAAAGCCGTCTACAACATATGACGATCTATTTGCATGCCACATATACAGGCAAAAAACTAGAGAAACACGTCGCTGTTCTAGAACTTTGGAAAATGTTGGAACAGTCGAAAGAGGAAGAGCCACCTGCAGGCTGGATATTAAATGTATGCACAGAGGGGTGTGAGACTCCTACCGCACCACCAGCCCCGCCTGAAATAGAAACTGAGGGAAGTAAGTTAGAGGGAATCTACCCACTAAGAGAGCTCAGGTCAGCTACAGGGTATAGCAACCCCGCATATGAGTCACCTACGTACAGTAGTGACGAAATTAAGGGGAAGGATCAGGATAAAAATCTTGCCTCCACAGTCCCAAGAGACAAGGAGAGACGCAATGATGAGAGGAAGGATCAGACACAGACAAGTGCACCTCTCGATAAAGCGAGAGAGGGGACGAAATGGAAAGGAAGTGAAGACGGAACTGATGGGATAGCATTCGCGAAAGACGAATGGATGGGAGGACAGATATTGTTGAAACTCGATGGAAAAGGAAGTGATGATGTGAGACCAAGAAAGAAGTCTGATGAGACACAGAGAAGGGAGAAGGAGAAGGGTAAAGAAATAAGGGCCGAGAGAATAAAAAGGAAGGATAGGCTGAGGTGAGAACAGCTATATCGCGAAGAGCAAGGAAAGCTGCTCAGTCGCAAACCGAGTGCAGCCTATGATCACTACAGGCAGAAACTGCAAAGGTTGGAAGAGAGCAGAGAGCACGTGAAAAAAGAGTAAAGAGACAAGAAGATGAGGAAGTTAGAAGGGCAAATGAACATAGAAATGAAAGGAGAAGAGAAGAAGATAAGGTCAGAGAAGAGGCCAGGAAGCGTAAGGAATTTGATGATGATATTGAACATAAGCGTAGACCGAGGGCACGTGATCTCGAATATTTGGAGCGGGAAGTTAAAAAACCCAATCCTGTTGTAGAATGGGAAGACTTGGAAGAATTTTACCCTTTGTACGGTTCAGTACCAGGCACGAGTGGGGCAAATATTGAAGATGACTTCGACACCAGAAGCATCGGGGAAACAATCGATGAAATATATGATGAAATGGGGTTTGGACCAATATCCCAAAGGGAAAGGGAAGATGAGCGCTTGGAAAGCACTCAGCTATATGACACTGAGGATGTCACCCGAAGTAGTGGGGGCAGGAGACTGTCCCTAGACAGGTGTCCAGACATTTGGTCGACCTAAAACTGGTCGAATGACATTTGGTCGACGCAATTTGGTCGAAAACCAAATGGTCGAATTTTTTTTTAATTATATATTTATTTTTCGGGTTTTCGTTTTTTACAAAAATGGGTTTTTAGAAAAAAAAGGGGGTTGGGGGGGGGCCCAAAAAAAAAAAAAAAAGGTGAAAATAAAAAAAATAAAAAATTCGACCATTTGGTTTTCGACCAAATTGGTTCGACCATTTGTCTGGTCGACCAATTTTTTTCGACCAAATGTCTGGTAACCCCCTAGACAGGCTAGAAATTAGTAAGAATTATGATGATGCGAGGAGTTGCGCAAATTGGGAACAATCAATGTCCGACTCCGGAGAGGAGACGGAGCACGAGGCAAATGAAGAAGGGAGATGGCGCGGACAGCGGCTCCCAGGGGACAAAGGGGTACGATGGTCAGATGCTAGCGAGTCCTCACCAAGGACATCAGAGTCTACTGCACAGTCTGACCAACACGAAGGAACATCCCAGGGTCAGAGGGGGGTGTCAGCATACGCCTATGCAGACAGGCTGGGGACATTGCCAGGCAGACGGCGATGCAGGAACATTACCCCAGCGATAGACAGGAGCGCTTTGGGGAAAGAGAAGGAAGATTGCGCATTTCAATTTCCGCTGCTAGAAAAGGGGGGAGTAAGACCACAATATATTCCATGGCCACACATGGATCGAGAGAACTTGAAAAACAAGCTTCCAATGCGGACATCGGGAGCCGGGAAATGGATACACGAGTTAGAAAAAATGACAGGGGGTGTCACATTAGCTATAGGGGACATTAAAGGTCTGCTGATTGCCATACTCGGTGAGAGAGCAAATGATGTATGGGCACGGGCTGAGTACCCGGGTGTTACCATAATTAACACTGCCCACGATGGAGCGCCATTTAATAATTGCAGAGCAGCAGTATGGAAAGCGCTACGAGTGCATTACCCAGTCACTTCCGATATGGGAGCTATAATGACTCGAAAAATTAAGGAGTCAGAAGATCTGTTGATTTATATCCAGAATTTCCAAGACACGTGGGTGCTCGAAACGTATGAATATTGGACGAAATCTATACCTGTATTCTACCACATATTGTGCCATGGGTTGCCAGAACCAGTGCAGAAGCAACTCAAGAAATTGGTAGGAGTTGAGGCCAAACTTTGGGCTGAAATAGAGCTGGTTATTGCACACTACTGTAGATTGTTGCAAGAAAAGAATTGAAAAAAGGAGGCAACTCGTAAGGGTGAGGAAGAGAAGCTGGTGCAAAAGAAATTATCAAAGTATGCTCTCGAAGGAGCCATGCTGACAAGCCCAGCTAAACCGAATGTACAACAGGTGGCTAACCCACAACAGAACAACCAGGGTAACTTGGGATTGTACTCAAGGGGAAGGGGATTTAGAGGAAGAGGATGGCAGAGTAATCAGGGAGGTTAACAGAGTAATAAAGGAGGGTTTCAAAACATGCAGATGGGCAATCCAGATATGTGAAATGGACAAATAGCCCGACCACCGCCAGTGTGTTGGCTGTGTGGAATGACAGGGCATTTGGCGTGCTCATGCAGAAGCCAATGCGCGTGGCAAAATGGCCAAGGAATGGGAGCAGGCACGGTGAATCCGCCTGCAATCTCCCAACAGGGCGGTGCACAGAATCACACAGTGCAGCAGCAAGCACCAGGCATGCAGCAGGGTGCGCAGCAGGGGTTCAACCCCTGAGCATGGGGAACTTGCCACAAGGGCAATTCCAACAGGCACCACCGCAAATGTCTCAAAGCACAAACTCCGGAAGGGGAGGCAACCCTGGGAATGGAGAAAATCCACAAGTTTACAGTGGACAGAACTTAAATATGAACTAGGACAGCTCACTGGGAACCGTGATGTGCTCTATCCTATCAGTGACACCAGACCCTAATAGGGAACCAAGGGTGAATGTCGTCATAGGGGGTAAAGAATATTCCTTCCTAGTTGACACGGGTGCAACACGCTCGTGCATACGGGAGGGCAAGTTTTCCTTGTCCGGCGAGCCCATAGATACTCAGAGTTTTACAGGAGCTCACAGTTGAGTTCCCTTTACAGATGCACTCCCAGTCTCCGTAGGAGAGTGCGAAATGAATGTACCTTTATTGTATTCACGTCAGACCCCAGTAAACATTTTGGGTCAAGACTTAATGAGCAAATTGAACATGACAATCTCGTTCACAGAAGGAGGGCATAGTATGCTCCACTCCAGGAATGCATTATTCAACGGTATGCAAAATGATCAGAGCATACTCAGGATGCATACCCATGAGAGCTATACCATTAGAACCAGAAGTCTTCGCATATGGCATGTGTGTGCTTATGGCAGGATTGCCAGGCCTTGCAGATAGAACCATGAGAACCCCTGATGAGTTTCTATTCAGACCAAGAATACCTATGCATAAAGAGGAGGGACAAGTATTTCCCTTGATGAAACATACTGCAGCAGTGCAAGGGAAAGTAGCATTGGTCGAAGGGTATGATGATAAAGGCAGACAATGGTGCACGATTATCGCCATTGAAGAAGGATATCGAGTGACTGACGTCACCGATTGTCATGATCTCTGCTTCCAAAAGGTCAGGGTTTTCCCAACTCCCTTGGAAGCAGATCCATAACCCAGGTTCCGAGTGCCAACCAGTCCCAATTGGGACCTTTTGGACCCAGTCCTGGCGCCAGTGGCACCAGGCTCATAAATATGCCCAGTCCCAGCGCTGGAAGCGCCGGGCTCATAATGCTTGGGTGGACTTACCTTCAGCAGACCATGCTGCTTACTTGCCTGCCAGTTGAGCCTCTGATCCTCTTCTGTTTGGAACTACTTTTCCTGTTGGGTGGGGCTGGAGCCACTCCCTAGATTCAGAACACTGGAACTCTTCTGGAAGGCAGGAACTCTTTTCTTACCAGGAACTCTTTTCTTACTTAGGCGTGGCTGTGGAAGGAGACACCTAAGCACTACAGGAGGCTATTTAAACCACACCCGGTGGATGAATCTTGCTTTGCGTTATTCTGCAACCTCTGCAGCAGAACGCTCATCGTGGTTTCTGCATCCGGTCCTGGGCCTAAGGAAAAAGGCTTACCATCCTGAATCCAGTCTTCAGCAACACCTATAAAGACAAGAAAGAACAGGTTAGCATTCCGGCATCTGAAAGGCAAAGGCTTACCATCCTGAATCCAGTCTTCAGCAACACCTATAAAGACAAGAAAGAACAGGTTAGCATTCCGGCATCTGAAAGGCAAAGGCTTACCTACTCTTCGTGCGCTCCGGAGGTCTTCACACTGCATTCCGGCATCTGAAAGACAAAAGTTTACCAACTCTTCGCACGCTCCGGAGGCCTTCGGCGCTGCATCCCGCATCTGAAAGACAAAACAAGGTGCGTTTAAAGACATTGGGGAACTTTAATACTCACGTGCCATTACTCCTTTCCACATCTAATCCAGTGGGTATTCCGGCACCCTGCAGCCGCTCCGAACTCGTACCTGCAAAATAAAAAGACAGTTAGAGCGCATAGTGAAGCAGGCAACAAGCGCTTACTTACGTGCTTCCAGGCGCTTCTATTCATCACACGGGCTCCATCTTCAACTCACTTCAGCCCGTCATCCGCCATCGCCGGAACCCTGCAAAACAAGAGACATCATTACTAAAGACTTTAAAGACATTTGAATGACTCGAAACTTACCGTTCGTGCAGTAAACGACGGACAGCAGTCCTCTGAAGTCAAGAGGCCTGCGCTACCTATCCAGTGAAGAAACTGGTTACAGCACCCTGCCCCGAGGCAGATGGAGAGCTCGGCATTCACTTACCTAAGGTGAGAGCGTTAACCTTTGGGGGTCTACAGGAGAGGAGAAGAGGAAAGAGATAGGGACACCCCAATAACCCCAGTTCATTAACCCCATATTTTCTATCTGCAGACATCTTACTCTACACGTCAGGCATACAGTGCACAGAGGTCCAGCCCAAAGAGCCAACCGGGTGCTACACATCACCTTTGAAGATACGGTAGTCGCCCAGTCAAGACCGGCGCCTCTGCGAGAATCAGGTGAGCGTTACAGAACGCAAAGCCTACCGCAAAACTCTCGCCCAGGCGCTATGGAAACCTCGGATACTGACCCCCTAGCCCGGTTACTTGGGGAACTAAGGGCAGAAGTGCATGCAGCCCGTCAGGAAACGAACGCTCTAAGAAGGGAACTGATTATTTCCAAGGAGCGAACAGATGATCTCGCTAGACAATTGCTACAGTCGCAAGCCGGACAGACCCCGTTACCCGCATCTGGGGGAAATCGTCCTTCTACATCCTCTATGAATCCAGTGCAGATCAACCTACCTGGGAATGTACCTCTGGCTCCGCCCGAACGATTTTCTGGTGACCCAAAGAGGTTTGCAGTATTTATCAATCAGTGCCGGTTGCATTTCTTATGCCGGCCAGCAGCCTTTCCAACTGATCAAGCTAAAGTAGCTTTCGTGCTTTCGTACCTTAGTGGCAATGCGGCAGACTGGTCGATCCCTCTAGTAAACCAAGATGATCCGGTTCTCCATGATTTTCAAGCCTTTCAGCTTAGTATGGAAAAACTGCAACCTAACAAAACCACTGCAACCAATATGCTTCTGTACACCAGCGCCTTGATGCCTGCGGGTTTAACGTGCTTAATAAATGTCAAAATAAATACATTAGTAAATAAGGCTTCGGAGGGAGGAGGAGAAGCAGAGACTTCAGTAGGTTTGGCAAGTTCCTTGCAGATTTGAAAGAGTTCAGCCGTGTTATTTGTGAACCAGCATGATCCACTACCATAAACCAGAATGAACCAGCATCTTGAACCACCAGCATGTAACAGCAGCATAAACTACCAGGATAAACCAGCACACACCATCAACATGAACCAGCATGATCCACTACAATAAACCTGTCATGATCTCTGCTTCCAAAAGGTCAGGACTTACCCAACTCCCTTGGAAGCAGACCCATAACCCCGGTTCCGGGTGCCAGCCAGTCCCAATTGGGACCTTTTGGACCCTGTCCTGGCGCCAGTGGCACCAGGCTCATAAATATGCCCAGTCCCAGCGCTGGAAGCGCCGGGATCATAATGCTTGGGTGGACTTACCTGCAGCAGACCATGCTGCTTACTTGCCTGCCAGTTGAGCCTCTGATCCTCTTCTGTTTGGAACTACTTTTCCTGTTGGGTGGGGCAGGAGCCACTCCCTAGATTCAGAACACTGGAACTCTTCTGGAAAGCAGGCACACTTTTCTTACCTTGGCGTGGCTGTGGAAGGAGACACCTAAGCACTACAGGAGGCTATTTAAACCACACCCGATGGATGAATCTTGCTTTGCGTTATTCTGCATCCTCTGCAGCAGAACGCTCATCGTGTCTTCTGCATCTGATCCTGGGCCTAAGGAAAAAGGCTTACCATCCTGAATCCAGTCTTCAGCAACACCTATAAAGACAAGAAAGAACAGGTTAGCATTACGGTCTTCAGTGACAGCTTTTCACTTGCCCGGTCCATCGGCTGTCACCAACGCCTCGTGCTGCATTCCGGCATCTGAAAGACAAAGGCTTACCTACTCTTCGTGCGCTCCGGAGGTCTTCACACAACATTCCGGCATCTGAAAGGCAAAAGCTTACCAACTCTTCGCGCGCTCCGGAGGCCTTCGGCGCTGCATCCCGCATCTGAAAGACAAAACAAGGTGCGTTTAAAGACATTGAGGAACTTTAATACTCACGTGCCATTACTCCTTTCCACATGGGTATTCCGGCACCCTGCCGCCGCTCCGAACTTGTACCTGCAAAATAAAAGACAGTTAGAGCGCATCGTGAAGCAGGTAACAAGCGCTTACTTACGTGCTTCCAGGCGCTTCTTTTCATCACACGGGCTCCATCTTCAACTCACTGCAGCCCGTCATCCGCCATTGCCGGAACCCTGCAAAACAAGAGACATCATTACTAAAGACTTTAAAGACATTAGAATTACCCGAAACTTACCGTTCGTGCAGTAAACGACAGACAGCAGTCCTCTGAAGTCAAGAGGCCTGCTCCCCCTATCCAGTGAAGAAACTGGTCACAGCACCCTGTCTCGAGGCAGATGGAGAGCACGGCGTTCACTTACCTAAGGTGAGAGCGTTAACCTTTGGGGTTCTACAGGAGAAGAGAAAGGGAAGAAGAGAGAGACATTCAACAACCCAGTTCATTAATCCCATATTTTCTACCTGCAGACATCTTACCCTCCGAGCCAGACATACAGTGCACAGAGGTCCAGCCCAAAGAGCCAGCCGTGTGTTACACATCACCTTTGAAGATACGGTATACGCCCAGTCAAGACCGGCGCCTCTACGGGAATCAGGTGAGCGTTACAGAACGCAAAGCCTTCCACAAAACTCCCATCCAGGCGCTATGGAAACCTCGGATACCGACCAGCTAGCCCAGTTACTTGGGGAACTAAGGGCAGAAGTGCATGCAGCCCGTCAGGAAACGAACGCTCTAAGAAGGGAACTGATTATTTCCAAGGAGCGAACAGATGATCTCGCTAGACAATTGCTACAGTCGCAAGCCGGACAGACCCCGTTACCCGCATCTGGGGGAAATCGTCCTTCTACATCCTCTATGAATCCAGTGCAGATCAACCTACCTGGGAATGTACCTCTGGCTCCGCCCGAACGATTTTCTGGTGACCCAAAGAGGTTTGCAGTATTTATCAATCAGTGCCGGTTGCATTTCTTATGCCGGCCAGCAGCCTTTCCAACTGATCAAGCTAAAGTAGCTTTCGTGCTTTCGTACCTTAGTGGCAATGCGGCAGACTGGTCGATCCCTCTAGTAAACCAAGATGATCCGGTCCTCCATGATTTTCAAGCTTTTCAGCTCAGTATGGAAAAACTGTTCGCAAGACATTCACAGGGAGAGGCCTTGGACAATGAGCTTCTTTCGTTGCGACAAGGTAATCAAGACCTTTTGGCTTATATGGCCATTTGAGAACTGCATCAACCTTCTTTGAATCCATACGCACTCCGCCAGGTGATAATATGAATCCCAAGAATTCAACTTCATTGGCTTATATTGCGTCTTTCAACAGACTGATAGTGGAAACTCAATGGCCTGAGGACAAAAGGATTACGCTGTTTTATAGAGGTCTACGTGGAGAGCTCAAAGATGTGTTAGCCCAAGTAGTGAATCCCCCACAAGATTGTTCGGACTATATAGACTTAGTCGTTCAAATAGATCACAGACTGCAGAACAGGAAGGCCGATCGTTCCAAGTTTGATGCTCGAGTATTTTCCAAACCGCCAACTCCTTCCAAAGGAGTAGACTCCGGGGAACCCATGCAAATAGGGGGTCTGAAAGGTCCTCTAACACAAAAGGAGCGGGAAAGGAGAAAACAGTTGCAATTATGCCTCTATTGCGGAAACTCAGGGCACTTTCTTCGAGACTGTCCGGTGAAACCTGCCAAGAAGGCAGTAGGAGCTGCAGTTACCAAAGTTACAAACTCTGAGCAGGGAAACAACCTCGCCCGACAAGAATAGAGGTCCTCTTGCCGAGCGTGAAAACCAGTTCCGTGACCTCGCATTTCGTGATACCTATGGTCCTCATTAGCCCTGATAATCCGGATCGATTACATGCCATTGAAGCTTACGTCGACAGCGGTGCCATCGGCAATTATGTGGATCATGAAATGGTTTTGAGGATGAATCTAACTCTTTGTCCCAAGGCTTTAAAGGACGTCATTACTACGGTGGATGGTACGGAGATAGCCTCCGGGCCAGTAACGCATACCACACAAGAAGTGACGCTAGTAAGTCAAGATGGACACCATGAGAAGATTGTGTTCGACGTGATCAAGGCCCCTCAGTTTCAGATTATTCTAGGAATACCTTGGTTAGAGAAACACAATCCTCTAATCGATTGGCGAGCAAGAACGGTCCAGTTTCCAGAATGTGTCTCTACTTGTCACCCTCCACCTGGTGTTGCACTGGCAGCAATTTCTTCAGAGACTCCCCAGTTACCTCCCGAATACTTAGAATACCAAGATGTTTTCCGGAAGGACCAGGATAACTCTCTACCTCCTCATAGGTCTTATGACTGCCAGATAGACCTGATACCTGGATCTACTCCTCCTTGTAGTAGAATTTATGCCCTCACCGAGCCTGAGAACCTTCACCTTTGACAATACCTGGATCAATACCTGGCAAATGGGTTTATTCGTCCTTCCAAGTCCCCTGCTTCTTCAGCTTTGTTCTTCGTTCCAAAAAAGGAGGGAGACCTTAGAACTTGTATAGATTATCGCTCCCTGAACCAGATCACTGTAAAGAATAGATATCCGTTACCTTTGATCCCTGAACTCCTGGACCAAGTCAGAAAAGCATGAATATACACAAAGCTGGATCTTAGAGGAGCTTACCACTTGGTACGAGTAAAAGAGGGCGATGAATGGAAGACGGCCTTCCGCACCAAGTATGGGCTATTTGAATATCAGGTCATGCCCTTCGGACTTTGCAATGCCCCGGCCGCCTTTCAATATTTTATGAACGATGTCCTCAGAGAGCTCATAGATGTGTGTGTTGTTGTTTACATTGACGACATCCTCGTTTATTCTTCATCGGAATCTGAACATCGGAAACACGTGAAAATGGTCCTCGAAAGATTGCGCCAACACAAACTTTTCGCTAAGTTGGAAAAATGTGTTTTCAATGTGACTGAAGTTGAATTCTTGGGATTCATATTATCACCTGGCGGAGTGCGTATGGATTCAAAGAAGGTTGATGCAGTTCTCAAATGGCCATCACCATCCTCCGTAAAAGGTGTGCAAAGCATGTTAGGCTTCGCTAACTTTTACCGCAGGTTTATCCCTGAATTCTCTCGAATAGTCCAGCCCATCACTGCCTTGTTAAAGAAAAACAAACGTTTTGAATGGTCTACCGAGGCGGAACAAGCTTTCCAGGATCTGAAGACTAAATTTATCTCTGCACCAATCTTAAAACACCCTCGCCCCGAACTCCCCTACATCGTGGAAACTGATGCTTCAAGCCTTGCCATGGGGGCAGTTCTATCACAAAAGGACCCGGTAACCAATCAGTTGCATCCCGTGGCATTTTGGTCCCGCAAATTCTCGCCTCCTGAAATCAATTACATGATTACTGACAAGGAACTTCTGGCTATCAAGTCTGCCTTTAAGGCTTGGCGGCATTATCTGCTGGGGGCCCGACACACCGTTACTGTGATTACGGATCACCGAAACCTGCAATATTTGAAAACCGCAAAAGCCCAATCCTCTAGACAACTCCGTTGGGCATTATTCTTTGCCGAGTTTGACTTCATAATTACCTATCGACCTGGTACAAAAAACGGTAAAGCTGATGCCCTTTCTCGGATGGGAGTGGAAGAACACTTGATCAACCCTAAACCTGTACCAATCATTCCCGAACAAAGAATTCTGGGTGTAATCGCCACAGAATCCATAGAGGAAGTTAAGGGTAAAGCCAGACAACTTGTAACTCCAGCAGACATACAGAATTGGCATCTGCAGGGAAAGGACTTTGCAGTAAAGGACAACTTATTGTATTTCCAAGAACGATTATACCTACCCAGCACAGATTTACAGAAAAAAGTAATCTCTTGTTATCACGATTCTTTAATGGAAGGACATCCCGGTATGGCCAAGACCTCAGAAAAGATCAAGCGCTACTTCTGGTGGCCGTCTTGGAAAAAAGATATCAGAGACTTTATAATGTCCTGTGGAGTATGCGCCCAAAACAAGAGTCAAAAGGAAAGACCAGCAGGCCTCTTACGCCCTCTTGACATCCCACCTCGCCCTTGGCATACGCTTTCTATGGACTTCATCACCGATCTACCTCCATGCTCCGGATACAATACGATTCTAGTAATCGTGGACTTATTCTCCAAGATGGCGTATTTCATTCCGCTCAAAGGCTTGCCAACAGCAGCAACTCTGGCCCGAGAATTTCTCGAAAACATCGTCCGACTGCACGGTTTTCCTTCGGTTCTAATTTCGGATCGAGGTAGTCAATTTATTTCTCATTTTTGGCGAAGTTGCTGTCGGTCGGCTCAAATTGATGTGAGACTATCGACCAGTCACCACCCTCAGACCGACGGACAAACCGAGAGGACCAATCAAACTCTGGAACAGTACTTACGCTGCATGCTGCAACAAACTGAAAAAACTTGGAAAGACATCCTTTGGATAGCCGAATATGCCTACAATAACTCTGTCCATTCGGGAACTGGGAAAACCCTGTTTTTTCTTTTGTACGGCAGTCACCCTCGAACCTCGGAGTTGGATCCCCTCCAAGATCTTGAAACACCAGCAGTAGACTACCTGCATTCTACAATCACCCAAGCCTTTAAGGAAGCTGTTTCTCACCTTCAAAGGGCTAAAGAACAATACAAGAAAGGAGCAGATCAACATCGGAAGGAAGCCCCTCAATATCAAGTAAGGGATCAAGTCTGGTTATCCACCAAATATCTACCTCTAAAGGGGCCACGCACATTCAACCCAAGATACCTTGGTCCCTATTCCATCACTACCATAGTAAACCCAGTAGCGGTCAAGTTGGACTTGCCCCCGCACATGAAGATACATCCGGTCTTCCACGTCTCTCTATTAAAACCCGTGCAACCTCAAACCCGACTAACCAAATCTCCAAAACCTATCCTAGTTGATGGAGAACTCGAGTTTGAAGTCAAAAGCATTCTGGACTCCAAGATCTCCAAATATAAACTATTTTATCTAATTGACTGGAAAGGCTACGGCCCCCAAGAGAGATCCTGGGAACCTGCTGAATATGTCCACGCTCCTCGCCTAATCAAAAGATTTCACCGAACATTTCCTGACAAGCCAAAACCCCCGGAGAAGCCCGGTTTGGGAGGGGCCTTGAGGGGGGGTACTGTCATGATCTCTGCTTCCAAAAGGTCAGGTTTTTCCCAACTCCCTTGGAAGCAGATCCATAACCCAGGTTCCGAGTGCCAACCAGTCCCAATTGGGTCCTTTTGGACCCAGTCCTGGCGCCAGTGGCACCAGGCTCATAAATATGCCCAGTCCCAGCGCTGGAAGCGCCGGGATCATAATGCTTGGGTGGACTTACCTGCAGCAGACCATGCTGCTTACTTGCCTGCCAGTTGAGCCTCTGATCCTCTTCTGTTTGGAACTACTTTTCCTGTTGGGTGGGGCAGGAGCCACTCCCTAGATTCAGAACACTGGAACTCTTCGGGAAAACAGGAACTCTTTTCTTGCCTAGACGTGGCTGTGGAAGGAGACACCTAAGCACTACTGGAGGCTATTTAAACCACACCCGATGGATGAATCTTGCTTTGCGTTATTCTGCATCCTCTGCAGCAGAACGCTCATCGTGTCTTCTGCATCTGATCCTGGGCCTAAGGAAAAAGGCTTACCATCCTGAATCCAGTCTTCAGCAACACCTATAAAGACAAGAAAGAACAGGTTAGCATTACGGTCTTCAGTGACAGCTTTTCACTTGCCCGGTCCATCGGCTGTCACCAACGCCTCGTGCTGCATTCCGGCATCTGAAAGGCAAAGGCTTACCTACTCTTCGTGCGCTCCGGAGGTCTTCACACAGCATTCCGGCATCTGAAAGGCAAAAGCTTACCAACTCTTCGCGCGCTCCGGAGGCCTTCGGCGCTGCATCCCGCATCTGAAAGACAAAACAAGGTGCGTTTAAAGACATTGGGGAACTTTAATACTCATGTGCCATTACTCCTTTCCACATGGGTATTCCGGCACCCTGCGCCGCTCCGAACTTGTACCTGCAAAATAAAAGACAGTTAGAGCGCATCGTGAAGCAGGCAACAAGCGCTTACTTACGTGCTTCCAGGCGCTTCTTTTCATCACACGGGCTCCATCTTCAACTCACTGCAGCCCGTCATCAGCCATTGCCGGAACCCTGCAAAACAAGAGACATCATTACTAAAGACTTTAAAGACATTAGAATTACCCGAAATTTACCGTTCGTGCAGTAAACGACGGACAGCAGTCCTCTGAAGTCAAGAGGCCTGCTGCCCCTATCCAGTGAAGAAACTGGTCACAGCACCCTGCCTCGAGGCAGATGGAGAGCACGGCGTTCACTTACCTAAGGTGAGAGCGTTAACCTTTTGGGTTCTACAGGAGAAGAGAAAGGGAAGAAGAGAGAGACATTCAACAACCCAGTTCATTAATCCCATATTTTCTACCTGCAGACATCTTACCCTCCGAGCCAGACATACAGTGCACAGAGGTCCAGCCCAAAGAGCCAGCCGTGTGTTACACATCACCTTTGAAGATACGGTATACGCCCAGTCAAGACCGGCGCCTCTACGGGAATCAGGTGAGCGTTACAAAACCAGCAGGAACCACCAGCATGAACCACCAGCATGAACCAACACCATGTACCAGCAGGAACCACCAGCATAAACTAGCATGAACAACCAGCATGAACCACAGGCATGAATCAGCAGGAACCGGACTCATGTACCAGCAGCATGAACTACCCGCATGAACCAACATGAACAACCAGCATGAACCACCAGCATGTAACAGCAGCATAAACTACCAGGATAAACCAGCACACACCATCAACATGAACCAGCATGATTCACTACCATAAACCAGCAGGAACCACCAGCATAAACCAGCATGAACCACCAGCATGAACCAACACCATGTACCAGCAGCATGAACTGCCAACATGAACCAGCAGGAACCACCAGCATAAACTACCATGAACCACCAGCATGAACCAACACCATGTACCAGCAGCATGAACCCCCACCATGTACCAGCAGCATGAACTGCCAACATGAACCAACATGACCAACCAGCAAGAACCACCAGCATGAATCAGCAGGTACCATCCTCATGTATCGGCAGCATACACTACCAGCATGAACCACCAGCATAAACCAACATGAACAACCAGCATAAACCACCAGCGTGAATCAGCCTCATTCGAAAGGCGCCTATACACAAATGTTTCCAGGCGCCACAAGAGAAGTGGGTGGGGGAGATGGGAATTATAAGAATACAACAACAAAGAACAAAGAAAAAGTAATATTGGCCTTGTGACAATCCAACTGTGCAAGAGCATGACAAGGCAATAAGTGCAAGGGGTGTAGAGGGAGAAGTGCAGGAGAGGGGTGCCCTCATTGGGCGGGCAAGTGCTGGTCAGGCCAAGGCGGCAAGTGCCAGGGGAAAGAGGGGGTGAAGTGCAGTGGACAGGAGGACTGGGTTGGGAATAGTCCGGGAAAGGGAGCCGAGGGCAGGTTCTGGCAAAGGATATTGAGAGTGACTGGTGAGGGGGCTGGGGGGTTTGGTCCCTGTATGACTCTGAGGGGACTAGGCCCTAGTCACAGTGACAGGTGTAGAGTTTAGCCCATGAGGCGAGATGGAAGGAAGAGGAGAAAAGGAAGGTCTTGAGAAGTTTCCGGAATTTAAGAAGATCCAGTTCAAGTCTGAGGGGGGGAGGCTGTTCTAAAGGGAGGCGTCAGCTGAGGAGAGGGGTCTACCTCCCACTCTCTGCTTGGAGAAACGTTTAACCTGCAGAGAGTTGGAGCCAGAAGATTCAAGGAATATGGCTGGGAGGTATTTCAGGAGAAAAAGCTGGATGTAGAGAGGTCCCAGGCCCCAGAAGGCCTTGTGGATGATGCAAAGGGTTTTGAATTTGATCCTTGCAGTCACCGGTAGCCAGTCGAGAGATTTTAGGGCTGGAGAGATGCGATCCCTGGGCTTGAGGCCAAGGATAAGTCTTGCAGTCCCATTCTGGATTAGTTGAAGCGGGCGAAGGGAGGAAAGAGGAAGGTTGAGGAAGAGGCTAATGCAATAGTCATAACTAGACAGAACCAGGGCTCTGGAGACATTGAGCTTCTGGGGGAAGGTGAGGAAAGGTAGAATGCCCCTGAGGGGATGTAACTGAAAATGTGACTTCTTGTCAAGGTCAGTGATGTCTGGAGAGAAGGGGAGGGAGGAGTCAAAGATGATCCCAAGGTTTTTTGCCTCACAGGACCCAAGGAGTCTGGCCAGAGAGTGAGGGGGAAACTAAGAGCAGATGCCCCAATGAGAAGGAACTCTGTCTTGCCGGCGTTGAGGCAGAGATCCTTGGCAGAGCACCATGCCTGAATAGCAGTCAGGCAGTCAGGTATAAGGGAGGAAGAGGAGGAGGTAGGGGAGAGCAGCTGGAAAGAGAGCTGTGTGTCATCTGTGTAACACTGGAAATGAGGGGGGTCCTGGAAATCAGGCGGGCCATAGGGGCCAGGTAGATGTTGAAGAGCCATGGCGATAGGATAGATCCCTGAGGGACGCCACAGGTAGAGAGTGAGGTGGAGGAGAGAAAAGGACGCATTTGGACTTGGCAGGGTCTGTTTGAGGGGAAAGAGGTAAGCCACGCCTCTTTCCGTGATGCTTAGCGTATCACAGAGACGGTTTATTAGGATGCAGCAGAGTAAAGATCGAGGAGGATCAGAACAGAAGAAGTGTTGGAGTCCAGATTGGAGAGTACGTCCTCACAGGTTTTCAGGAGAGCAGTTTCAGTGCCTCTGGCTACCCCGAAACTGGACTGGTGGTCATGGAGGCAGCCTACCATTTCGGTGTGGAGGGTCAGTTGGGGGATAGCCAGCTACTCCATGAGTTTGCCCAAGAAAGGGGTGATAGAGATAGGGCGATAATTAGCCGGGCAAGAGGGGTCAGCAGACAGCTTTTTTTTAGGAGTGGGTGCACAAGAGAGTGTTTGAGGGGTTGACGTAAAGAGCCTGTGGCAAAAGAGTGTTTGCAAAGGTCGGCCAAGGCAGGGGCGAGAGTGTCCATGTTGTCCTTGATGGTTCTGGAGGAGCAGACTAGCACCTGTTTAGAGGAGATTTCCATAGAGTGGACAACTCTAGAGATCTCAACTGGTGCAATGGGAGAGAGGGAGGGGAGTATGGGGGAATAGGGAGGTCAGACGAGGTAAAAGAAGGAGGGAGGTGGGGGGAGCAGTTGACAGAGAGGACAGGATGTGAAGCGTTTTGAAGGAAATGTGGGAGGTCAGTGCAGAGCATAAATTCGACCTACTAGACAAATTGGGTGTCACATATACCAACTATGCTGATGATACCCAAATACTCTTTCCCATTACAGGCAACCACAACCTAGACTCCAAGTCCTTAAATGAAATATACCTAACCATCCAGGCATGGATGGCGCACAATGAGCTCTGGCTGAACGACGATAAAACCGAGATACTCCTCCACGGGAATCAATCTCAGATTAATAACCTCTACAGCAACTCCAATTCATTCAATATAGACGGCAACATGATCACCATGTCCAAAGAGGTAAACACACTAGGTGTGTACCTGGACTCAACACTCTCCCTGACCATGCAAGTCAATGGCATTGCATCGGCAGCAGTCTACACAGCCAAATCGATCGCCGCCAGCAGACCCTTCCTGACCACGGACAACTGTGTCACCTTGCGAGAGCACTGATCCTGTCGAGAATTGACTGCTGCAATTCTCTCTTCACAGGCTCCAATACCAGGAACATTAAAGACTACAAATCATTCAGAATAACGCAGTCAGAGCGGCTCTCAACATTCCCAAAAGGGACCATATCTCCGAAGCCAGATGCTAAACCCACTGGCTCCCGGTCCGGGAGCGCATAACCTTTAACATCCTATCCCTCACTCACAAACGTCTGGCCAAGAGTGCCCCAAGATATCTATCTAGCCAATTCTCCAGATCTAAGTCTATCAGACCTCTCGAGTGGCCTACTCCTCCTGCCTGGACATCCCCCGCTTCAAGCGGCAAAAAGCAGGGGGCTGCAGCTTCCCAATGATCGCAGCTAAACTCTGGAACGCCGTGCCAACAACATTGCGATCAAATCCATCCCTTTGGTCCTTCCGGAAAGAGCTCAAAACATGTCTCTTTAATCAAGGGTAACACCTACTCCTGCCCTCTCCTGCCCTCTCCCTGCGGTACGTATTCCAAACACTTCTGCCCCTCTAACTGTGCCAGTAATATGTAACGCCTGTGTATAATCTGTAAACTGCAACTATGTACTACTGTTGTGAACGGCTTCATTTGCTGTAATCTGTAATGCAACCTAAAACAACTACTGTACAATCTGTTAGATGTAACTAAGTACTACTGATGTTAACGATTTCATATGCTGTAACCTCAATGCAACCTAACAAAACCACTGCAACCAATATGCTTCTGTACACCAGCGCCTTGATGCCTGCGGGTTTAACGTGCTTAATAAATGTCAAAATAAATACATTAGTAAATAAGGCTTCGGAGGGAGGAGGAGAAGCAGAGACTTCAGTAGGTTTGGCAAGTTCCTTGCAGATTTGAAAGAGTTCAGCCGTGTTATTTGTGGCTCCAGACATGCGTGCTTGCACATGAGCTCTTTTCTTGAAGTAGATGGAAAGGCGTTATTGCCTTTGGAGTAGACGCAGGCACGTTTGCCGCGGGATGAGCTAGATGTCTGCCACTTCCGCTCTGCCGCTTTACATTTTCAAGTCAGCGTCATACCAAGAGTTGCATTTGGTGGGAGGCTTCATGCGGATCCTCATGACAGGAGCATGGATGCCCAGGGTGTTAGTGATAGAGAGATGGAGCTTAGTTAGGACAAGGTCAGAAGGAAAGCCCAAAGACGGGGGCTGGAGGGATGAAGGAGGAAGCAAAGGCAGCGACAGACACACGCTTGATCGGTCGAATGATGGAGAAGGAGACTGGCAGTGCGGGGGTAGGAGACTGGGGACAGCGGAGGTCAAGGAAGGAAGAGAGGAGAGAGTGGTCGGACCAGGAGAGAGGGGTAATGAGGGGGGTTGGAAAGAGGGATGTCTATTGAGGTGAGAGCATCCAAGGTGTGCCCTGCACAGTGGGTTGGGCCAGAGGGGAGGATAATGAGGGTGAGTGTTGCAGAGGCCACGGAAGGGAACGGTGGCCACATCAGGGGAGTCGAGATGGATGTTGAAAACCCAAGGAAATTAAGTTTGGAGGAAGAGGCAAGAAGAGAGGAGGACAGGTCGGCCCATTCAGAGAGGAAGAGGGAGGACGGACCGGGGGGGTCTGTAGATGGTAGTGAGAGTAACAGAGAGAGACGGGGAGTGAAACAGCCTGCAGATAAGGCTTTCAAAGGAAGAGTAGGATTGAGTGGGGATGATGTAGGCAGGAACCCATTCAGGGAAGATCAGGGCCATCCACCGCCAGATCGGGAGGGTCTGGGGTTGGTCATGATGTTGTAGCCATCAGGATGAAGAGTGTCAAAAGCAGTGATGGAGCTGGCCTTCAACCATGTCTCAGTGAGGACGAGGACGTCAGGGTCAAGGTCTTCAAGGAGATGACAGATGTCAGAGGAGTGTTTAATAGCAGAGCGTGAATTGAGGTGAGGGTAGCTAATTGAAGCTGGTGCCTACGTTTGAAAGATTTGCGGGGAGGGGTAGATGGGTGCGGTGCTACCCTTGGGGGAAGGGAGTGGGGAGATGAGGGAAGGAGGGGTGGAAGGAGAGGTGGGAAGTTGAAGAGAGATGGAAGACGCCTGTTCAGAAGGAGAATGTTGGGCTGAGAGCCCTGGGCCATGATAGTACCTTTGTGATAGACATTAATGGTGCATTTGGAAGATGCAAATTGGGCCAAGAGCACTTCCCATCTGGTGCCGCTAGCAATGGGTGATGTGGAGAAAGGGGAAAGGACAGAGACCATATGGGGGGCACATAGGTTCATTGAAGGAACAGCAAAGAGGATGTCAGCGATAGTCTGTTTGGAGGAAGCATTGATGTAGGTGTCTGCAATGAGAAGACCAGGGTTGGATCTTAGGAGTGCCTTTTTTAGTTTCTTCCTTCCAGACTTTGGGAGAGAGGGAGGGTAAGAGAGGGAGAAACAGTTAGAAAAGATAGGGGAGACGGAGAGCACCATGGGGGCAGGGAACAGGGGCGGGGGAGTTCAGAGGATAGTGGGGAGAGAATCAGAGGCACTATGCAACAATAGAATCGCACCAGGTGGACAAGCAGACAGAAAACACTAGGTGCGCTGCAAGTGCACAGTTTTATAGGTCAGAGACAAGTTCGTAAACGTACCTAGATTCGAAATTATGCATAAAACACTCTAAAGCATACAAAACTAAATGGCTGCACAGCAGAATGAACTACCAGCATAAACCAGCAAGAACAACGAGCATGAACCACCAGCATGAATCAGCAAGAATCAGCCTCAAGTACCAGCAGAATTAACTACCAGGATTAATCAGCATAAATTACCAGCATAAACCAGTATTAACAATGAGCATGAACCACCAGTGTGAATCAGCGGGAACCAGCCTCATGTACCAGCAGAATAAACTACCAGCATAAACCACCAACATACACCAACATGAACCAGCAGCATGAACCAGCCTCATATAACAGCATCATGAAGCACCAGTATGAACCAGCATGGACTACCAGCATGACCAACCGGCACGAACAACCAGCCTGAACCATAAGGAACCAACACCATTTAACAACAGCATACACTAACTACATCAACAGGCATAAACCAGCAAAAAATACCAACACGAGCAACCAACATGAATCAGCAGGAACCAGCCTCATGTACCAGCACCATACACTACCAACAAGAACCAGCATGAATAACCGGCATGAACTACCAGCATGAATCACCAGCATAAACCAGCATGAACAACCAGCATGAATCAGCAGGAATCATCCTCATGTACCAGCAGCATGAACTACCAGCTTGAGCCAGCATGAATAACCGGCATGAACCACCCACATGAATCAGCAGGAACCAGCCTCACTTACCAGAAGCATGACCTACCAGCAAGAAACTAGCAGGAACCACCAGCATTAACCAACATGAACAACCAGCATGAACCAGCATGGACTACCGGCATGACCAACCGGCATCAACAACTAGCCTGAACCATAATCAAGCAACACCATTTAACAACAGCATAAACTACCAACATGAGCCGGCATAAACCAGCATAAACCACCAACACGAGCAACCAGCATGAATCAACAGGAACCAGCCTCATGTACCAGTGTCAAACTAGAAATTATATCGTGCCTCCTATTGCTATGAATATATGTATATTGGCCTACGCCAAGCTGCTAACAAGCTGCTTATTAACTACATGTGAATAAACTCGCATTGCAAGGTCCTGACCTTAGAAACCATGTAAACTGTCATTTTGGGTCAAGCCGCCATTTTAGGTTTTCTTGCTCTATAAAGTCACCATGTGAGGTAAAATGGTAGCCTATGTTATTCAGAACAGAACTCGATTGTCATGACCTCTGTACAGCTAATGTATAACTTGCCTGCAGGCCACTTGTTAGGGTCATGAG
Organism: Ambystoma mexicanum; assembly: GCF_040938575.1. Classification (NCBI taxonomy): domain Eukaryota; kingdom Metazoa; phylum Chordata; class Amphibia; order Caudata; family Ambystomatidae; genus Ambystoma; species Ambystoma mexicanum. The sequence continues at coordinate 1,667,660,326 of NC_090929.1, forward strand.
CTGAGACCTTGTCCTTCTGCTGACCTGTGTGCAATGGATTACCTGTATCACCGAAACTGATCTATAATTGAATGAGAACACCTGCTTAACTATATTGTATAAATTAAGTCCTGCATTGTAATGTTAGGCCTAGAGCATACATTATTACCATTTCTTCTTGTTAATGTATAAACCTAAGATGAACTAGATTTGACCTGGCAAGGGACCCTAGAGCAGTAACTTATTTATGGAATGGTTAACCTGCAGAAAGGCTGGACAACAGGCTGGAGAAATGTATAAAAGCCTGACTGTTTCAATGAATATTTGCACTCACTGAGCACACCGAACCACGCCGGTGTTCGCTGTGTTGTACTGAGGGTCGATAGCTATCTGAATTTTGTTCTGTTCTTTTGTAACTGGATTCAGTATAAAATAAAGTACTTTGTATGTTCCTTTGTAACATGTGTTTGGTGTGTTTCCTTTTTGGTTACCCTGCCTCATATTATTTCCTTGTTTTCACAGTTGGCGCCCGGAATAGGGACCCTCAAGATTGATGCCGGATTATTGAAGGTTGACGCACGCTATCGGACCGGGATCGGACGGTGTGACATAACGGGCCCGACTGAACGAGACGCAACACCTCAACAGAGCTGCACGATCCGTTCCCTGGACGATATCCGTGTGGTCTGAGACGGCATCTTGACGAGGGTCAATTTTTTGAGGCGGCCAGATTTGCCAAAATCACCATACACAAGGTAAAATTCGTTAGGTAAGTCCTTTGTAAACCGATCGGTCCTCCTTAGGTTTGGTCAGGTGAGTCGTTACCCGACTCTTAATTCAACCCTGACAATTTGAATTTGGCGCATTGTATCTGCAGACACAATTATTGACCAGGTAACACCGAGTATTTGAGAAATGCCTGGGAAATTGTCTAGCTGCTTTAGGGCATTATTCCGCAGCGATAGACAATCTTTGGAATTTAGCCGTCCGGCACCACAGGAGGGGTCACCGGCATGTACTATGTACTGTAAGCATGGCATTGGAAGTGTAGTATTTAATAAAATTTGGCACAGACAAACCAGACATGACTCTGAACTTCAGTGGCCAGTCAATGGTAGTTTTGAGATCCCTCGTATTGAATATTTAGAGTCAGTCTTGTTAAAAAAGAAGGCCAGACCTGCAGCATTTGATGTTTTGCAAAATTGGAAAAGAGAAGCGTTGCAACAGCTTAAAAGTAGGGAAAAACATGTGCGCCGTCATAAAACAAATGCTGAAAAGGCGTTGTTATATGATCAGGACAAACAGTCTGAGTCGGTTAGGAATATGGACAGGGCTTTCTCACTCGGTATTCAGAAAATCTATCCTTCTAAAGATCTTCATGTTTCTGATGAGTTTATCGACAAATTGTTAAATGAACGAAGGCCTGGTGCCTCTGCACCACCTCGGTATGTTCCTCTTCCTCCTGCTGTACCTCTTCCTGCTGTTATTCCTGCTCTTCCTGCTCAACCTGTTGCTCCTATTCCTCCGGTTGTTGTTCCTCCACCTGCTCCTCTGCCTCTTCCCATTGCACCAGTAATAGTACCTCCATTGAATTTGCCTGCACCCTCACTCCCAAGTAGTTCTGTACCGCTTGTAGTTGATCAGGGTGCGGGTCGAGAATTGTTACTCGTAATACTGTTCCTACAGAAAAGAAACAGGATTTGTTTGCATGGGCTAAGCATTGTATGGAGAGAGATGATCGAGCTAATGTTCTTGCCACACTTTCTAATATGGATAATTTTCCTGAGAAAAATGTTTTCATTGAAGGTTTAGGGATTCATTTATGTGTAATGTGGGGTAAATTAAATAATGCAGACCTCCCACAAGGGTTGAGGGACCTGAATACTTTAGCGTTTTCAAGAGACACTGTGGAGAAGGTACATGAGCATGTTGAGAGGATATTTGAGTATAGAAAGGAGTTGGAAAGGTTACGGAATGAGGATGACGAAGAAGAAAGTATGTATGTACAGAAACGATTTCTTCCGTGTCGTAAATTGACATCTGAGGAGGCGCGAATTTGTACAAAAGATGCGATTAGATGGATTTCAGACATATCGATAACTCCAGTTGAGGTATATGACACATACAGTCAATATACGCTAGAAATGCAGAGGAAAGTGATACAGGTAATGGTAGAGTGCCTGCAGGATGAATGTTTAAAGAGAAAGGTTAGTTGTCCCACAGAGTTATTGAGCATTTATAAGAGAGCTTTTTCACTTGACACTTCTTCAACTGCTTTAGCGCTCGACTTAGCTCTGTTGCTTAGTAAGCGTTCGGAGTTGCCTATGAGAGAGGTTCCTCCGACATTTGTCCCAAAGGTTGAGATTCCTGCTAATGCTGCAGCAGGTACACCTGCTGTGGACATTCCTGCACATTATGTATCGCAGTTTGTTCACGTCCCGTTTTCACGACAGGAAGTGAATACTATTAGACAAACTATTCCTGACATTAGGAAAAATCCGACAGGGTTCTATAAAGAGACAGAGTCCGTTTTGCAGTCCTCAGTGTTTACCCTAGGCGACATTGATTTGCTATTCCCTGTACTCCTGTCTGTAGATTTGTGGAAACAAGTTAGAACTATAGACGATGTACCAGGGTTGGGAGATACATGGGCTAACATAGTTAGGCTTGATGGGGAAAGGCCAGCTGGTGAGAGACCACCTCAGGTGATACTAACTTTGCCTGACAGAATCATTGCAAAACTGAAAACTATAATCCCCGAAAAGAGAATTATTTGGGACAAGCTTACGGCCTGTGTCCAAGGAAGATCTGAGGGTGCTACCGAGTTCTTTAATCGGTTCGAACAGGTATTCTCGGATTTCAGTGGACAAGACTTAGGCACAGAGTCTGGGAAAAGATTATTTGTGGACAAATTTGTACGTGGATTGCTGCCTGACATCCAGTCACAAATTATGTCTTCTGAGAGCGCTTGGCAGGCGAAATCCCAATCAGAAGTACTGCACATGGCTCAGTACTACGAGAACCGTGTCAATAATGAAAAAGATAGAGTCAAGAAGAGAAAAGGTGATTTGAAGACTAAAGTATTGTTACAGCAAATTGTTAGAGGCCCCAGAGGGGGTAGTTCGCAGATTAGAGGTCAGTATGTTCCACAAGGGAATGTGCCCTTGGGTCCTGTGAATATTAACCAGTGTGCCTATTGTCGCCAGGAGGGTCATTGGCGTGCACAATGCCCCGTCCTTCGACAGAGGTCGAATAACACATTTGGAAATATGGGTAGACGATCCAGAGGTCGCCTGGGTGTAGTGGGCCTTGTAGAGGCCAGTTTCCGCAGGATCCCCAACAACCTTTTTCACAGGATAATCAGACTTCGAGTGTGGATACTAGAAACATATTTGATCATCCTTCTGCTGCATATCTATCTGAAGAGCTTCCTTTTGATGATATTTTGTTTCGTTAGGATTGCCCGAAGCAGGGTTTGGAACCTACACCTATTCCCGTTAATCAGAAAGGTCCCTACGTTGAAATGGTAATGGGAAATAGGAAACATCAATTTTTGATAGACACTGGAGCACAGAAGTGCTCCATTGATCATTCTCGGGTTCCAAACATTCCACTGTCAGGGCAAACCAATGTTTCTGTAGGGTTTTCTGGCACACCAGTTGTTTGTCCGGTTTCTTCACCGGTACCTATTTCTTTGGGTCCCTTTACGGACCACTGTCCATTTGTCTTGACTTCGAATTGTGGAGAGAATTTGCTTGGGTTGAATATGTTGAAGGAATTAAATGCGGTAATTCATTGTTCTTCTGATGGAGTGCGTTTGACGATTTTACCACAGCAATGTTCTGTTTCGCAATTCTTGACTAGACCTTTGCCGCCAGAATTCAGTAATGTACCAGAGTGTTTGTGGGCAGTTGATGACAATGATGTCGGTGTTTTGCAGATTGAGCCTGTTAAAATAGTTTTGAAACATGGAATTAAGCTGCCCCGTATTCCACAGTATAAGATCTCAGTTGAAGGCGAGCGAGCTTTGAAGAGCATTGTTTCCGATTTTGTGCATCGTGGGGTGATTGAGGAGATTGCAGGAAGTTTGTGCAATAGTCCGATTTTACCCGTGTACAAAAAAGGTGATAATGCAATTCCATTTCGTTTTATAATTGATTTACGTGCCATTAATAAAGTCGTCGCTCCGCAATTTCCAATTGTGCCTGATGTGATGACAATATTAACCATGATTCCAGCTACGGCTACTCACTTCAGTGTTGTGGACCTAAAGAATGCTTTCTTCAGTATTCCTATACATGAGGATAGTAGATACTTGTTCGCGTTCCCCTTAGGGGGACGCTCATTCACATTTACTCGTGCACCTCAAGGTTATACTGAGAGTCCTAGTATTTATAGTAGGGCTTTGAAAGAGCAGCTTGATACCCTTGAATTGCCCCCTACTTGTACGTTGCTTCAATATGTTGATGATTTGCTTTTAGCCGCTGACTCTGAGAGCTCTTGTAAAGAGGGCACTGTGTTGTTGCTCATCCATCTAGCTAAGCATGGTCACAAAGCTTCGCTTAAAAAGTTTCAATATTGTTGCCAGGAGGTCGCCTATTTAGGCTATCTCCTGTCAAAGGAGGGAAGAAGATTGACACCTGAAAGAATAAAACACATTTCTGGTATGTCTGTCCCAAATACACAAAAGGAAGTTAGAGCCTTGATAGGTATGGCTTCTTACTGTAGGTTATGGATCCCAAACTTCTCACTAGTGATAAAACCGATGTTGGCCTTGACGAAGAAGGGTATTTCTTCGCCATTGCCATGGAATACGGAGCATCAACATTCATTCGAGTTGCTCAAGACTGCATTATGTTCGGCGCCAGTTTTGGGCACACCGAACTATGAGAAGGCCTTTGTGTTGTTTGTGCATGAATGTGATGGATGTGCTTTGGCTGTATTAACGCAGGAACATGGAGGGAAGAATAGGACATGCGGTTACTACTCTTCCGCCCTTGATCCTGTTGCATGCGCTTTGCCAAGATGTTTGCGCGCTGTCGCTGCTGCTGCTGCGTCTGTAAAACAGAGTGAGGGAATGGTCCTAGGCCATGATTTAACCCTGATGGTGCCTCACTCTGTAGATATTCTATTGAACAAAACCCAAACGCAACACCTCACTTCTGCACGACTGACAAGATATGAATTAATCTTGTTTGCTCCCCCCATTCAAATTAGGAGGTGCTGCGTTCTTAATAAGGCTGAACTCCTACCTTTCCCGCAAAATACTGTTTGCGGTGACGAAGAGTCACATGACTGCCTGTATACTACTGAACAAGATACAAAAGGCAGAGTTGATTTGAGGGACACTCCTTTGGATAACCCACAAGGGGAGCTGTTTTGTGATGGCTCCTGCTTCAAACTACTGGATGGTACATCCACAGCTGCTTATGCAGTCACTACATTGAGTACGGTTGTGGAGGCCAAGAGAATTACGCATAACTCTGCGCAGGCCGAAGAGATTATAGCATTGACCCGAGCTTGTGAGTTTTCCGAAGGGCTAACAGTAAACATATATACTGATAGCCAGTATGCCTTTGGGGTGGCTCACAACTTTGGGAGACTTTGGTCAGAGAGAGGGTTTTTAACTTCGCATGGCACCAAGATCCAACATGGCTCCCTGATAGTACAATTGCTTTCAGCGCTTGCGCTCCCTAGTCAGTTAGCAATCATTAAGTGCGCAGCACATCGCAATATTATAGATGATGTAGGGAAAGGGAATGCTTTCGCTGATCAAATAGCTAGACAAACTGCCTCTGATCTTTTCACAGAGATGTATGTTTCAAGGGAGACTGTAGATGCCTATGCAATGGATGAGGGTGTTGGATCTGTACGGGATATCCAAGCCGATGCCACATTAGAAGAATCCAAGAGGTGGGCTGAGGGCTTGGGGAAACTCGATGATGATGGGTGTTGGGTGGACATGGTTGAAGGGAAATGGTTGCTTCCTAATGCCTATATAGTAATGATGGTTACCATGGCACACGGTCCCACACATGTGTGCGCTCAACAGATCACGAGAATGTTAGAGAAAGTCTGGGTAAATGATAAGATTTCAAAAATTGCTCAGCATTATGTCCAAAATCGCATGATTTGCCTACAACACAATGTGGGAAAGGGGACAGCAACTCCAAGAAGTAGCTTTTGGCCTCCTTCTGTCCCGTTTGAAGTGATTCACTTTGACTTTATTGAAATGGAGCGATGTAACAATCTAAAATATGTCCTTGTGGTCATTTGTGCCTTTAGTAAGTGGGTCGAGGCTTTCCCTGTTAAAGACGCTACGGCCATGACCACTGCAAAGACCATGTTAAAGGAATTCTTCCCACGGTTCGGTTTGCCGAGAGTTATCTGGTCGGATAATGGTCCGCATTTTATCGCTGCTGTAATTCTACAGATATGTACGGCATTGCAAATTGACAAACGATTCCATTCGGCCAGACATGCTCAGAGTGCCAGATTAGTGGAAAGACACAATGGTATCATAAAAAACAAGCTCGCTAAGGCGTGTGCCGGCACCAAACTAAAATGGCCGGACGCCTTACCGATCGTGTTACTTTCAATGCGGACAACCCCTCAAACTAAGACTGGGCTCTCTCCCTTTGAGGTGGTAATGGGGAGACCTGCTAATATTTGGGGTTTGCCTAAAAGCTGCGCATTGCGCGATGTAGAAAATGTACTTCTCTCTGACAATTGTAACCAATTGACTAAAAACCTGTTTTCAATTTATCACCAGGTGCGAGAGGCATTGCCGGTGAGGTACGAGGGCCCCGGTCACAGTCTACGACCAGGGGATTGGATCCTCGTTAAATCCTTCGATAGAGCATCTTGCCTCGCACCACGTTGGAGGGGCCCCTACCAGGTGCTCCTGGTCACTCAGACTGCGGTGCGGGTAGGAGGACGTCGCCACTGGATCCACTGCAGCCACACCAAACGGATCCCACACCCAGTGCCATACGATACAGAAGACGCAGAACCCCTTTCCGACATTGAAACCAACGTACCCAAAACGGCAGACGGTGGAAAGAGAGTATCGGAGGCCGTTCCGGAAGTTGTAAGGCCCGACAAAACGACCATCTTGCCTCCTTGCTCTCCCACTGCATCGTTTGTGGATCATCCATCTTCTGATCCAACTTCCGTTCACTCGCCACCTCCTGTGGGAAGTGACGACATCCTGTCTGCTGATTCTTTTGCACCGGAAACTGTGAAGTATAATCTCTGCCCAAGGGGATAGGTTTTCAATACGGCTCTTGCTGTACAATTGAAAGAATTTGAGGGCTTGCCTTTTTTTGGCCCAATTGCATAAAGGGTTCTGCTGGCTAAGGGTTGTGGGAAAAGACATTAAGAAGACGTGCGACCGGAGTCGCCAGCAAACGAACAATTGGTGTTTCTCGATTGAAGACGACAATGCCCACATCCGCTACCGTTCGTACTGAACTTTTGGACAAAAATGTGACTAGGAGAGACAATGATCAGATATGTATGGGGGCCCCGAAAACGTTTTGTTGTCTACTGGTGATAATCAGGGGACTTTTAGTAACTGTTGATTGTGGGTTTTGGTATTTGGAGAGAATGTACCCTTTGATTGATTTCCTACCTGTTGTTCCCACTCCTTCTGTGCAACTACATACCTTGTCACCTAGAGATCTTTTGCATAGACGGAATTTTCAAAATAACACTCTACTTCTAATTATGAATGCTACCCATGCAATCTTTAACAGAACCAATTGTTGGATCTGCTCGCATTTACCGCAACATGGGGATAAGGGGCTAGGTTGGTATATTCACCCTTTACCTTTGACAACTGCTTGTTATGCTTCACTTAGAGCACTGTTCTTTGGCGGATGGAACGATAGCATCTCGGGGAACTTTGATGGCACTAATTTGAATAGTTTTGAGAAACGTGTTCTGACTCCCCTTGGATGCTCGCTTTTCGCAAATAGGAGTAAGCTCAATATTGCTTCTATTAGGCCTTCTGATAGACTGTCTCGTCCTTTACAATCTTTGATTTCCTTTAAAATGGCTCCGATAGGCAATAAGGATGCCGTGCCTCTTTCTTATACTGTTAACCATAGCCCCGATTCAGTTTCTTTCTGCATCCAGAGGAATGGCACCCGGTCAATGGGAGATTTTAAAGGTTGTGCCAACGTTGCAAATTTGACTGGGGAAGACAGACCTTTGTATGTAGGCGAACCTATCTATTTTGTTTGCGGTAATGTAGCATTTCCATTGTTGCCCAGGGATTGGCAGGGAACTTGTTATCTAGGAATCCTGTTACCTGGGGTATTTATAGCAAGTACTGTAGAGGTTTCGAAGGCTCGTCCACTGCGGGACGAGAATGGCGACACTCCAGCACAGGTTTTAGGAGATGTAGCGAAATCATTCCTTCCATTCTTTGGGCAGATAGCGAATTCCGAGGATATCAGGAAACTAGCGAGAGTACTGGAGAGAACCATCAACCGGACCACAGATATACTCTATAATATGACTTTAGAGCAGAAAGCGATCAGATTGGTAGTGCTTCAGAACCGGATGGCATTAGATGTCATTCTGGCTGAACGTGGTGGAGTATGTAAACTAGTGGGGTCCGCTTGCTGTGTTTTCGTACCGGATTCCTTCCCAACTATTTTTAAGGCAATACAGAATCTGCACATTCTTGGTTCAGAAGTGCATGTTCCCGAGGGAAATTGGGATCTTAGCGCTTGGTTCTGGGACTTCTTGCGGTCTTGGGGTTGGAAAGTGCTTTCAGTCTTGCTGATTATTTTGGGAATTCTGCTATTTCTTTGTTGTTGTATCCAATGTCTACCAAGTATATGTTCAATGCTAGGGGGATGTTGCGCTCAGGCGATAGGTACAATAGGACATAAAGTGTATGCCCCGGATAAAACCTCTAAGGAGTATGTACTGAAAGAGATCTTAGTAAAAGATCTAATGGCGATAGATATTTCTGACAGCTATTCAGGGTGTATGGACGATGACATATGGAGTTATTTGCAGGGAGATCAGAAGTAGTTTAGCACTTGGCATAGGCCAAAAGGAGGGTTTGTCAAACTAGAAATTATATCGTGCCTCCTATTGCTATGAATATATGTATATTGGCCTACGCCAAGCTGCTAACAAGCTGCTTATAAACTACATGTGAATAAACTCGCATTGCAAGGTCCTGACCTTAGAAACCATGTAAACTGTCATTTTGCGTAAAGCCGCCATTTTAGGTTTTCTTGCTCTATAAAGTCACCATGTGAGCTAAAATGGTAGCCTATGTTATTCAGAACAGAACTCGATTGTCATGACCTCTGTACAGCTAATGTATAACTTGCCTGCAGGCCACTTGTTAGGGTCATGAGCTGAGACCTTGTCCTTCTGCTGACCTGTGTGCAATGGATTACCTGTATCACCGAAACTGATCTATAATTGAATGAGAACACCTGCTTAACTATATTGTAAAAATTAAGTCCCGCATTGTAATGTTAGGCCTAGAGCATACATTATTACAATTTCTTCTTGTTAATGTATAAACCTAAGATGAACTAGATTTGACCTGGCAAGGGACCCTAGAGCAGTAACTTATTTATGGAATGGTTAACCTGCAGAAAGGCTGGACAAAAGGCTGGAGAAATGTATAAAAGCCTGACTGTTTCAATGAATATTTGCACTCACTGAGCACACCGAACCACGCAGGAGTTCGCTGTGTTGTACGGAGGGTCGATAGCTATCTGAATTTTGTTCTGTTCTTTTGTAACTGGATTCAGTGTAAAATAAAGTACTTTGTATGTTCCTTTGTAACCTGTGTTTGGTGTGTTTCCTTTTTGGTTACCCTGCCTCATATTATTTCCTTGTTTTCACACCAGCACCATACACTACCAACATGAACCAGCATGAACTACCAGCATTAATCAGCATGAGCCACTGGCATGAATCAGCAGGAATCATCCTCATGTACCAGCAGCATACACTACCAGCATGAACCAGTATGAACCACCAGCATAGACCAACATGAACAACCAGCATGAACCACCAGCAGGAATCAGCCTCATGTACCAGCAGAATGAACTACCAGCATGAGCCAGCATGAATAACCGGCATGAACCACCCGCATGAATCAGCAGGAACCAGCCTCACATACCAGAAGCATGACCTACCAGCAAGAAACTAGCAGGAACCACCAGCATTAACCAACATGAACAACCAGCATGAACCAGCATGGACTACCGGCATGACCAACCGGCATCAACAACTAGCCTGAACCATAATCAAGCAACACCATTTAACAACAGCATAAACTACCAACATGAGCCAGCATAAACCAGCATAAACCACCAACACGAGCAACCAGCATGAATCAACAGGAACCAGCCTCATGTACCAGCAGCATACACTACCAGCATGAACCAGTATGAACCACCAGCATAGACCAGCATGAACCACCAGCAGGAATCAGCCTCATGTACCAGCAGAATGAACTACCAGCATGAACCAGCATGAACTACCAGCATTAATCAGCATGGACCACCAGCATGAATCAGAAGTAACCAGCCTCATGTACCAGCAGCACAAACTACCAGGATAAACCAGTCTAAACCACCAACATGAACCAGCATGAACCATCAGTATAAACCAGCATAATCTCCACACTGAATCTGTTGGTTGTCTTCATGACCATCAGTCTGGCATCAGAGCTGCCAGAAGCACGGAAACTGCTCTCCTGAACATCCGTGAAGACCTGCTCTCCAACCTTGATTCTAACATCCCCTGTGCCCTCATCTTGCTTGATCTCTCTTCTGCCTTTGACACGATCAACCATGCCATGCTGCTCAAATGTCTCTGTGATAACCTGGGTATCACCGGTCAGGTCCAGGCGTGGCTGACTTCTTTCCTCTCCGACCGACCCTCCCAGGCCCAACTGGGGACCTTCCTCTCCGCTATCTTTTTCTCTACCTATGCTGTCCACCAGGGGTCTAACCTCTCCCTGGCTGTTCAACCTATATCTGGCACTTCTTGCCCACCGCATTGCCGCTCTCTGCCCCAACTTTCAGTGCTATGCGGATGACACTCAACTCATTTTCAGGCTACCTTCAGCCACCTCTTTTCCGTCTCTCATCTCTGACTGTCTGTCTGCTATCCGGGAATGGTGTGCAGCTAATGACCTCTGCCTTAATGCCAGTAAGATGGGGATTCTCCTCATTAGCACTCCCGCTCCCTCCTTTCCTGTCACTCTCTGGCCGGCCTCTCTTGGCCCTCCTCCTGCTCCAACCTGCGAGGCTAAAAACCTTGGGGTCATCTTTGACTCCACACTCTCCTTCTCTCCTCACATCTCTGACATCTCTAAGAAGTCACACTACCAGCTGCACCTCCTCAGAGGTATTCTACCGCTCCTCTCCTTCGCCCATGAGCTTAATGTCTCCAGGGCTCTGATTCTCTCTAGGCTGGACTACTGCAACAGCCTCTTTCTAAATCTGCCTGCCTCTACTCTCCACCCTCTGCAGCTCATCCAGAACAGGACTGCGAGACTTGTCCATGGCCTCAAGCCCAGGGATCGTATCTCTCCAGGACTGAGATCTCTGCACTGGCTCCAGTGGCTGTGAGGATCAAGTTCAAAACCCTCTGCATTGTCCACAAGGCCTTCTGGGGCCTGGGGCCTCATTACCTTCAACTCTCGCTTCCTAAATATCTTCCTTCTCGAGCTCTTCGCTCATCCGCCTCCAACTCCCTCAGAGTCAGTTGCTTCTCCAAGCAACGAGTTGGTGGTAGATCTCTTTCTTCGGCTGAGGCCTCCCTCTGGAACATCCTCCCTGCCCCCCTGAAGCTTGAAGAGAACCATCTCCGGTTCCGGAAGCACCTCAAAACCTTTCTCTTTGCTTCTGCCTTTTCTCCTCCTCTCCCCTGCTGACCTCCTGGCTGATTCCGAACCTGCACTGGTTACCTGGTCACCCTCTGATCCCGGACGAGGTCCCTCACCCGACAGTCACACACACCTGCACTGCCTGCCTAGGCAACCCCCGCACTTGGGGACTGTTTCTGTATTCCTACAGTCCTACTACCAGCACTTGCCTCCTGATGTCTGCACTCACCTTTGCACTTGCCACCTGCTGGCCGTTACCTTTACTTATTGTTGTAATTCTATTCCCATGTACTGCATTGTCCCTTCCCCCTGCCCCCACACTTTTCCCCCTTCTCCCTCCCTTGCACTTGTGCGATATGAATGACACCTGGCCTAGTATGATCGTTGTCTGTCCTCCCTTTGTTCCCCTCCCTTGCCTTGTCGCCCCTTGAAACACTTGTGTATAGGTGCGTTATAAATGCCTTATCATATCATAACCCAACAGCATGTACCAGTGGCATGAACTAATAGCATGAATCAGCATAGACTAACACCATAAACCAGCATAAACAACCGGCATGAACGACCAGCACGAACCAGCATGAACCAGCACAATTCAACAGCAGCATAAACTACCAACATGAACAGGCATAAACCACCATAAGGCACCAACATGAAGCAGCATCATGTACCAGCAGCAGGAAACACCAGCAAAATAAACTGATCAGTGCTTTGGCTGGTTTGATCTTTTTCAGGTTAAGAAGCACCTGGGCTGTGTTATCCCCTGTGTGTTTTGACACAATTAGTTTAGCTTGAATTAATTCTTTCTTGTGACTAATTAAATTAAAAGCATATAACTCTACGGAATCGTCTTTTAATTAAGTAGGTTCCACTATTTCAATTAACGTAACACAAGGAACTCATTTAAGAGCTTCCAGGGAGAGGTGCTTTTTAAAATGAAACCTGTTTCTTTGTTGATAGCATTTCATTGGTTTATTCTGTGTTGTTTTTTGGGCTAATTTAGGAGTTTTTTTCTGTGTTCCTCTCCCAAGTCCTGGCTTCTTAGAGGGGAGTTGTAGACTTTAATGAGTGATTGCTTTATATATTGAGGTCATCACATTTCGAGATTTCATGATGTTATTTTACTGGCTTGCTGGTATTTCTTAGGGGATCTTAACGTTATTTTTCTTTCTCCTCACATTGCAGTTGGCCGCTTCGGGGACACCAGGTCAGCGCCCTGCCATTGGAGTTTAGCTCCCTACCTCATCAGGACCAGGGTTCGAGCTGCTCACCACAAGAGATGCAGGCATTTTGATAGGAACTAGGTTTTGCTGTTGGCCATCTCAAGTTTTGGGTGGCAGGTTTTTGGGGGGCTGTTGTCGGTATGTTTGTTTTGAAAGTTGGGCAACATTTTTGATTCTAGGCCCTCTTGTATCTGGGACTTTACGCACCTAAAATTCCCCAAAGCTAGTGTGTGTGCCTTTCTGACCTTTTTGAGTGGTCTGTCTCTTTAAGACCTCTGTGTACTGTCCTTCCGGATCCGTCTGCAGCATTCGGCAGAGTAGATGTCAATAGTCTGTTAATTTGCATAGGAACCATTGGGAAAGGCCCTGTACAATCCCATCCATTCCTCACTAACCCATCGCAGGGGGTAGCAATGGATCAAGTCACCACCCCCCATGTAATTTGGGGGGGTGGGCAGGTATTGCGCATGTATGAACTATGGGATGGGCCGTCCAAGGTAAGGGTAACAACTGAAAAGGTTCAGTAAGCGCTCGGTAGCTGGGTAGACTCGCCACGTTATCAGACTAGAAGACCCTGGAAGTAGAACCCATGCTCCTTTTGCTGCAAATAGTTGGAGCATAGACTGTTGCTAACCGTTTTTTCACAGCCGCAAGAATCGAAAGAAGAAGCCAATTACCTGAGCGGGCGCACAAACAATAAATCACCAGTGAATTCTGCCAGGTACATATAACACACCACTACGGTGGCACTGGCTGCAGGCATGGCTACCCGCACACACATCAGAATACATCAAAGACTATGACAAAATGTGGTCGTACTGTTCGCATGACTCTCTGGCCTAGTCACACCAGATTACGTACGCCTCAACACCTCTGACATCAGAATGCAGCGCAGACCTATGACAAATTCGGGAAGGTCGAACACATACCGAGTCTCTAGCACTCACTGGGATCTTCGGACTCCTCTCAGCACGCATCCACATGCCTGACCTCATATGTTGTTCCCTACCAGAGCCTGGCCAGCCCGGCTAAGCCTTATTTGGCCAAATGCACACATGCATCCAATCTAACTCCATGACATTCTGGACTTCAGTCCTCTGAGGGCGTTCCCACTAACAGCGCATTGAGACTATAATACTGCTAAAAGGCGCTACATAAATGACAACTACAATACAATGTGGGGTGCCTGAAGTCTCCCCATTGCCCCTAGTGTATTTCATCTCTGAACCCTATAGGCTTCCATTGTAAGCTTTATCTGGATGAAAAATCAAGACTACCTAGGGGTGGAGGCAGCCAGGTTCACTGGTGGTCCCTCACCCGCCATTTCTTCTCCATCGGGTAATGAAAGAAACATAGGACCTCTTTATGAGTTTGGCGGTGCGGTAAAACAGTGGCAGCAAATCAGTTGCCATCCCTAATTAGGCAGCTATGGATGTACCGCCACACCCCTAGATTGGTGTGGAAGTGGAGGAGTTCCATATATGCTGGAGGTAACATCTCCACTTTGCTGCTTGTGGTAAATCCTCCAAAAGCCCCCTGGGTTCCCATGGATTCCAAAAATGAGAACTAACTCTGATGTTGCTTCACTTGTAAGGTGACGGTCATTCCACCAGGCCGAGTCTCAGATTCCGCCAGAATTACCGCCAAACTTGTATCGCGTCGTACAGTCCCTTCTACTGTATGTCAAGAAAATGGTGGTTATTTGATTGCCAAGGCAGTTCAGTGCCAATCTTCGGTCCTCCATCACAGCGCTTGGAGGCCATTGCCCTCAGTTCAGGGAGCTAGTCTCCAGGTTCCTGCATGAACGGCACTGCTGGGAATGGCCTGACTCGTCTCGAGGAACAGGATCCTCCATAGCCAATATCCGATCACATGGCTTCGAGGCGCTTGGTTTCTTCCACGTTGCTGCCTGGAGAGCGGCGCCTGTATAGTCTTTTTCTCCCGCGTGTACCGGACACGTGAGCACAACAGAGCATTACGGATGTATTTGTAGAGAGCAAATGTATTTATCTTGTTTTGAGTGCCTTGTCATCATACACCGATAAACCCTGTCCATTGATACCAACCAAATGGAACTAGCTTTTCCTGCTGGACTCCAACTGCTTCTACGCGGTGTGATACAAGGAGTTATTGTTGCCCAGTTCATCAGACTTGGAACTTCCAAGTCTGATGAACTGGGCAACAATAACTCCTTGGAAGGCAGAAAGGCCGAGGCTGCCGGCTGAACACAGATGTCTGGGGTGAGGGCTTAACTTGCTGAGCAACAGTGCAGGGAATGGGCCTGAACAAGACAGAGCGGCGCTCCAGTAAAAACTCCCCCGCCCTAGGGGTCGCCAGCTTTCAGAAGAGTTGGTACCAAGGCTACCTGAAAACAGTCTTCCTGCTACATTGCACACAAGCCCCCTGAGCTCTGCAGGCAGCAATTGCCAAAGCTTGACATAGTGCCGCAGCTGTCTTCTTCTTCTTCTTAATTATCGGAGGCGTGGGCAGATCCACGCAGGCGCTTCCCCATCCTAAAGGATGATGTGCACCAGACCCACCAATCGATAGTTGTCTCACATAAACTCACAACTCCTCCCACCGCCCGTCTGCCTCACAAAATACAGCAGCACACTGCTCCTCCTCCTGCCTCTCACCCCGTCACCTTCCAGCAAAGCCTTCCCACTCAGCTCAGCCACACCCAGCGCAGACAGCCGAACCCTCATCAATTCTCTCTCTACAACATGTCTCTCACATCTAAGCAGAAAATGTCCCCCAGTCTCAGGCACCCCACACACCGCACAATCCCTCGTCTCACGCTTCCCCACTCGATACAGGTATATATGTCCTGCAATGTACAGCCATTTCTTTATTAGGGTGAGTATTTACCATGCAAAACAGAAGAGTCCATTATTCATTTAAAAGGGCTTCTTACTGAATCACTATAAGACATGTTCAACATTTCAAATTGTGAACATTGTGATGTTCCCATAATGCTCTATGCTTTTATACAAATCGCTAGGATTCGGTTCCCCGAAGAGATACTATGTTGCCAACCTGGCTGAGGGCCACGCCCCTGCCCCTGCCTCCTCATTCCTACAGACCCACCCCACCAAAGAGTTGACAGTTCCCCCAATGCGTTTTTTTCCATTTCCAGCACCGCTGATTAATGCTGTTGGCTATCTATAGTCTGTGCTTCTGTCCAATCAGGCGCAGCCCTGAAAACAAGTCTTAAAACCCGCTTGGGCACAGCAATCATGCTCTTCCTAGTGGAGAGACAGGATGTCTACTGAGATCTTCAGAAGGTATATGCCCCCTCCAGATTTTCAAAGCCTCTCTTTGTGCCCTGGGCTGGTAGCATAAAGGTCCAAGACATGAAGAGGCAAGAACTTTAAGGCCACTGTCCCCGGGGTAGCATTGCTGGTTGCCACTAATGAATACTTCCGCTACTCCAAGTAGGAGTAGGCCATGCTGTCTGCACCAGCGGCTGCCGGTGTTCCAGCTCAGGAGCTACCCTGCCGAAGGCCTTTTCCCAGAAGTAAAGTCTGAGGGTGATCCACCATTCAACAGCAAGGAGTCTCAGACATTGGTAGACTACATTGGTTTCCGTCACTGCAAAACCACAGGACTGTGGGCACAGGCCGACGGCGTAGTGGAACGATTCATGAGTCCCACCAAGGAGGCCATGAAAGTGTCCAAGGTCAGGACTCAATGATTGTGGCAGGTCTTATGTGCAGTTCCACATGATTTTCAGAAGATGTCACTTGCTATTACCAACAAATGCCCCACAGAAATCAGGTTTGGGGTCATCATAGGAACATGTCATCGCCATTTCATGGTCAAGCTCCCACCATGTCATGCCGTGACCGAACGATGCTCATTGGAACAAATGTATTTTTTATTTTTTTTATTTGTGCATTTTTTATTTGTGCATTTCTAGAGCACCTTAGGCCCGGAGGTAAACGAGTGCTGTAAACAAATACACAAATAGATACATGGTAAAAAAAACAGACAAGACCAACAGATTCCAGATGCAATAGAAACACTCAAGTATAAAACCACACAAGATCAGAAAAATAATCCACAAAAAAATTAAAAAAATAATTAGAAACATAGGCGATACACAGATCGGAAGGGACATGCCAGGCATGGACATTTCGATGCCCAAGGCTTTGTACTAGTGAGGCAACGACCTACTGCAAAATATATGACGTCCACGAACCGTCGCCTTCTCAAGATGACATGAATGATGACCACGGTCAGGAGAGAAGGCAGTATGGTGGGTCACAAGAGACAGGCCCACTTCAGGTTCTGCAAGGGAACACTTCTCCAGCTATGGTCAAACACATGAAGAGGAGTCATACTTTGGGCCTCTGATATTGGCACTGTTGGCACTGAAAGTGATCCCAAAAAAAACAGTTGCACCAGTATATTACCAGAACATAAAACCCCCTAAAAAGCTCATGGAAAGCAGGGATTTACCAAGGACGTCATTTCACCAAAATCCCAGGGGTTGCGGAAGTGACATCACACGACTTTTTACCTCTGATGACATCACAGGAAGTGATGTCAGTTGACCACCACCCCAAAATGACATTACAGGAATCGAAGGAACACAACCTTTCACTCCTTGACAAAACAGGAAGTAGCATCACATAGCATTGTTCCTAAGTACCCTATGAAAAATATGGTTACAATATCACTATAACGTGATATACATTTCATACAAGAATGGATCACCATATGTATCGTTAATATCAGTGTGTATTGGCCCATATTACCAAATTACTGTGAATGCAAGCAGACTTCCAAAGCCAAATGATAATGATGTGTTATTATAAAGCACTTACACATAAGCGCTTTATATAGAACAAATATACATAAAATATCACTGAACCTTTTTTTCAGGGGTAGCAAGACAGACCTCAGGGGTCGCAACTGAGACCCCTGGCAACCCCCAAATTACATCCCTGGGACTAACCAAGGCCACCACCTGGGACACGGTTTTGTTCGGGGTGGTCGCCATATAGTAGAACCTCCTCCCCGTCAGCATCAGACTCACCCCTACGCTCCTACAATTCAGACTAGAGCTCAAGACCCACATCTTCAAGGAATCTCACCTCTTCATCACCTAGGCCTTCACATCGCCTCTCACACCACCTGACTCGCTAGACGCTGCGTGTCTGCTCCTCCCCGCCACCCGGTAGAGCTGTACCCCTCCTCTGTGTCCCTCTGTACGCCCCGCTGTATATCTGTTCTGTTGTTACCTCTGAAAAGCACGCCGTTATGCATCTGTACTGTTTTATATCTATATAAAGTGCTCCGTTGCTTCTCGAAGCTAGGTCCGTGCTCAATGAATTCCATAAAAATAACAGTCTCCAACTCCTGGCAACTCCGGTCTTAAAGAGCCCCAACCAAGCCGGGGTTTCAGCGTATCCACCATCTTTGAAAGTAATTCACGTACAGATTCACTGTATTGTATTCGGTTATTTATATAGCGCTCTTTCCCCATTTGTGTGGCCTCAATGCGCTTTGTGATTGGAACGCCCTTGGTGACCGCAGTCAATGTGGTGGAGGTACCAAGAGTTTAGATTACGAGAGGCTTGTGTGCATTTTTGCCGGCTTAGGACTTAGGTGGCTGGCTAGGCTCCAGTAAGCAGCCCAGAGGTCAGGCACATGGGTGGGCACTATTGGTGGTTTGCGATAGAGTGCTATTGTTGAAAATTTGATGTGTGCCCAGCTATACCAAATTTCTTTTCGTTGAAAGTTGCTGTATGCTAGTAGCAGAGGTGCTGAGGTACATCAGGGGTTTCAGTGTGGACGGCTATGCGCGCTGCTAGACCAGAAAGGCATAGCCATAGCTGCATTCTATGGTGCCTGGATATTTGGCCGTGCCTGTGGCCTGTGTCCACAGAGGTGGTGGAAGGTATACGTACCAAAAGCTTTAGTGTAGTTCGGCTGCAGCATTCTTTTCCTTTGTCCAATGTGGACGTCATGGTCTCATTGTTCGTGGTCTCTCAGGAGCGAGGTCTGAGCAGCAAGGCCGAGTGCGGTTTATTGCGGTGTGCCTCAGCGAATGCTGCTGGCTTCTCTGGTGTACTTATCGGGTAGTAGTGTTGTTGTTCATGGGGGTGATAGTTTGTCAAGGTGGGCCGATGCGAGTGCTGCCGTAATCCGTGCTGTAATAGGAGGAGGAGTAAGGTTTATTGCGCTATCCCTCAGCGAATGCTGCTGGTTTCCCTGCAGTATTTATCGGGTAGGGGTGTTGTTGTGCATGGCAGCACTAGTTTGTCAAGGTGTGCTGCTGTATTCCAATGTATTTTGTGTGGAGATCCCGAAAGCATGGTATGGATTTAGCTTCTGAGGATAGGACTTGGAAACTCCATTTCCTTCCCAGCAATACTGTTAAGTGCCCCAAGAGAGGAAGAGGCAGTTATTTGACAATCAATGGAGAAAGGGCACCTGGTAAGCCAGGGCTGTGTTTCAAGGGATAGCAAATCCTGCCCGGATTGCTGTCCTGACAGCGGTTAGGTGAAAGGGTCTTTTCACTGAAAGAGAAACTAAGCTTCTGATGGTATTTCCTTATGTGTAACTTACTAAAGCATAGAAAATGTTGCTTGCCCTCGTGTCTACCAACATTTACTGCGAGATGGGGTGGCAGCAACTGTCAAGGGACTTGCACAGTGGGGCCTTTTGCAGCGGCAAAAAGCTACTGTCTGGAAAAATTGCTGACTGAGCGATTTCAGGGGAAACCTCCCGTGAAGTCCTTCTTCTTAATGGAACCAGAGAGATTTAACAAGAAAGTGTCAAGGACCTCACCAGCTCCCCTTCCCCGAGAGCCGAGATGGTGGCGGTCCCTCTCTCCTGCGA
This sequence comes from Ambystoma mexicanum, assembly GCF_040938575.1. Lineage (NCBI taxonomy): Eukaryota > Metazoa > Chordata > Amphibia > Caudata > Ambystomatidae > Ambystoma > Ambystoma mexicanum. The sequence goes on from NC_090929.1 coordinate 1,667,680,255, forward strand.
GGAGGGTGGAACAGTGTAACTTCTCCGCTGCTTTTCACCGACTGTACAGAAACCCATTGTGCACCGGCCACGAGAAGAGTAGAAGCATCATTCCTGTTACTTTACCACTAACCTGCTTTTGCCAAACGTTTGCGAACACTCAATTCTTCTACAGTTTAGAGCAAACCCCACTTTTGCTTCTCTTCTTCTCCCAGTATTGTCAGGTATTGTCGATATCCCCAGAAGGTTCTGTAAGGCAGACACACAACACATGACAATTTGATGGGTTTGAGTGGTTTCTGTAGCTTGCAATCAGCCTATGGAGAAACATTGCGGCTCTCCGGCACTGGGGCAAACACTAATATGGCACTGTGCCCTTTGGGGGTGGCTATGGCTACATCATAGCAGGACCAAAGGGATGGTGATTGTCTTGGTCATTGGGGAAGAGGACAAGCAGGGCAAAGTATCATAGATATGGGTGGGACTCAGGGATGGCTATTTTAGTAATGCAGGCTGCTTTCCAATGCTGGTGGATCACTGGACAGGGGGTTTGGTGAAGCAGGGTACATTTCTGAGGAAGGAACAGGGCAGGTGGATCGCCCACACTGAGCAATGTCTACTCTTTAATCCACCCAGATGAAAGCATCTCTGAGTAGTGGGGTTCACACCCCAGCTGGCCGCTCTGTGCCAAGTCCCTTGGGTTCAACATCGACAGACACCTCATGTTCAAACAGCACATAGCAAGGAAGACACAAAACGGCCTGGTGCCAACTTTCTCTCCGGCGGAAAATCAAGCCCTTCATCCCAGAAAACAACTTCAGATCCACCGTCCAGACCTTGGTCCTCTCCTGCCCTTTTGGAAGGCCCTCCGGCGGCTACCCTGGCACCCCTGAAATGTGTCATTAATTCGACCACATCCCCCTGATCCTCATCAAGCTGCGTGTCATTCTGAAATCATTTTGCATTAACTGCAAGGCTGCCATCCTGAAGTCCCCAAGCTGCCTCACTAAGAAACTCAGCGTCTCCGGAGGCCCGGCGATCCACCAGAAGTAAGGACATGTGCAGACTGGAATTACAACAGTGCAGTAAGGAAAGAAACAGAAGACAGGCCTTCTCTGTCTACGCTCCAAGACTCTGCAACGTCCTCTCCATCAACATCAGACTTGCCCCATCACTTCTACAGTTCAGGAAAGAGCTCAAGACCTTTCTCTTCAAGGAATGTCTCCATCCTAACACCTAGGTCCACACACCCTGCACTCCCCACCCTACCTGAGACTCAGTGATCTGCTCCCCACTGTCTTCCCCAATGCTGCCAATTGCCCGCCCTCCCCTGTTATATTCCCGATCCTTTTTTCTCTACTTCCCTCACTGTGTTCTTCCCCAATGATTGGAAAGTGCTCAGTTTCTTCCCAAAGCTAGGTGCTCAATAAATACCATAATAATAATAATAATAATAATACTAATAGGACCATTGAGGAATCCAAGACTGGAAAGATGCAATAGTCATGTTGCGGCTCTGCCTTACAGATGGATAAGCCTTCTCAAATAAGTGCAAATGTGACATTTGCGATTATGGCCACACGGCAGAAATAGGATCACATCTCGGTCTCTGGTAGACCATCAGTCTCCTCCTGTCAGTGTGTCGTAGGATCCACACGGGACCTCTCTCCGCACCCAACTTAAAATAAACAGATCGATATTTCGGAAACTAGAAAAAGGATCTAATCTTTCACAAATCTCTGCCTCATTTAATTTTTTTATGAAGCCTCTTCCATCCGAGGGGAACATTGGCGGATGCTAATTTTTCTAGCATTTGTTTTGCAGTGGTTTACTTTCCTGCATCCCAATGGAGAATGCATATTATTTTAATATGTATTTACACTAAACTTAAAGCTGGCAGAGCTGTAGTTATAGGGTTTGTTGGTCCCAGGGCATCGGCATTGCTTAATGGGTAAAATCTTGGTAGTTTCTGCACTGGTGCCCTTTGGTGAGAAGCAGAAAAGAGTAACATCTTTTAGGAACAACTCAACGCAGACCATGGGCCTGATTCATGGAATTTTCTGCGTGGCAAATAGGGACTTTGTGCGCCAAAGTTGTGATTCATGGAATCGACTGCACAGGACTTTTTCGTACTGTGTGGGGACTTCGCGCAGGCTCCGCAGGTCTCTGCGTGGAGTTGATAGCTCTGCGCGAGACACCTCGCAGAGAATGGGCGTGGCCTGCGCAGACGCCATAGTATGGGGCGGAACACGCAAAATAGGGAAAAACATGGGAAAATGTGGCCGCTACGAGGGAAGGGCCACAGACAGCCCAACGCACGCCCAGAAATGCGCAGAACGAAGCATGTTAATGGATGTGACTGCGTGAACTCTTGTCGGGGATAGGCCCACTCAAAGCCCTCAATCTATCTGCCACCCGAAGGCAGGTGTACAGGCACTTGCACATAGGAATCACCTCTGTGTGGTGAGATTGCATTTTGGTTTTAGGGGTGCGTGCACGCTGACGGAGTTCAGAACTAACTTAGGGGTGCATGAACAGTTTACAGGGGTTCGCCTGCCGAGTTTTACATGTGTTACAGATATTTATATGCATGTTGTTGGGGTGCTGGTAATAGTTATGAGGGACCCGCGCAGTATCCCTGAGGTGCAGACCTGGTTGCGGGGGACCCCACACACTGTTTCAAGGGTGCATGCGTTTGCGCTCGGGGAGCACGCAAAGCTAGCAGAATCTGGTTCGTTTTGCTTTGCGTAATGGTGTGTCAGGGGCGTTCCGGCAGCGACTTGCGTATATACGGTCACTTTGCACATACAATTCCATGAACACACGGAGCGCGCATAAATACCTCTGCGCACAGGCTCTTACAGAGGTGTTCTCGGCACGCAGCCTTTTCAGTATCTCTGCACACTATTCCATGATTCAGGCCTCATTGAAGTTGTAAGATTCAAATTAGAGCTCTTATGCAACAGGCATGTGCCCTTTCCACCAAATGTGTCCAAACCTAGCAGTGAAGCTTCTAAACACTAGTCCAGTGAGGAGGGAGCACACCCAACCCCTCTGTGCAAAGGGGCAAACCCTTTACGAGGTATATGCTAGGGTATGTGTGAAGGTGGCTATGCCCCCACTGCGCCCACATCACTCCTTGACTCACAAGGCAATGGTTTCATGTCCGCCATGGAGAGACCCCCACCCGCTGTCCCTGCCACTTATCACGAAGCCTGGTCCTGCAGAGCCACCCGGATCCGGAAACAGAGAGTTTGCTTATCTCCATAGAGCACCGCCCTTCCATTGAATCCAACACCAGTAGATCCCCAATTCCTTAGCTACAAGCGGTCCCCCCTTTTACCTAGAGCACCCGGATCATTTCCACTTTATTTTGTGTCCTACCGCGGCGTAGGCTGGTGCATTATGGGGCAGTCAGTGGCGAAGCCACCTTTTCAAGCACACCTGAGCATGGTGCCCCCTGCTGGCATTTCCGTGAAGATAACTATCTCACTGGGGCCCTGTTTGCTGAAGGGAGCCTCTGTCCATCCAATCCCCAATCAGCACTGACCTAGCCAATAGATTCTTCTTTTGTGTGTGCATCAGGGCAGTGACCCCTGCAATTATGTGCCATGTTTATGCCTGAAGCCATACGTGAGGGTGAGCAGGGATGCCATGCCCTCCACTTTTGCCTGCAGCTGTGCATGGCATCCATGCTTTGCCCAGCCTTATGGGAGCATGCACTCAACGCATTGCAAGTGGTATGTTTCTCTTTTCAATGCACCACTTTGCATGCACATGGATGCACACAGCATGGCATGTTTGCAATGCAGTAGCTCCTCTCAGCCAGTCGCCTAAGCCCTCTCCTTGTGCATGGCAACAGTCAAATTTGAGAAGGCCAATGAGGCTTGACGCCCCTCCTCCAATCTAAGGGGAGGTGCACCCTCAATGGACAGCACACACAGTGGTAACACACGACCAGGGTCGGATTGGGGCGTCGGCCAATCGGCCCGTGGCCGATGTAAACTCATGGCGAGAGACCTGGGGGCCGGTTCCTGAAGCCCACGCGGGCCGGTTTTGGCCCAGGCGTGGGCTTCACACTTCAGGAACCAACCCCCAGGGCCTCTGCCTTGCCGCACAGATGCAAGTTGCAAAGGATCTGTAAGTAAGTAACTTACAGATCCTTTGCAATTGCAGCCCCGCGCCCGCCGCAGCCGGCCCACCGCAGATGCAGAGAAAGGTAACACTGAAGTGTTACCTTTCTTTGATAAATGCGGCGGGCCGGCGGCCAACTGCCGCGGCTCGCGACACCCTGGCGCCAGCAGCAGTCAGTGTTATAAAACACTGGGAGGGAGCAGCAGGGCTGGGCGGGGCTGCCTCAGCCTGGCCTGCTCCCTCCCAGTGTTTTATATTACACAGACTCTGCTCTCCGCGACCGCCTCCAGTGCCCGCCACAAGTTGCAGCAGTGAGCTGCGTGGTGGACCAGGATCCAAGGCTTCCCAGCTGGGCCCGCTACATCTCGCTTGATGGAGCGCTGGTCGAGCCTTCAGCCCAGGGATCCTGGACCCAGGAGCCCAGGGTCTGGCCTCGCTCCTTCCCATGTGCAGAGAGTCAGCCTTCAGCTGATGCCTGCCTGGGCTGGGCTGGGGGCCTCAGCTGCTGTTCCTGGGCCTGCTTCTTTCCTGGAAATGTAGGCTACCGGCCAGGAGAAGGTAAGGGCCTCAAATAACAATGCCCTCCGCCTTCCAAAGAGTCGAGGAGACCGGAGCAGGAAAATTGTGTGTGTGTTTGTTTATTATTTTTTAGAGGTGCTTTTTATTTTTGTAAGGAACTGACGCTAGGGTGAGTGCTAGTGTGGCTTGAGCTGAATTTACAGGCAGCTTCTTTGCATACTTTGACCAAACCAACTTGGAGCAGCACTGGGGTAGTAGTCAGCCTTCAGCTGATGCCTGCCTTCAAGGCGGGGGTCCGCTGGTATATTCCTAGCTCCTGTAAATCACTGCAGAGTGTGGGAAGCTTCGAGTCCCCTCAGAATCACTGGGACGAGTGAGCGCAGCTATGAGGCACTCTGGCACTACTGTGGAAGGTGAGGGAGGGGGCACTAGTGTGAGTATTTGTGGGTTACTTCTGTTTTAGTGGTTTGATCAGCTGTGACTTCAGTCAGCCAGTGAGTTTGCAGTTATCCATCCAGTCCCATTTTTTCCCCATTGAGTTCTGGAACTTTTCGTTTTTTATTTCTGATTTCAAAGATGGATTCTGGGAATCCCCAGAATTCCAGGTAAAAACAGGTCTGGACTGCCTTCTCACGCATGACTATGGAAAACCTGAGCGCTCTGAGTAAATGCGCCTGTGAATCGCCCCTGTATCATGGTGTGGATGCAGCTATTAGTCACTTTGGTATCATTGTAGTGAGTGTACCTGTGTGTTACTCGGGTACCACTGTGGTGAGTGCAGATCTGAGCAATTCAGGTATCACTGAAGTGAGTACAGCTGTGAATCAATCGAGTGAGTGCAGCTGTTTGTTACTTGGGTATTAATGGACTGAATGCAGCTGTGAGTCACTCTGGTATCATTGGAGTGAGTGCAGCTGTGTGTCACTCGGGTGCCACTGTAGTGAGTGCAGTTGTGAGCCACTCACTATCAATAGAGGGAATGCAGCTTGTAGTCACCCTGGTATCACTGGAGTAAGTGCAGCTGTGTGTGCTGAAAATCCCTCGCTGTATTTGTTTATTGTAGATTTATACGAGCGTTGTGTGGGGTGACGCGCTTGTGTGGAGAACGTGCAGAGGTAGGGTGGGTGCAGCAGTTGTGGCAAAAGGCAGGTGGCATGGATTGTTGTACAGTGGAGGTGATGGGGGGGAAATGACGGGACACCAAGTTGGTCATTGGGTGCCAGTGGTTGCTACCATTGGTGCCTTGGGACGTGCTAGCAGTGAAAAGATAACATGAGAATAAAGTGGTTGGATCGGACAAAAATACTTACTCAGACCCCATTGACAAATATAGTCATTTTAAAGGCAAAGCTTCTGTCCTTGTGATAGTCTGAAGGAGATGTGGTCGGATTCTGTGACCTAGGGGGCAGGAGGGTTCTCCCTTTCCTGTGGCCCACGGGGTGTTGCTTCTTTGAATTTGTAAAGTTGTTTTATGCGGTTGCCAATCGCATTCATAAGGGTTTCAGCCAGTAAAGTAACAAGTCTTGGATTTGAGTGAAATGTTCAAAGGCCTTTTGAAGGACGGGAGTAGTCCTGGGCCGCATTCTGTATGCAAGTGTAAGACATTGGCAATGCCAACAGTTTGGGCTTTTGTGTAGGCATGGCCAAGGCACTTGCCAGGCGCGGTTGTAGTGGTATTACCTGCCCATTGATGGCAGCAGGTGCAAAATGGTGCGAGCGAGTACTTGGGCATATAATAGCAGTGCCTGAGAAATGCCACTTGTGCACAGGTCAGTGCTGTTGGCTTTGCCAGTGTTTGTTTTTGACAGGACTTCAGAACAGGTCACACTGAATGCCTATGGGTCAAGTGGCGCTGGGATGACCTGGTTAAGACATTTTTATTGTACCAGTAGCGGTTTGCAACTCCAATTGAGCTATTGGGTCTCAGAGGATGGCTTTGAGGAACTGGCTGGCGGGGGCACTTTGCGTGCAAGGTTTGTTGATGGGGCCTGATTGGGTGAGCTCGGGGAGTTCCCATGAGCGGGCACGTTGCTGGTGGGTGGGGTATCTGGGGAGGCTGTAGCCCTGGCTCTTCTTTTGTTATGGCCCTAGATGGAGGCTCAGGGAGCTGTGGCCCTGTCACAGAACTGTATGCAAAGCTATGTTATTTTATGAGTTGTGTTGTAATGTAACAGACACATGAACCCTCTATAAGTAGCATTTTCTGTAAAGTTGTGAATTGACGCCATTCACGGATGATGGTTTGAGGGCCACTTTTTTGGAGCGAGAGGTGGGCCACTTTTTTGAGGCGAGGGGTGGGCCACCTTTTGGGGCGAGGTGTGGGCCACTTTTATTTGGGTGTCCGGGCCGATTTCTAGTACCAGTCCGACCCTGCACACGACTGCTTCCCAGGCGGTGGACCCACTCTCGCCCTAGCTGCAGGGCAAGGCCCCAATCTTCCACCCGCCATGGGGGCCCCGTTACTCCACTTCCAAGTCTCGCGTAGTACTCTCCAGGGGCGCAGAAATATTGGGTCCTCTAGGAGGGACACCACAACCTTCCCCCCACACCCCCCCAATAGCCTTTTGTCTGCTCAGAGAGTTGCAGTGTGACTCTATTCATTTATTATTTAGCTATTTTTGTTTGATGAAAGTGGGAGATTTCTTCCTGTGACTGCGATGTAGTCACACAGCCTCATTATAACATTGGCGGAATGGGTTAACGGGTGCCGCTAATGGATGCAGACCCGTTAAACGCATTCCGCACTATTACGAGGTTCCCTCGCGGGACCCGATGTGGACGTCTGGTTTTACCAGACGCCCTTACCGGGTCCCGCGAGGGGACCAGGGAGCTAACAACGGGCCGGTCATAATCGCCCCATTGTTAGCTCCCGCACCCATTCCCATTGAGCCCTATGGGGGCTCAGATGGGATTGGGGAAGGTCCGGGCCCAGGTTCCCTGAAGGAGGAATTACCGGGCCCTCCAAACTCGCAATGGCCAGGTAATTCCCCATTCAGGGAACCCGGACCCGGTTTTGGTGGCAGCCATGCCCTTATAAAGGGCATGGCTGCCACCAAAGCCGTAATGAGGCCCACAGTGTTTTTTCCTCTACACTTCGCCTGTCTGTGCGTACCTCTTCTACATTCACTTCTCCAGACATTTACTTCTTCATTCCTTTATTTATTTTTACCATTACTTCTACATTCCTTGACATCTTCATGCGTTTACTTCTCCGTGCCTTTAATTTTTCAAGTTTTTACTTCTTCATGCCTTTACTTCTTCAAGCTTTTATTTCTTCATGCATTTACTTCTTCAGGCATGCACTTCCTCATGCCTGTACTTCTTCAAGCTTTTATTTCTTCATGCATTTACTTTTTCAGGCAGGTACTTCTTCATGCCTTCACTTCCCCATATCTTTATTTCTTCATGCATTTACTTCTCCATTCCTTTATTTCTTCATGCCTTTACTTCTTCATGCCTTTACTTCTTCATGAATTTACTTCTTCATGTCTTTACTTCTTCAATCTTTTACTTCTTCATGCCTTAATTTCTTCAAGCATTTACTTCTTCATGCATTTACTTCTTCAAGTGTTTTAAAGTAAGGCGAGGGATTGTTAATCTCCCTCATTACAAGCAAGAGGAACTTGGCCGAGGAAATCCCCCTCACTCAAAAACGGAAGAGTCCAATAATGTGACAAATTGTACTGTTTTTTTTAAAGCTTTCATATCAGGAATCAAGTTATGGACAATGAGCATTCTCCAATATGTTCTTGTGGGTGACAGGTTTGTCCTGGGTTTTCTTTGGGATGTTATGTCACAAAATGATGATACATTGCAAAAAACCCAGGGTGAAATGAGATTGGTTAGTGAGGTAGGCTACAATGAAATATATATGGGGTTAGTACTCTTATTGATTAAACCAAATCTGGTGGCTCCTCCTGTGACCACCTCCTAAATGTTGCAACTACAGGTATGTCAGGTTAGTGCACTGCCATTAGGCTGTGCAACAAAGTGTGAGCTAGCATGGACAGTGAGTAAGGATTGGTTCGAGAGGGTCTTCTCAGCCATGGCGCTTTGGAAAGTTACCAGCCCAAGTGCAATTATTCAAGGTGGTGAGAACAGCCCCAAAGGTGCTGTCTGTACCCAATACGGTTACCATCTATGATCCTCTAGGCAATGAGACAGAACATTAAGCTTTCAACCTGGTATTACTTTTCTATCATCTTGCCTTCAGTTGGATGGCAACAACGGTCCTTGTCTGGCGCGAATGAATAGGCTCTGTCTTTCAGGTTCAAGTCACGTGTGTAGGGACCACAAACGTGATTTTCCTGCCTGCATTTTTGAGGATTTTTAGCTTTTACACATGCAGGTGTTCTATTTCTTCTGCTAATGTGAAACGTTCTCTCCCTCGGTGTCCATGGCAAGAATATGCACGCGGGCTGCATGGACAGCCTGGTCTGTGCGTCTCTGCGGAATCAGCATGTCCGGTCTCTCTCTGTATTCTAGAGCCCTTTCAGTTCTATTCAATTCAATGCAGCTTTGGCTTCCATCTTGATTTACACGGCTGCTCACGTTAGTTGCATTCACCGTCAGCAAGCTGTTTATATGTATTCTTGGGCAACTTGCAGTTACTGTGTAGCAAAAGTGTGTCCGTCCTCTATCTAAGTGGGTCATAAGCATGTTCTTTGAGTCTACGAGCAATTTAATCTGTGTGTCTGCGTAGCTTCCTGCAGGAATGCATATGTGCTTCATGTCTAACGTATCTATGTCACAGTCTCAGTCATGACATCATCAGCTTTTGCATGGTCACCTGCTCCATTGACGGCAAACTTTCATCTTCAGTGACGTCATCAGGATAGGGTCTAAATGGCTGTCAGACTGAATAGCGCTCTCACATCTTCAGTACATCGACGATGGGGAGTTTGGTGCTAGGAACGGTGTACAGCTTTCATTTCCCTGCCGTCGAGATGAGAGTGGGATAGGTGCAACAAGGGCTGCATTCATGTTTCCCTCTTCATTTTACTTCTTCATGCATGTACTTCTTCACACAATTAGTTCCTAGTGATTGTACTTCTCCTAGCCTTTACTTCTTCACGCATGTAGGATATGATATGATGATATGATATGTCATTTATAACGTGCCTATCCACAAGTGTTTCAAGGCATGACGAGGTAAGGGAGGGGGAACAGAGGGAAGACAGCGACATAGATCTTACTAGGCCAGGTGACATTGAGATCACGCAAGTGCAAGGGGACGGGGAAAAGGGAAAGTTCAGGAGGAATGGGGAGGGGGCAGTGCAATACATAGTATCAACAGTAAAGAATAAATAAAATAAATAAAAACAATAGGTAAAAGTGTGGCCAGCTAGTGGCAAGTGCAGGGGTAAGTGCAGAAATCGAGTGTCAAGAGCTGGGGGGACTGTAGGGATACAGAAACAGCCCCCAAGTGCAGGGGTTGCCTGGTAGGCAGTGCCGGTGTGCATCTGGTGGGGGAGAGGATCTGGGATCGGATAATAGGGTAGCCAAGTGACCAGTGCAGTCTCAGTTTCAGCTAGGTGATCAGCAGGGGAGAGGAGGAGAGAAAGCAGAAGCAAAGAGGAAGGCCTTGAGGTGCTTCCGTAACCGGAGATGGCTCTCCTCAAGTTTCAGGAAGGCTGTTCCAGAGGGAGGCCTCAGCCGAAGAAAGAGATCTATCACCAACTTGTTGCTTCGAATGGAAACCAATGTGAATGGTTATGCACCATATGGACAACTTACACAAGGTAGCAAAAAGTAACATTTCCATTGGCAAATCAAAGTATTTGATAAAAAGTCAACGCCAACTTACCAACGATGTACTTCTTCATACATTTACTTCTTCATGCATGCACCTCTTCATGCCTTTACTTCTTTATGCATGCATTTCTTCATGCATGTACTCCTCCATGCCTTTACTTCTTCACACAAGTACTTCTTCATGCATTTACTTCCTAATGCATGTACTCCTCCTAGCCGTTACTTCTTCATGCATGTACTTTGTCACACATTTACTTCTTCATGCATGCACTTCTTCATGCCTTTACTTCTTCATGTATGCACTTTCCTTGCCTTTACTTATTCAAGCATGTACTCCTCCTTGCCTGTACTTCGTCATCCATTTACTTCTTCATGCATTTACTTCTTCAGTCCTTTACTTCTTCAAGCTCTTACCTCTTCATGTCTTTACTTCTTCATGCCTTTACTTCTTCATACATTTACTTCTTCATGCATATACTACTCCTTGGCTTTACTTCTTCAGGCATGTACTTCTTCATGCCTTTACTTCTTCAAGCTTTTACTTCTCCATGCCTTTGCTTCTTCATGCATTTACTTCTTCATGCATTTACTTCTTCAAGCTTTAACTTCTCCATGCTTATGCCTCTTTCGTGCATTTACTTTTTCATGCCCCCACTTCTTCCGCCATGTACTCCTGTTTGCCTTTAGTTCATCTGCACCTTGTGATGATGGCAATGCATGTGGTTAAGGTGAGCTAAAGGTTAGATTAGGGGGTCATGGGTTGTCTGGGGGAAGAATATGGTGTAGAAAAGAAGGGAGCATCCCTGGTGTCTCTGCATGCAATGATGCAGTGAATGCTAAGAGAAGTGAAAGACAGGAGAAGTACAAGTGCTAAAGTGAACGTATGGTGAAGCACGAATGCAGGAGAAGTGAGGACATACATCCGTGACAGCAGGGTTCCCCCTCCTCCGATTAAGGATAACCTATTCCTGTGGCAGCACAGCCATGCTGTCCAGACTGTGTTGCTATCCTCTACTTTTTGCTTTTGTTTGGCTACCTTATCTGGAGCCCAGCCTTCAGCTGCGCTCCCCTGGGCTTTTGCTAATTTGTTATGGCGATACGGACACTTCCTTCAGTCTGTCAGCACTCGGAAACTATGTTTCCCTTAGTCTTTTACTTTGTTGCCATTTCTTGTTAATGTTTTATCAGTGCGGAAAGTACATTACTGTACGGTGCACTGCGGTCCTTTCGTTCTATGGCCCTAGACACCCTCTAAGGAATTTTTGTTGAATGTACACGTGTGCCTAGGACGAACTGGTGGCAGCAGTTTACTTTTCTGGTATTTTAACTACTTTTTATGGAACCATACCACATTTATCACGGATGGCTCATTACTGTGGCCAGTGCCGAAAACGGCCGTGCCACATAGTCTATTGTTCTGTCCTTTGGCCATCTTGTCCCTTTGGCTTGCCCCAGGTCAAGCTGACCCAGGAATTCCTGATTTGGGCATGCAACCTCCCGCGAAAACTGCATCTTTTGCGGGCTCCTGCATGTCACGTGTGCCAGTGCCCAGGTAAAGGGTTGGACTGCCTGGTCCCAATCCACATTGCTGGTGCCAGGATGTCTGGGATGCATGAATACACAAGGACCACCATGGACCATGATTGGACCATGAGTGGCATGCATGCAAGGGATCAGATCTCCTATTGATTGTCCAGAGTCGATCACGCATCAAACTTTGGATAAGAGAGGGGGTCTTGCATCCATTGCAGGTCGATCTATAGTGGTTCATCTTGAACTACCGAAGGAGCCGTGTATCCTGTGAGCTGAAGCAGACCCGTGGACCCACCGGAGATGAGCTGGAAGGTTTGGTACCCTGAACCTGCTGTTGTCTCGTCCGACCCCTGTTTTCGCTCTCGACTGTAGAAGGCCTGCAAGGGAGCTTCAACCCTTTTGAGTAGTGGGAACAACTACTCTTGGCGCCCCAGCATCTCCTGATTTCCTGCCAAAAGAGCCTTCTCGGAAATGTTCCTGGGCCGTCCAGTGAACTGACCAGCTCTGTCCTGGGACATCGCATAGGAGCGCTGCCGTTTCGAGTTGAAACTTTGAGAATCCCTAGCTTGTGGTTCCTGACACTCTCCCACCAAATTTCAAATGCCTAGCTCATCTGGATCGCGAACTAGGAGAGTGCATCACGCTGCATGCCTTTGCGGTCCCTGCTTCACTGCGTTGTGGTGACGGTTGCTGTGGGTGGCTTTCCCACCTTCTCTGCTGTGCCCTGAGTCCTGCTGCACTGAAATGTACTTCTTCCTCCCTTCGTGGGTGGAGTTCTGGGTACTGTCCCGACACAGACTACTGTCCCATCCTTCAGCACCTGAGAGTTGGATTGGAGAGCAAAGGCAGAATTTGCAACCTCAGACAACCTCCACTAAACTGGCATAGTTTGGTCTGGATTGAACCAAGGGGCGGTGAATGCTCGCATAACTTACCGGTGGCATCTGGCTCATTCTTTTCTTTCTACGCTCAAGGGTTCCTTGGCGTACTCTCTTTGGCTGGATAGCCTGCGCTCCCTGTCCTGTTCCAAAAGACGGAAACTGCTCTACCCGTGAGGGCAACCCTTACCTGGCAACTGGATCATCTTCTACCCCTTTCAGGACCCTTACCTGACTATCCCAGCATCTTCAAAAAAGGTACTGTCTTCGCCTTACGCACGACCACTCGCTTTTACACACAGCTGTACTTTGAGCACAAGGCTCCCCACTCCGTAGGACTGGACTGAATAAGTTAAGGTTTCCCCCCTGAAGATTGCTGATTGCTTACATTGTGTTAACCCCCTTCTGTTAGAAGTTGTGGATGTTTTCCTCACTTTTTCACATTAGGCTGCAGTGGTTGTATATATGTTAAATAGTGAAAAGTTTGTGTGGTAACTGTTGCATTATTAATTTTGTTATTTGTGTTGTTTTATTGGTCCTAAAATAAATGTATATGTATTTTTGATATACACCTATCTAATAGTATTCTGTGGTATCTTTACTCTGTGTGCTCATTATGGGCCTCTGATGGGCCTCTGATCACTCTCACCCTCCTGAGACTTAGCCTTGACCACCTGCCAAGCTACCTTGATTGGTCTGGCTTGTCCAGAAGGTTCCCCAGTTTCAGTAAACTAGGGTGGCCTTCTCAACTTCTGTCCATCAGGGCAGAGTTTTGAAATCCATTCTAGCAACAGTCCTAATGGGGAACCCTCATCACAACCAAGAGCAACGAAAGAGTGTTCTGCCGATGGCCAATCAAGTTAAAGGAGCGTGGACAACCAGCATGAGGAAGCAACGGTGCTTCAGATGGCCTGTCATTGCTTATTCTATTAATTGACTTTAATCTGTTCAGTATCGGCAGGCGTTTCAGTATTTCTATAATAACCGTCTTATCTTGCACACTTTTCTATGTCTGAAAACAGACAAGGAAATTGTGACAAAATGTACACATTGTAACACACTGAAAATAAGCCACACCAAATAAGAAAATGACCAAAAAATAAAATGTACATATAAACACTAAATACCATATGTACGTAATTGACCAGTAGGTTCACTGCACAAGAGAACATTTTGCAACTGGAATTCACATTCAAACAGACTCAGTCTCACTACAGTGCTCCTAATTGATCGACTCTGCAAAGGCCTTCAAGGAGCCACCCCTTGCCCTGCACTGGGAACTCCCGCCTTGGTCAGACTTCACCCCTCTCTCCATTAAGGACTTCGCTGACACACTCGCATCCCTCAAACCCACAGCCTACTCAATCTCCTCCCAGCCTCCATCATCAAACAGCTCCAAAGCTGTGCCCCCAACACACTGCTTGTGATTGTCAATGCCTCTCTCGCTGAAGGCTCCTTCCCGGACTCTCGAAAATTAGTGCTGCTAATTTGCCCCCTCTTGAAAAAGCCCTCACTCGATCCTGACGGCCTAGCAAACTGCAGACCCATCACGAGCATCCCTTTCCTAGGGAAACTCATCGGAAAGGCTGCAGCCAATCAATTCATGGACAAAATCGACTATCTCGGCCTCCTCTGTGACTACCAATCAGGGTTCTGTCCCCAAATGTAGCACAGAAACTGCCACAATGCAGGTCATAGATGATGCACTTCATCTTACGGAGAGAGGTGACTCCTGCCTCTTCGTCCTCCTTGATAGCGTTCAACGCGGTCGACCATCCCATGCTCATCTCGATCCTTGCCACCTGAATGAGCCTCACAGGAAAAGTCCTTGACTGGTTCTCCTCATACCTCGCCAGCAGATTCCAAGCTGTCCAAACGGGGCAGCTCAGGTTCAAACGTCTGCTGGTATCTTGCGGCGTGCTGCAGTTCTCCATTCTCTCACCCATTATCTTCAACCTTTATATGGAGCCCCCGGGAAACCTCTTAAATGACCCCAGCTTCTTCATCCACCAGTATGCGGATGACACGCAGCTGTACCTTGAGGTTACTGCCCTCAATACATCTACCGTCTCTGCTGCTGCTTGGACACCATCCAGACCTGGATGTCATCCACATACCTAAAGCTCACCCCACCAAAACCGAGGTTGTCCTTATCGGCTCCCCTCCAAACAAATGATTATCCAAAACTGGCTCAACAACATGAACCTACACAGATTCACCCCAAGCTGACTGACTCAGCCGAATCCCTAGGTTTCATGGTCGATAGCGGTCTCTCCCTCTGAAAACATGTTGCCAAGAAAGCCCAAACCGCCTGACTCCAAATCGCCACACTTAGGAAAAATCAAACTCTTCACCCCCTCAAATCTCCCCCCACCCTGCTAACTTCCATCCAGTAGTCCAGGCACTGAACATTGACGGGGGTAAAGCCCTCCTCGCCGGGCTCCCAGCCACCTACATGGTTCCCCTCAAAGCTGCCCACCACGGTGCAGTCCTTCTTACTGTGGGTGTCTGCAGATTCGACCACATCACCCCCATCCTACGTGATCTTCACTGGTTCCCCCTCCCCGCAAGGATTCTCTTTAAGTCCTTAGGTGCAAGGCTATTATACAAGGCTATGCAAAAAAGGACGAGCATACTCGTCCTTGGCACTTAAGGGGTGCATCACATACAAAGCGGTCTCCAATGGAACCCCATCTAACCTAGCGTCCAAACTCCGTATCTCAGGAGGTTCCTGCACCTCCCGTAGCTCGACTATCAAAGGTTTAGAGTCCATTCTCTCCCGTATGGTAAGGACCAGAAAGCTGTCATTCTCCTGCTATGCCCCATCCCTCTGGAACTCACTCCGCCTGGAGGATCGTACTGCCCCTTCCATCGTGCAGTTCCTCAAAATCGAGAACACATGGCTCTTTCATGGCTTACTCCCCCAGGACTGAATCCCCGACAATCCCGCACCGCGCTGCGTTACTGTTAAAAACGCTAGTTTGATGCTAGCCTCTGGATTCTCTTGAACTCTGTAAAGCGCTCCGCTGCCTATGGGCCAGGTTTGCGTTATGAACAATACAATAAAATAAACAGCAGAGCAGAAAAAAGTATTTGGGTGACTGACCAATGACAGAGGAGGAAAGGGAGTGTGTAACAAAAAGAAGCACGGGAAAGCAAAATTATATAAAAACAAGCAATTAACAAGGTTACAATGTATAAAATAACTTGGAAAAATAAAGAAAAGCACATATTACTTTGCAAAGAATAAGAGGGTGAACAGTACAACAATGACGTCAGTATACATTCACTTTAACACGGGCAGAGTAGAGCTGATAGACGGTGGCTGCGTGGACACACTAGAAAAGGATTGAAATGGAATGATGTGCACCGAATACTTAAGGCAGAGGCAGCGCATGCGCGCACGATGCAAAACAGTAGATAATATGGAGCACAATCATGGGAAGAGTAGACACAAAAATGAAATAGTAAAGAATTAATGGCAAAGGCCAAGCAGAGGAGAACGCAACCAGACATCTACCCAGAAAAGTGTGAGAAATTCTTCCAGATCATCAAGGACAGATGCCGGGTAAAACAAAACAACAGTGCCACATAACAACAACAGTGCCACATAACAACAACAGTGCCACATAACCACAACAGTGCCACATAACAAAATGCACTCCAAGAGAAAAAGTGCAGATGCCAGCTAAAACAACGTGCCACATAACAAAATGCACTCCAAGAGAAAAAGTGGAACAACCTCAAAAAATGAACCCCCAAAAAATATGTGAAATCAAAATACCAACAGATTATGCATTACAAAGCTAATAAATAACCAGAAAATAGAAAAAGGAAATATACATTAATTCATAACTTAAAAGGCAAAGAGCAGTGTTATGAATGGCACTTTTCAGATATGTTCATCACCTTTAAAACAGACGTACTCAATTCATGCAACAACACTAACAGAAACCGTTCTGTTAACTTACACCTTCAAATTGCAAAAAACATTCAAAGAAATATTCAAGAGGGCAAGTGCACATAGATGTCCTAGACTTCAACAGATTATCTCTACAGACGGTAGATACCAATTCCAGGGGTATTCTCTGCATCGCTCACAGATATGATGGCAGACTATGCAGAAAATAGATTTAGCAGTGCACAGTGCACAATCTAACAAGCATTGACAATGCCACCAACAGTTTGGGCTTTTGTGTAGGCACGGGAAAGGCAATTGCCGGCCAAGGCTGTAGTGGTATTAACTGGCGATTGATGGTAGCTGGTGCAAAATGGTGTGAGTACCTGGGCGTTGTTAATATGGGGGTGCAACATACTAAACGTAAGAGAACATATAGGCGAAGGGACTGCTATTAGCATGAGGGTTTTTGCCACTATTATTGAATTAGGGCTTGTTTCTGCATCACTCTAGAGAGTCGATGGACTGCTATGTCCGCAGCAGGGTGATCTAGCAGCGCAGATATTAACCATTGCATTAAGAAGTAGGCCTCTGAGCGTTCAGCCATTTTATTTTAGTGTCTCTGCCATGTTGAATTAGGTTTCCTTTCCAACTATTAGACTTAGGCTTCAGTTACACTTTCTCATTAAATCTTTCCCAAGGAAGTCGAGCACACAATGCAATCATGGTTTTCGTCCTTGACGTAGCCAGGCAAGTATGCAGTAGTAACAAGGACAGGCGTTAACGTGGGAGAGCTGCAGGTGGACAATGGCCTTGTGTTTAGTCTATTGCCCATGGATGTCCGGTTTTGCTCTTCACACTAACTGCGCATGATTACGAGGAGGGATGCACGTTTAAATGTAACCTGTTCTTGTACTAACCAATCAGAATAGGGCAATGTACTAACCAATTAGAATCTGCAATTTATGCTCACTTAGGTTTTATATCGTCAGGAGCCAATGGTATGCTTGAAATGTAGGGTAATGGCCCAAAATGTCACCCTCAGAATTCCGACTCCCGAAACTCCAACTTTCTTTTTACCCCCTTACACCACATATATATGTGGGGGCGTATGGGATATAATAGTGGTGTAGAGGGCTGCGGGGGGATCTCCCCCTGCATATGTATGTGGTGTAAAGAAGGTTTAAAAAAAATATATAAAGTCAGCATTTTCGGCCGTCGGAATTCTGGGGGTCGTAGTGATCACATATATCCAAAATTTAGTTACAAAAAATATTTAGATTGGTTACAAAATAGTTCTTATTTTGTGGTTTTTATCTTTAAATACTACTGTCTGTTTTAGGCAGAGTGAGCTCTCAGCTTTTCGGTCCTACGAGACTGACTGACTCTCCTGAACGTTATTTTGCATTTGCAATAAAGTAGTGTTTTTTACAATTCAGGCACTCTCATCATTCTTTGGATTTTCTTGAGGGTCTACAGTATCTAATAGCAGTAACTGGCAAAACTTAAAACCTATGCACAAGACAAAAATGCTGGCTTTGCCAATGCTTGTTTTAAACATGACTTCAGTGTGTTTGCCAATGCCTATTTTTACCAGGACTTCAGTGAAGAACACCCAGAGTGCTTATAGAGTGGCTGAAGGCAGGCCTGGTAAGACATTTTTGTTACACCAGTCATTAACTCTGAGAAGACTGCTTTCAACAAACACTGGCCGGCATTTTCGAATGCAAACTTTGATGGCTAGACTTGATTAAAGCGAGCTGAACGAGTTTCCATGAGGAGGTGTTTTGGGCAGGGAGGGGCGGGAATGGGTGGGAATGGCCACAGGGATTAGCATGGCCATGGGCAGGCATTGGGTGGGCACATAACCAAACAACACCTACATACTCTGTACCTCTCCTTATATGTCATTCCTCCCTATCTTTCCTCCCTATCTTTACTCCAACAACTTGGTGGGAATGACCATAAGGAGTAGCGTGGCCATGGACAGTCAATGGGTCAGCAAACAAAAACCAAACAACACCTTCAAGCTTTGTGTCCCTCCTCACATGCCATTTCCCCCTATCTGCACTCTAATGCACTCATTTCCGCTTTGCCACCTAATAGTCCAAACTAAAAAGAATAAACTAGTACTGAAACACACATTTCAGAAAATACAAATAACTTGCCACTAAACGTAGAAAAAGTGACATAACCTGCACAACACTACCTCTCATTGATGACATAATTAGAATGATGGGTTATTAATATAGCGCTTTCATCAAAGCGCCATAGAACATATTTACATACAATATAACACCCAACCGAAGTTGCCACTTATTTATTGACCTGGGAAGGATGAAAGGCTGAGTTGGCCTTGCTGGTATTCGAACCTGCGACCTGCAGATCACACACAGATTGCAGCAGCAAGCTCTCAACCTGATGAGTTGTCTTACCAGCTACATAAATAGTACAACCTTTGCAGTAGCATTGTACAATCCATCTGAAACAAAGTTACAACATTCTTCCCCGAGAGTTGTCAGATGCAACTTCCTAGAATACTTCAGGTAGTAATACATTAAAAAATAAAACAATCTTGAAAACTATCACTCCATGAAAGAGTGAAAAATAAAATGACCTTTGGAAAAACATGGAACAACTAGAGAACATTAAATGAATGCAATGAGAAGATGCTGTTCTCTGAAGTATTAACCCAGCATGCCTGACCAGCTTTAGACCCTCCCATAAAACCACAACCTACTCATCGACATCATTCACAAAATAAGGAGGGTGGGGGGAGTGGCCCCAACACATCCCCGAGGAACCCTTGCCAGCCGCCCATTAATGATCAAAAGACACATTGGGCCTCATTACGGGTCGGGCGGTAAACCCGCCGCCACTGTTAATTCCGGACCGCCCGATCTCGCTACTGTTAATTCCGGACCGCCCGATCTCTACTCCTGCAGGCGGGAGGTGATCTTCCCGCCAGGTTTGACCTGGCGGGTTGAACACCTCCCGCCTGCAGGCGGACGTGGAAACACCGGCACCATCACGAGATGGTGCCGGTGTTTCCACTTCCCCATTCCCATTATGTCCTATGGGACTCAATAGGAATGGGGAATTCCCGGGACACCAGGGTTGTAATGCCCTGGTATTTCCGGGAGTCACGGAGGCGGAATGGTAATACGAGTCCGGCGGTAACCAGGCGGTCTTACTGCCGCGGTTACCACCGGACTCGTAATGAGGCCCATTATTAGTAATATAAATCTAGGGGACACCCAGAAACCACTCAGTCTTCAGGTATCTTCCCCACTGATCCTTCTTGGAAAAAACATTAAAACAAGCCTTGGCTATGCCAACAGTTTGGGCTTTTATGTAGGCGTGGGAATGGTACTTGCCAGACACAGCCCTAGAGTATTAACTGGCTATTGATGGTAGCAGCTGCCAAATGGTGCAAGTACCTGGGCATCTCATAGCAGTGCCTGGCAAATGCCTAATACTTACTCACAAGCCAAAACGTTTGCCTTTCCCAATGCTTGTTTTTAACAAGACTTCAGTAAAAGACACACATAGTGCTTATAAATAGAGTCGCTGGAGGCAGATATGTTTTTTATTACACCAGAAGCGTGTTTACACCACAAATTAAGTCATTACCTCGCAGAATCCTGCTTTAAATAACACGAGCAGAGACCTAGTGCAACGTTTGATGGTAATAGGCTTGATTAAAGTGAGATTAAATAGTTCCTATGAGGATAGGTTTTGGGCGAGGAGGGGCAGGAACTGTATGGGATTAGCCATAGGGATTAGCATGGCCATGGGCAGTTAATGGGTGGGCAAATAACCAAACAACACCTACAGATGGTGTGCCCTTCCTCAAAGCCCATTTCTCCCTATCTGTACTCTAATAGAAAACTAAAAAGTGCTGAATTGAGCTCCCCCCTCTTTAAACAGCTATTGACAAACCTCTTTTCCTTAATTCCCATTGAGCGCGGAATCACACTTCCTACAACATCTGACTATATACTCCAAATGACCGGCACATCTTCCCCAAAAGCCACATGCTTAGTACCAATGGGGCATTGAATAGATCCTGGACACATAATGTACTCTTAAAACAACCCAAAACAAGTCAATCCTTCATTGAACAAAACAAAAAACGCCTCAAAATGTACAAGCTTTAATAATTCTTTGAAACCACACATGAAAAAAAAGAAACCTATCCAAAACAGGAGCTGACCAATCACTCCATGAAAAAGATGCATCTTTTAAAAGATCTTCTGAAAAGCAAAGGATCTATGAAAAAGTGTCTTGTATCCGCCTAAGTCTTTGAAAATCAATCGAAAGAATAAAAAGCTGGAAGAAGCCTGGAGACAAGAGCCATTCACCATTCCCTGAAAGAGGCCAGATGAAAACAAAATGGCGGCAGCCACATGCCGCAAAAGTATGCCAAAGTCATACCAAAGTGTTCACTGGTTTTAAATCATACTTTAATGTTGATTTCTTTTTTAAACATGAATAACTGCTAATGTTGACTACTTAGTAACTTGTGAAAGTTTAGCGAAAACTGTTATGATAAACTGGTAAGTCGGGGTGGGAGATTTTGTGCAGGACTTGTGAAATGCATGAGTTTACAACAAAAGTAAAACAAGAATCACCAAAGCCAGTGGTTTTGTAATCTGTGTAGGCATTTGCCAGGCGTTGCCATAATGGTACTACCTGCTCCATAATATGGCAACATGTGGAAAATGGTGAGACCGCCTGGGCACATGCTGGCAAATGCCTGTTTAATACTTTCACAAGCCAATAGAGTTGGCTTTTTCAATGTTTGTTTTAACTGGACTTCAGTGCAAGGAACATACATAAATCAAGTGGTTGAATGCACACTTGGGTAAAACATTTTTATTACACCAATAGAGCATTTACAGCTACAATCAAGACAAGCAGGTTGCTTATAAATCACCGGGCAGGCTGAGGTTTAATGTTACTGCTTGATAGAAATAGTCAGCTCAAAGATATCCCAGGTGGGAGTGTTTGCGTGGCAGGTAGTGGGTGGGAATGGCCATAGGGATCACTAGGCCAGGGGTAGTTGAAGAGCCGATAAATAACCAAACAACCACCCCAAACTGTGTGCCCCTCATTACATGTCATCTCTCTCCTAGCTACACTACAGTGCAATAGATTCGGCTTATAGGTGGGGCTTACACATCACCAAATATCCAAAAGTAAAAAGGCTCAAAGGTTACTAAAAGGGGATCCATGCCACTGCATTTTATCTCAAATGTTCAGTGTAAAGAATGGATCATTTCAATAACTTATCAATTCAATTTATTTTTGGTTTGAAATTCGAAAAATAATAACCAAACATTAATGCTCAGTGAAGAATTCATGTCTATTTGCAGTGTGTTTTTTTCTAAATTGTTGTTTAAACAATTTTGTTAGAAGTGCCCAACCCCCTTGCACAACTTCGCTGTTAGTCTTCATGCTTTATTGAGTTTTGGGCGCACGTTGTGTGCCGACTCCCAGTGTGATCTTGGACACAATGTGGTCCTCATTATTCTCTGCCTGCTGTTTGCTGTTGTCAACACTGCACCAAATGTACTTTGTGTGGACAGGTAAGAATCACTGGTCTATTTGGGTAAGGTGCTTATTGCACACAGATACATAAATATACACATGCTTCAGCATGCATCCTTTATCTAATGTGCTGATAGTGTTGACGTGTGCGTCCCCCCACAGCAGATGCGCTTTATAGTAATATGCAACTAGTATGGATATTGGGCAGAGGGGTGTGATGCACAGGGGCTCTCCGTGCAGGGCATGTGTGAGGAATTGCCATCTGGCAGGGGTGTAAAGTCCTGTTTTTTAAAAGCATAGTGCACTCGAGCCCTGCCGCCTCCATAGCCTGATCCGCAGCACCTGCTCTGCTCGTGGTGTAGAGGAGGTCCCAGATATGGCCTGCACTCCAGCCAGCCATTTTGAGGTACCAGGAACATACTCGCCAAGATATGTGACGTATGAGGAACAAATAAACCAACAGAGAGCAGCCCTAGGCCTCTGCCCAGTGCCCATCAGAAGAGCAATACCGGTTGAAGTGCCTATAACCAGACAACCATGGGCAGCTTGGTACCCGCTGAGACAACCGTACCAGCAGCTGACACGAAATGAAGACTACTTACAGACTGTCGCCGAAGAGACCCAAAGAACCTTAATGGAAGGCAAATGGTGACGGCATAAGAGCCCGGACAGACGTACAGATGAACATAAACGACAATTGAAAGATGACACGCAAGGCCGAAATGTGAAGAGTAATGATGTAATGGACTTGTAAGAAGAAACGATGTTGATATATAAAGAAACGTAACCATGAAGTGAGATGAAAATATGCAACTAACAAATGCCTGTAAATAGGCTTGGAACGCAAGAAGCTAAGGAAACGATACTGCTTGCAATGCTTAGTAGAAGGATAGAGCGGCAAGCGCCAACTATATATCTACCTCAAACGCACATTATACAAATGCGACTCCATTTTACAAAAGCAGAATTAAGCCCAGGCTGCAAGGGGCCAACCAGGCCGAGATTCATATTCCAGCTAAAGCCAGAAGTAAGGAGCAGAATCGAAACTGAGCACAAAGTAGCTCATGCCTGAGAATTTGCGGTGAAATCCAAGAAGGGAGGAGAGCAGCAACTTTGAAGAAACAAAACTTCAGAGCATAGCTGCCAGCCAGTGAAGGTCGAGATAAGGAGGCCCCAGGCAGGTGGCAAGGCTAAGGAAGAATCAAATACACGAAAAGAAGGAAAAATGAAGCAGATTCTCAGTGAACAGACACGGGACCAGCCAAGCGCGAAGAGGTACCAACGTCTGATGTCACCCAGAACCCGAGGAGGCCATATCTATTCCTGATAAAAAGCTACAGTTTCGAGGTCATCCTCAGCCAACTAATTAACACATAGCCCTAAAGTACTGATTGATGGAAGGGAGGCAGGGTGAATCTTGGGGCATACCGCAACTGGGTGACCATTCTGCATGCTGCTAATTAAAGTGGAGATTTATGCCTAGGGGTGTAACCCACCCAATCACAATGGACCAAATAATCTAGGGTCCTATAGCTAGTAGAACCAATAAGACGAGTTTTGCCTGTAAGAATTGCAGTCTGAATGAAGATTTTGGGAGTTGAAGCTAGACGGGCGATTGCATCACTGTTGATTTCCATTTGTTTCCCCGTTTTTTGTACTTGTCATTAAACAGACTTCCCTTTGCCAAACCATTGACTTGTCCTTATTGATTGGTGTTGGAGTAAGAGAATCCTGCACCCCATCCTCCTCAAGGTGCAGCTATCTTGTCTTAAAAGTACTTGAGGGTGAGCTCTGATCCCATGGCCGCATCAGAGGTCGCTCTGCCCTCTTGTACACTTGGTAGCGGTGAGGATGGTTTTGACCATCAATTAGTGAATTTTGATTATTGATAAGACACCTATTGACCGTCGACACGAAGTAACTCTAGGTCTTCGGCAATATCACGAGACCTTTGCCATTCGGCTGAGTAGACTGAGAAGCTTCCCGTGGACAATGATAGTGTAAATCCATAAAAACTGCAGTGGGTCTGAAGGAACCGAAAGATGCAAGATGCAAGCGGTGAGTGAAACAATAAATTGATGCTTTGGCAAATGTCCTTAGGCATTAGAACAAGTAAGGGAAAGGTAACGGAGGGAGGTGGAGAAAAACAAAATAGTCAAAACTAGAGAAGACTGTATATATATATATATATATATATATATATATATATATATATATATATATATACATGGGGTAATGACTCTAGAATAACTAAATATACAGAGAGTATACCGGGGTAAACACCTGAGATAAAGGTAGAGGATACCGGGGTAAACACCTGAGATAAAGGGAGAGGATACCTGGGCGGATACCTGAGAAGAGAGAGGATACGCCTTGTTCCTGCGCTTTAATATAGCGGTCAGAAGAAACGTGAACTCATAGTCCCACACAATAGGGAAAAATTAGGCTACTACGACGATTAAAGACATCGTAAAAGGAGTTTGTTTAAACTCCATGTCGGGGTATTGATTAGAAGGCAGAGATATCTGTGTCCAGCTGGTGTCTGTCTAGTCTGTTTAATGTTTGTCATACATGTCCTTTTGATGTGTCATATGTACGGAAATTTGTCTCCTTGATGTTTGAAACTGATTAGGGGTTTTACACGATTCTATAGTTGAGAGGGAATCGCACCTGAATTGATGTTCTTGAGTAGATTGGTGATATAGAATTCTGGTGGGAAAAGATTGGATTGGAGCTTGCAGTATTTGGTGCTCGCTCATATTGTTGGGAGTGGTGAAATTGCATGAAAATATTGTTAGAAACAGAATTGAAGCATGGAAGATATTACTCCACTAGCTCACTTATGTAAACAATTGCCTAAACATGCACCCAAGCTTAAGAAATACAGTACAGAGTGGGTTAAGGGTACTGCCCACACAAGGTTTATGCCGTGGCCACAGAACGGGTCCTTATCTAAAGCCATCTACAACATATGACGACTTATTTGCATGCCACATATACAGGCAAAAAACTAGAGAAACGCGTCGCTGTTCTAGAACTTTGGAAAATGTTGGAACAGTCGAAAGAGGAAGAGCCACCTGCAGGCTGGATATTAAATGTATGCACAGAGGGGTGTGAGACTCCTACCGCACCACCAGCCCCGCCTGAAATAGAAACTGAGGAAAGTAAGTTAGAGGGAATCTACCCACTAAGAGAGCTCAGGTCAGCTACAGGGTATAGCAACCCCGCATATGAGTCACCTACGTACAGTAGTGACGAAATTAAGGGGAAGGATCAGGATAAAAATCTTGCCTCCACAGTCCCAAGAGACAAGGAGAGACGCGATGATGAGAGGAAGGATCAGACACAGACAAGTGCACCTCTCGATAAAGCGAGAGAGGGGATGAAATGGAAAGGAAGTGAAGACAGAACTGATGGGATAGCATTCGCGAAAGACGAATGGATGGGAGGACAGATATTGTTGAAACTCGATGGAAAAGGAAGTGATGATGTGAGACCAAGAAAGAAGTCTGATGAGACACAGAGAAGGGAGAAGGAGAAGGGTAAAGAAATAAGGGCCGAGAGAATAAAAAGGAAGGATAGGCTGAGGTGAGAACAGCTGTATCGCGAAGAGCAAGGAAAGCCGCTCAGTCGCAAACCGAGTGCAGCCTATGATCACTACAGGCAGAAACTGCAAAGGTTGGAAGAGAGCAAAGAGCACGTGAAAAAAGAGTAAAGAGACAAGAAGATGGGGAATTTAGAAGGGCAAATGAACGTAGAAATGAAAGGAGAAGAGAAGAAGATAAGGTCAGAGAAGAGGCCAGGAAGCGTAAGGAATTTGATGATGATATTGAACATAAGCGTAGACCGAGGGCACGTGATCTCGAATATTTGGAGCGGGAAGTTAAAAAACCCAATCCTGTTGTAGAATGGGAAGACTTGGAAGAATTTTACCCTTTGTACGATTCAGTACAAGGCACGAGTGGGGCAAATATTGAAGATGACTTCGACACCAGAAGCACCAGGGAAACAATCGATAAAATATATGATGAAATGGGGTTTGGACCAATATCCCAAAGGGAAAGGGAAGATGAGCGCTTGGAAAGCACTCAGCTATATGACACTGAGGATGTCACCCGAAGTAGTGGGGGCAGGAGACTGTGCCTAGACAGGCTAGAAATTAGTAAGAATTATGATGATGCGAGGAGTTGCGCAAATTGGGAACAATCAATGTCCGACTCCGGAGAGGAGACGGAGCACGAGGAAAATGAAGAAGGGAGATGGCGCGGACAGCGGCTCCCAGGGGACAAAGGGGTACGATGGTCAGATGCTAGCGAGTCCGCACCAAGGACATAAGAGTCTACTGCACAGTCTGACCAACACGAAGGAACATCCCAGGGTCAGAGGGGGGTGTCAGCATACGCCTATGCAGACAGGCTGGGGACATTGCCAGGCAGACGGCGATGCAGGAACATTACCCCAGCGATAGACAGGAGCGCTATGGGGAAAGAGAAGGAAGATTGCGCATTTCAATTTCCGCTGCTAGAAAAGGGGGGAGTAAGACCACAATATATTCCATGGCCACACATGGATCGAGAGAACTTGAAAAACAAGCTTCCAATGCGGACATCGGGAGCTGGGAAATGGATACACGAGTTAGAAAAAATGACAGGGGGTGTCACATTAGCTATAGGGGACATTAAAGGTCTGCTGATTGCCATACTCGGTGAGAGAGCAGATGATGTATGGGCACGGGCTGAGTACCCGGGTGTTACCATAATTAACACTGCCCACGATGGAGCGCCATTTAATAATTGCAGAGCAGCAGTATGGAAAGCGCTACGAGTGCATTACCCAGACACTTCCGATATGGGAGCTATAATGACTCGAAAAATGAAGGAGTCAGAAGATCCGTTGATTTATATCCAGAATTTCCAAGACACGTGGGTGCTCGAAACTTATGAATATTGGACGAAATCTATACCTGTATTCTACCACATATTGTGGCAAGGGTTGCCAGAACCAGTGCAGAAGCAACTCAAGAAATTGGTAGGAGTTGAGGCCAAACTTTGGGCTGAAATAGAGCTGATTATCGCACACTACTGTAGATTGTTGCAAGAAATGAATTGAAAAAAGGAGGCAACTCGCAAGGGTGAGGAAGAGAAGCTGGTGCAAAAGAAATTATCAAAGTATGGTCTCGAAGGAGCCATGCTGACAAGCCCAGCTAAACCAAATGTACAACAGGTGGCTAACCCACAACAGAACAACCAGGGTAACGCGGGATTGTACCCAAGGGGAAGGGGATTTAGAGGAAGAGGATGGCAGAGTAATCAGGGAGGTTATCAGAGTAATCAAGGAGGGTTTCAAAACATGCAGATGGGCAATCCAGATATGTGAAATGGAGAAATAGCCCGACACCGCCAGTGTGTTGGCTGTGTGGAATGACAGGGCATTTGGCGTGCTCATGCAGAAGCCAATGCGCGTGGCAAAATGGCCAAGGAATGGGAGCAGGCACGGTGAATCCGCCTGCAATCTCCCAACAGGGCGGTGCACAGAATCACACAGTGCAGCAGCAAGCACCAGGCATGCAGCAGGGTGCGCAGCAGGGGTTCAACCCCTGAGCATGGGGAACTTGCCACAAGGGCAATTCCAACAGGCACCACCGCAAATGTCTCAAAGCACAAACTCCGGAAGGGGAGGCAACCCTGGGAATGGAGAAAATCCACAAGTTTACAGTGGACCAAACTTATATATGAACTAGGACAACTCACTGGGGACCGTGATGTGCTCTATCCTATCAGTGACACCAGACCCTAACAGGGAACCAAGGGTGAATGTCGTCATAGGGGGTAAAGAATATTCCTTCCTAGTTGACACGGGTGCAACACGCTCGTGCATACGGGAGGGCAAGTTTTCCTTGTCC
Source organism: Ambystoma mexicanum (assembly GCF_040938575.1). Taxonomy (NCBI): domain Eukaryota; kingdom Metazoa; phylum Chordata; class Amphibia; order Caudata; family Ambystomatidae; genus Ambystoma; species Ambystoma mexicanum. Next base: position 1,667,708,405 of record NC_090929.1, read on the forward strand.
GGCGAGCCCATAGATACTCAGAGTTTTACAGGAGCTCACAGTTGAGTTCCCTTTACAGATGCACTCCCAGTCTCCGTAGGAGAGTGCGAAATGAATGTACGTTTATTGTATTCGCGTCAGACCCAGGAAACATTTTGGGTCAATAATTAATGACCAAATTGAACATGACAATCTCGTTCACAGAAGGAGGGCATAGTATGCTCCACTCCAGGAATGCATTATTCAACGGTATGCAAAATGATCAGAGCATACTCAGGATGCATAGCCATGAGAGCTATACCATTAGAACCAGAAGTCTTCGCATATGGCATGTGTGTGCTTATGGCAGGATTGCCAGGCCTTGCAGATAGGACCATGAGAACCCCTGATGAGTTTCTATTCAGACCAAGAATACCTATGCATAAAGAGGAGAGACAAGTATTTCCCTTGATGATACATACTGCAGCAGTGCAAGGGAAAGTAGCATTGGTCGAAGGGTATGATGATAAAGGCAGACAATGGTGCACGATTATCACCATTGAAGAAGGATATCGAGTGACTGACGTCACCGATGATGATCTGTTTGAAGAACAACCTGAATCAGAATAGACGAGGGTAGAAGTGAGTCTCATATTTTGGGTAAAAATGATTAAAAGAGAAGTGCCTCAGAGAATGATGTTGGCACTTATACGTCCGGAATACTTTGATGACGACATGGCCGAGGTGCCTGCCTCAGTATGGACTACAGGACCTTATGACGTAGGCCTCCTGAAGGGGGTGGGAAAAGTGAAAATTAAACTGAAACCAGGAGCAATTTTACCAAGAGTGCGACAATATCCCATGTCCAGAGAAGCGGATGAAGGGATCACGAAGACAATTTCCGCCATGATGGATCAGGGCATCCTAGTGACGTCAGAATCACCCTGTAATACAGTGATTTACCCCATCAAGAAATCAAAAGGAGGGTCTTGGCGTTTAATCCAAGATTTAAGAGCATTAAACAATATTGTTGAAGCCGAGTTCCCTCTAGTCCCTAATCCAGCTACGATCCTGTGTAACATACCCATCGAGGCAAAATATTTCATAGTGATTGACTTGAAAAATGCTTTTTTCTCAATCCCGTTGCACCGTGACTCACAAGATCTGACGTCATTTACATTCAGACAAATGCGTCTGAGAAGCACAGGGTTTGCCATAGGGGTACTGTGGGTCCCCGTCCGCTTTTAACAGAGTCCTACAGATGGACCTAAGCAATATTGCATTAGACAGTGTTGTCTTGCAGTATGTGGATGACATTCTAATCTGCAGCACCACTAAAGAGCAATGCAGGCGTGATTGTGTCTAGCTACTGACTATACTGGCTGAGAAAGGATATAAGGTTGACAAGGAAAAGCTACAATACTGTCAACAAGAGGTGCTGTACATAGGCCAGATAATTTCATACAAAGGGAAAAAGGTGACCCCAGAAAGGGCTGAAGCTATCATGAACACAGCTAAGCCGTTAACGATAAAGCAAATGCAGAGCTTCTTAGGCCTATGCAATTATGTTAGAGCATGGGTCTTCGATTACAGCTCGTATACCAAGCCCTTGCTACAGGCCGTAAAGAAGGCCCAGGCGACAAAGGAAAAGATTGAATGGACTGAGACAATGGAAAAAGGATTTACAGAACTCAAGAGAGTGATTTGTACGGCTCCAGTTCTCGGGATTCCTAATTATGCAGAGGAATTCTACCTATTCTCACACACAGATGGCAGCGTGATGACGACAGTACTCGCTCAGAGAACCTCGTTGGGGTACAAGCCCCTGGCGTACTACAGTGGAAGCCTGGACCCACTCATGAGAGGCCACTTCCCATGTGAACAAAGCTTATCTGCCGCAGCGTTCGCCATAGGGAAGGCGACAACCATTGTAATGGGATGTTCCATGACATTATACGTCGAGAACTCACTATTTGCCATTTTAGAAAAATCAAAGGGTACGTTGACATCTCAAAGAGCCTCTGCCTATGAGGTGATCATATCTAATCCATCGATCAAAATAGTTCGATGTAAAACAGTGAACCCAGCTACGTTCATAGCTGAGCCAGTCATTGAAGGAGAGCCGATACATGACTGTGCAAACTATGAAGAATTCTATGATGAAATCCCCAGGCTGAAAGAAAATGCCCTGGCGGGAGGTGAGATCGTTTTCATTGATGGTTCTTCGAGAATCGACCAAGAAGATGGACAAAGATATACAGGCGTTGGCGTAATGAAGCACATAGCAAACGGAGAATTTCAAGTACTCATCAGTGCATACCATCTCATTATTCAGCACAGGCTGCAGAATTACTGGCGCTGATACTCGCCATTGAGAATCACAAAGATCAGGAAGTAACGGTGTACACTGACTCCGCCTATGTGACATCCACAGTGCACGCAGGCCTAGCGCGCTGGAAAAGGAGGGTCTACCTCTGAGCAGATGGCACGCCAGTGCAACATGCAGCCTTATTGTACAGGCTGATTAAGGCACTACAGCTCCCAGTGGGGATAGCGGTCGTGAAATGTGCTTCCCACACCAAAGGGACAGATTTCGTGTCATGCGGAAACCATGCAGCAGACACGGAAGCCAAGCGTATGGCATCCAAGAGTGAAACGATCATGGAAGTAGAAGTGGCGTGCACCCATGAACGAATGATGATAGCACAAGCCACACCAGAAGCCTATAGTAATATGGGGCAGACCCAACTGATGGAGATCCAAGGGGAGGCTCCTCAGGACAAAAAGAACCTATGGAAACATTGAGGGTGTTCTTTAACCCCTCTGACGGATTGTGGCGGCAAGACAGCACAGGTAAACCAGTAATGTCTGTAGCCCTACTAAAAATAGCATTGGAACAGTTGCATTACCCATTTCACATGTCAAAAGAGAATCTAGCAGCAACGCTCACAGAAGACTGGTTTATACCAAATTTAGCTGAGCATGTTGCATTCTTTATGGTGAACTGCATAATCTGCCAGCAATTCACCGCTGGGCACACATTAAAAGTAGTGAGAGGAATCATCCCCCAGCCAAATGGGCCTTTTCAGCACTTACACATCGACTATGTCAACATGATTCAAGTGTGTAACGGGCACATGTACTTAATTGTAGTGGTGTGTCCATTCTCTAGATGGATAGAAGCAGGTCCCTGTTCACACCCAGACTCAACCTGTGCAGCCAAATTCCTGGTGAGGGAAGTGTTCCCTAGATGGGGGTGTGTGGGGTAATGAGGTCAGACAACGGGGCTCATTTGGTTAACGCAGTCTTTGAGCAGATCAGCTTGCTGCTTGGTATAAAGCAAAAGTTCTCGTCGGCGTATCATCTGGAAGGTAATGGTATCTGTGAGGGGCTCAATGGCTTGTTAAAGGAAAGGATAGCCAAGTTGAAGCTTACTCTAAAGAGGGGATGGCTGCACTGCCTTCCACTGGCATTGTATGCTCTTCGGAACCAACCAGACTCCGACCATCATTTTAGGCCGCACGAGATAGTCACAGGAAGGAGAATGAACACCCCCCTTACCTCCCGAGACAGAGCTAGATGTGAAGCCCGGGCAACCCGAGAGGTCCTAGGATCCGAAATGAAAGAGTACTTGAACTGCATGACGTCCAGCCTTACTGTAATTTCAGACCAATTGCAGCAACGACACAGCACAAAACACAGCAGGAGATGCTGAAACAGATGCATTCAAGGTCTACGTACGCCACTCATCTTCCCTGGTGACGCCGTGTTGGTAAAAAACCACACAAGGAAAAGGTGGGAAGAGCCTAGATTCAATGGCCCTTTCATCGTAGAGGACTGCACTCTGTCAGCTGTTAAACTGCAGGGCATTTCTAAATGACATTAAGCCCTATATCGGAGAAAGCCCTCAAGCTGCACCCCACCGCGAAGAAATTACAGACAACGGGGAAGAACCTCAGCACATGCAGATGAGATCCATGACGAGGAAGAAGAACGCATGAGCAGCAAAGCCTAGACAAAGAACACAGTTGGAAGTTGTGGCTTGAACTGAACATTTCCTCTAAGCAAAAAGGGGATAAGGACAATAACAGACACTGTGTGCATCCCAGTTGCAGGGTGAAGAAGAAAATTGCGCATTTAAGCCACAACACGGTTGTTGATACAAACTTTTGAACCAAGCCACACTTAAGAATTGTTGAACAACAAAACCCAAATAGACTGTGATCAAGGACTTTTGCCCAAAGGAACTAACACAGTATCCTGAAGCAACCAACACTAAGACTTTGTTTTGCAGAACTTATGGTATCCCCCAGCAGAAATATCACAAGGGACGTGCTGTCCTGTTTTCAATTAGTACTAAAGACATATCCATCACTAGTAGGGAGAGTCACCGGTGTCACAGACTTTATTCAAGATCCTGCCAACAAGAAAGTAATCCAGCAACTGCTGACTGTCATCGCAAAAGCCTTCGCTGTGGTACCCTAATACAGTGATAAGGACACAAATGCTTCCACCGCAGGTGATCATAGATGAACTCACCAATACGCTTTTCTTTCGTATCATAATAATAATAATAATTTCGCATTTATATAGTGCTACGAACCCTTAGGTATCTGAGCGCTGCTTATTATTACCCACGGTGTGTGATACTCATTTATTGACCTCGGAAGGATGAAAGGTTGAGTTTGGCCCTGCCGGGATTCGAACCTTCGTTAGCAGGCTCTGCACAGATGTCAAAGTGAGCGCTCTACTCGCTGTGCCACTTGCATAGAGGAGAGCCCAGCACTAGTCGGGGAGACCGCTGCCACTCTTACGTACATTAGAAATCCAAGAAACACTGAACATTTGCACCAGCTGTGGGCTAAGCTCTGCTACCTGGTCACAATCCACGCGGCAGGAAAGTGTAGAGACTGTTCACGTCAAAAGAAAGGCCTGTGATCCAGAACCCAGCAAAGCAGGACAAATGTCCCTGGCTCCCAAGGACAGCCCATTGGTGCACAACGTCCTGTTTCGTCTAGTCACTGACTTTCCAGAAATGGTGGGGAGACCTGCCGAGGTTGACTTCATCACCTTCATCAGAGATCCAGCTAATGTTGCGCATATGGGAACGCTCCTACGTGGCATTATGCTCCAAGTGGAACAGTCCAACTTCCAAAGAGAGTATCTTACGAGATTCCAGTGAAACCTTCCGCCGAGGGACAGATCGAGGAAGCCAAGGCAGCTCTTCATCTTTCCGCCGAGGGACAGATCCAGAGTCAGAGCACTTCATCTTTCCGCCGTGGGACAGATTGTGGGAGCAGAGATGAGAACTTCACCCTTTTATTTTGTTTTATTTTTTTACTTTGATTTTGATTGATTGCTATTTTTTCCATTTCTTCACATTGAACCGTTTCCAGCACGTCCTCAGGACTGAAGCAAATTCGGAGGGTGGACTGGGAACTGACCTATTTTGAATATGCACAATGAACGTACCTCACCAAAGGTGTTAGTCTAACCTTTTTCCATAGTCTAGCAAGGGAACTGTATCCCATAACCAGAGACAATCGTCACCCGCAAGAGGGGGGACACTTGCGAAGCACAAGACACTTTATGATACAAACTTTCTGAGAAACAATAATGGAGTAAGTGAAAAGAATAGAACTTTAACAATTACTATGGTTGAAATGGGGGCCCAAAACAGTAACCTGGTCCTCCCACAAACAGAGGGGCGCCCCCGCTTCCCTGGAAGGAAATGCTACCAATTGTCATACCGCACGATTATGCATAGTGATTATCATTGTCTTTCTGTCATAAACAATCCGGACTGCATTCTTTATTGGTGCATGAAGCCTTCCAATTTCAGTGCACCCACCGGATAATGTACGCATGAGTCCCACGAAAGCACCCAGACCCTATATAATTATTCCAGTTCCAAGAAAATCTGATGGTAAAGTAAACAAACTAAAATTGAATGTAATTAGTAGTGATTCATACACACTTGAGGTAACGAATGAAGAGAAAAGCTGGTGACAGGGTCAGTGCGGAATGAATGAAAACGTAGCACTGACCACTGCACGCACACACACACTGAATGCACACGAACCAGGTCAAGTGTCGATGGCTAGAGAACCTCGAACGAAGGCAACAAAAAGTATGTGACTGCCTACTGAAAAACCAGTCCCAGAAAATAGTAAAAGTGATCGAAAAGAATCCAGTGAAAGACCAACTAAAGCAGACATAGCAAAATCCGTCAAGAAGACAGAAGCGGCTGTGGGAGAATTCACTGCAAGGACACAAATGTTGATAGAACATTTATTCCCGTTTATAGCCAGAGCGAAGAAACTACATGAGGAACTGAAAATCAGAACCACAGAGACTGTAGTGACAAGCACACCAGTTCCAACACAAGGAACAAGCACCAGGCCCACGATGCAGCCTTACGTTGGGCCGATGACAGACAAATGGTGGTTAAAGACACTCATCGAAAGAATACAAGAGGAGAGGAAGAGAATCGCAACACCTCCTCCTATCACATCGATGCAGATAATGAAAACCACTTCACCGACCAGAATGCCCAAGAGACCCCCAGCAAGGAAAAGTCACACAGACGTGTTTAGAGATGTAGTTATAGCTAACTACAGAAAGACACTAAGAAACAAGAGAAGCCCACATGAAGATAACAATGAACTAAACGATTACCTGGACAGCACAGCACATCTAGGAAACAGCATATGGTACCAACACATGAAAGAGAGGAGAAATCAGAAGGAGACTGCTTCGTCTGTTCACTTTTACTGTACAGCATGGGAAAATCCAAAATCTTCGTGGCTGTAGAAATTGATGCCCTACAGCACAGTGTCTTTCACTGTCTTTCACACGTCGCAATGTGCAACACCAGAAGACAATTTATGGGGAGAGATGCCTCATTGATATGGGCGACTGAAACAGAGTATCCCGAGGAAGACGGCTACGTTCAGGACATCAAAACAAGAAACATAGCGCATAATAAGAATCACTTGATCAGGTATGAGATGCCTGAAGTTAAAGGAGCAGGAACAAGATGGGAAATAAACCCGAGGCTGAATAAACCAGAAGAGGCTCAAATTTGGAAGAACAGAGGCCAAATGCAGATTTGGGGAACAGTGGTTCCCCAAATGGATGGGAAGAAGGAGTGGTGATCTGGCGAGCTTGGATGGTCCTTGGAGCCTGCAAAGAAGCAATAGAAAACTCACAACGACTGTGGAAACCTCCTTGGCCGAAGTTGGTAAAGTTACAAACCTGGGTCGAAGACAGAGGAGGACCCTAGCAGATAGTGCCACTGGAAAGCACAAAATTGTACTTCAGGAACAACGGCACAGGGAAGTTGGGAGAGAATCAGAACTGCGGACGAATCTTCGAGGCCCCAGAAATGACGCACGGAACCGCAGTGATTATGGATCATTATTGGGCGTGTAGATCCAGAGCATACATCAGACTGCCAAGAGACTGGGGAGGGATATGCACAATAGTGAATGTCCACGTTCCTGCACTAGTGATCCCGAAAAGTGACCTGAATATTGACAGTTTCCCGAAAGCAGATGCTCATCTGAGGAAAAGGTGATCTGTGGAACTGGTATCTCGAATGAAGAGAGACAATTACTTTTCACCCAATCAGAAGAAGCATTTCATGCAATCCCTTATGAACACAGGCTTTTTAGCCTCACTTCATCAGTATTCACAACAATCTTCATGCCAAGTTGGAGTAACTACCAAATGGTTACAGATAACCAGATGGGAGTTATTGCATCAACACTACCATAAAGGGATTCAACGCTATTAAAGAAGAACTAAGAGCAATCGATTGATGACCCTCCAGAACAGATATGTACTTGACATGATCACAGCAATGAATGGAGGTGTTTGCGCAAAAATAAGAGAATCATGTTGCACCTTTATACCATCGCATGATGAAGAAAATGGAACCCTAACAGAAGCCATAAGTATGCTGACAAACCTACAGAACCAGATGATTGATGAAACTGACGAAGTAGATGATGACAGCTGGTTTGGAACTATATTCTCATGGGTCCCACAATGGATGGCAGATATATTTAAGTTTCTGGGAGCCCTGCTATTGATGATACTACTAGGATTTTGTGTTTTCAAGATAATCATCACACAATGCCAGAAAACTGCCAAGAAAGCCATTGGGATGAACATCATGATCTACGTCAAACCAGGATGGAAGCCGAGAGACCTGACAGATGAAGAAGTAAGAGACTTTGTGAAGGCCAGCAAATTTGCGCCAGAAGGAACAAAGTTTGTGTATCCTAGGAAACAAAGAAAGTATGAAGGAAAATGGATCTATTGTAGTCCAAATGGACAATGCCAGCTTATGACCTGGAACAAAGACGAACACGTGAAAACAGCAGGAAGCCTGAAAGGAGTGATAAAGATATGAACTCCAAAGAAACACACGTTCACACCATCATGCACAAGCCCAGAAGATGATGAACAAGATACAGAAGAACCAAGCAAGACGAATCCAAAGGACGAAGCAGAAGTGGTTGATGAACCGACCAGAGGGGGGAGTGTAGAGGAGGTCCCAGATATGGTCTGCACTCCAGCCAAATGACTTTTTTTGAAGTCATTTTACATAGGAACTTTGAAAAAAAAAATGCCAATCGTTTTTTTTTTTATATTGCCTATCTATTTTTGAAATAAAAATGTTTGGGCGAACCATTCCTTTAAGAGGATAGCAGCCAGCCAGTGAAGGCCAAGATAAGGAGGCCCGAGGCAGGTGGCAAGGCTAAGGAAGAATCAAATACACAAAGAGAAGGAAAATGAAGCAGATTCTCAGTGAACAGACACGTGACCAGCCAAGCACAAAGAGGTACCAACGTCTGATGTCACCCAGAACCCGAGGATGCCATAACTTTTCGTGATAAGAAGCTACAGTTTTGAGGCCATCCTCAGCCAACTAATTGACACATAGCCCTAAAGTACTGATTGATGGAAGGGAGGCAGGGTGAATCGTGGGGCATACCGCAACTGGGTGACCATTCTGCATGCTGCTAATTAAAGTGGAGATTTATGCCTAGGGGTGTAACCCACCCAATCACAATGGACCAAATAATCTAGGGTCCTATAGCTAGAAGAACCAATAAGATGTTGTACTTGTAGTGACGTCTATCACGAGTGATGTAGGGGGATGGACGTAGACGCCCACCCGATAAGAGTTATCCAATCCTCACACTCTGTTACCATATACAGATATTGCACCTATACTTGAGTTACCTTTCCAACCAATAGAATTGCATGACAAACTTTGAGTGTTACACGTCAACGATGACGAGTTTTGTCTATAAGAAATGCTGTCTGAATGAAGAATTTGGAAGTTGAAGCGAGACGGTCGATCGCATCACTGTTGATTTACATTTGTTTCCCCATTTTTTGTACTTGTCATTAAACAGACTTCCCTTTGCCAAACCATTGACTTGTCCTTATTAATTGGTGTTGGAGTAAGAGAATTCTGCACCCCATCCTCCTCAAGGTGCATTTATCTCATCTTAAAAGTACTTGAGGGTGAGCTCTGATCCCATGGGCCTGTCAGAAGTCGCTCCGCCCTCTTGTACACTGGCACAGAGCCGGTTCAAAGATCACAAGATGCCCACTTGACAGCTGCAGCGACAACCAGGTCCCTGCGGCGCAGCATTTAAGATATGACCCTCCCTGTACCCAAAACTACGATTATGACAAGTAACCCAGGCTGGTGGCAGGGTAAACGCTGAATAAAAGCTATGTCTGAGTTTAGGCAGAGTGCAGGGCAGTAGATCATGACCGCCACATCCCAATTGATATTGCACCTGTCAGCTCCTGTGAGCTCTGCTGTGGAAGGTGATGTGCGTTCTGGTCAGCCGGGTGTGGCCCATGAAATGTCAGGACAAGAACCTGGAGAGTCTTTGATCTCTTTGTAAGAGCAGGCAACACCCTCTGCCCCAGACAGCCACAACAGCAGGCAGCTGTCCTGGGCCCGGAAACCAAAGAATCACATCCATTCAAAAGGAGGAGCCTCACATCATGGTGCCGCATCGCTAAAGACCTTTGTTCTAAGTGAGAAGGGAGGAAGAATGATTAAAGTAAACAGGAGTGCTCTCGTCAATGGAAGGGGACCTCCACCATCTTGTTTCCTCCTATCTCCCTCTCTCTCTTTCCTGACCCCTCTACTTCTTCTAGAGCAAAGCATTTTGGGTGTGATATTAGAAGGGCAAAGTCCACTCTCTCCAAGTCTTCCTCCCCTTATCGAGATTCTCGCAGATCCTCTCAGATTCTTTAAGGCCGCAGATTCACTTTGAACAACTCTCTGGACCTCTTTTGGGAAAGTTGTACCTTCCAAAGCCCTCAGTCTGAAGTGAAGAAGGAGCCGTCCAAAGCAGAAGGAAGATCTGTCCCCGACCCACTCCCAGGGCACATCAGGAGTGACCTTTGCTGTGTACCAGGACCTACTACTCTGTACTGGAATCTCGTACAGCTTCTAGAGAAGACCCTGAATGGAACCATCCTGTTCTCGATTCCCTCTGAGTGGGCCTCACAACAACCAAACGGCCAGACCAGCTGAAGTTCCATGTCCTACTGCACCAAACCGATCGCTCTGTGTTCTCCTCTCCTGGGACAAGAGGGAAAATGATGGAGCTGGCTTTTGCACTCCTCACCCCTTTGAACTTGCTTGCACTTCGGACCAGCTTGATGCAGCATCGTGCCCTAGCTAAGCCTGTCAACTGCTAGGCCCGAATCGACTGCTAAACGCTGGCACCTGATCTGAATCACTGGTGAGTCACATGCTGTCCCTGACCAGGGGTTACAACCACAGCTTGACCCAGCTAGCCCTTCAAAGGCTGCGTCATCGATCTGTACATGAACACACCAAAGATACCACTTCAAAGACCATCGCCCACCTACTCGAGCCACCGGAGCATCACTCATCAACCCCTCCCAGAGACTAAAGCCCAACTCAGTCGGGCCCAACTGCGTAGCAATCCTGGGACTGCCCTGACCTGCATCTTTGAGAGTCCCCCTTCTAACTCATATAGCAAATGTCTTCGCCCCAACTCGATGCCTGCTTGCTACTTGAGTCCACACAATTCCAAACTACCAAAACTGAGCTTGATCCATTCGCAGCTATGTTCGACCCCGGGTCTGACTCCATCAGCCCACCAAGAACTGAATACAGGTACTGTTGACCCTGAACTGCCCCCTCAGTCCAGTTGGACCCTAGAGACTGGTTAGGTCTCGATACACTTATTTTCTATGACATATCCTTTATTGTGGCTTGTAAATTACCTACAACCGTAGGAACCAGGCTCAGGGGGTAAGTTTCACCTGTCTGTCACATCTTCTCTGTTCTTCCTTTGGGAATGGGTTTTTGTACAGTATTTTCTATTCGTTCTATTGCAAATGGTGTGTTTGATTAAAGTGTTTATATAACCTTGAGTGGACATTTCCTTTATTTTGGACTGTGATACTGTTTGTTTGGGTCACGACTAGTTCACTTTCACACCCCTTTTGAGAGCATAGCTTTCCCTCTGCCCTCGTTACCACAAAAAGCAAAGGAGGTATATCTGTTAATCGTCCCTGTTTTATGTTTATGATTGCGTTGTATTTTGGTTTGTAGAAGGGTGAGGGCTGAGTGGGCCATTTTGCCCCTACTCATCCTTGTACTCCTGTGGAGCCGGACCCAATTCGTCACAGAACGTGCTGATGGGGAAGGCAGAGAATGGCAGTCTAAAACCAACTCCTTCTGCTGAAATCTTGGCACTGGAAAGCCGGTCATTGGGGAGCCAAGCCAGACTGGAGAAGTAAATGTTCTGCTGTGACTTGAGACCTTTAGTGAAGGCTGTGGGATTGTGGTTTGTATCTCTGTGGCTGAGTGCCTGCTATTGTTTTAAGACGAGAAGGATGCCATTTTGAGCACTGAATGTATCTTTGGATGTGATGTGCTATGTAAAATGAATGCCAGTGTGAGAGTGAGTGACTGCCTCCTGCATCCTAAAGAACTCCACTGTGGGATGTCACGGGCCTGGGTGGGGGGGTGAGATAACACTATTCCTCTCATGATGATTGACAGGAGAGAGAGTGAGCGCGAAAAAGAGAAAGACAACATTGGTGAGAAAGAGAGAGTCTAGTGTTTGTGCGGAAGGGATGTAAACACCTAGAGCTGGTGCTGTCTGGCGGGAGGGGGATCCCTTGGCTCCCTGTCCCCTCCACTCCCCATATGTCCCCAGCCCTAGAATAGGGTGGATGTTGGGATGGGCAGAAAGGAAATGACCCTGCAGGACTGGCTCAAGAGTTCTGCAGAGTGACCAGCAGTGCATAGAAGAAGAGGTGCTGACCCTTGTGGACCTTGTAGGACACCTGGGACCAGCGAGCAGAGAGAATGGACAGCCATTTGTGTGGGTAGATCACTAAGGAGATAGGTAGGAGACGTGACCCCCTTTCCCTGCAATGAGAACCCGTCTAGCGCCACGGTGTAGGGAACCCTGCCCTAGCTTACACTAAAGGGAGAGCGCGTGCCACTGGCTCACCAGGACACAGGATGGCACTCAAGGCGCTAGAGACAGGGATCTCACCCTGAACCTGGCCTTAGACCTCTCTGCCTGACAGTCACATCCCTCAGCATGAGGGTGAACCCCGGTAAGGAGGTCTGGGCTCACCCTGAAAATGAATGTTACCCGTGCCTGGGAAGGAGTATGCTTCACTGTTACTCCTAGGCTGTGCTGCTTCTCATGTCTGGGCTCACGCTGAAACTGAATGTTACCCGTGCCTGGGAAGGAGTATGCTTCACTGTTACTCCTAGGCTGTGCTGCTTCTCATGTCTGGGCTCACGCTGAAACTGAATGTTACCCGTGCCTGGGAAGGAGTATGCTTCACTGTTACACTGCCGGAAGGAGTATGCTTCACTGTTACTCCTAGGCTGTGCTGCTTCTCATGTCTGGGCTCACGCTGAAACTGAATGTTACCCGTGCCTGGGAAGGAGTATGCTTCACTGTTACTCCTAGGCAGTGCTGCTTCTCATGTCTGGGCTCACGCTGAAACTGAATGTTACCCGTGCCTGGGAAGGAGTATGCTTCACTGTTACTCCTAGGCTGTGCTGCTTCTCATGTCTGGGATCACGCTGAAACTGAATGTTACCCGTGCCTGGGAAGGAGTATGCTTCACTGTTACTCCTAGGCTGTGCTGCTTCTCATGTCTGGGCTCACGCTGAAACTGAATGTTACCCGTGCCTGGGAAGGAGTATGGTTCACTGTTACTCCTAGGCTGTGCTGCTTCTCATGTCTGGGCTCACGCTGAAACTGAATGTTACCCGTGCCTGGGAAGGAGTATGGTTCACTGTTACTCCTAGGCTGTGCTGCTTCTCATGTCTGGGCTCACGCTGAAACTGAATGTTACCCGTGCCTGGGAAGGAGTATGCTTCACTGTTACTCCTAGGCTGTGCTGCTTCTCATGTCTGGGCCCACGCTGAAACTGAATGTTACGCGTGCCTGGGAAGGAGTATGGTTCACTGTTACTCCTAGGCTGTGCTGCTTCTCATGTCTGGGCTCACGCTGAAACTGAATGTTACCCGTGCCTGGGAATCAGTATGCTTCACTGTTACTCCTAGGCTGTGCTGCTTCTCATGTCTGGGCTCACGCTGAAACTGAATGTTACCCGTGCCTGGGAAGGAGTAGGCTTCACTGTTACTCCTAGGCAGTGCTGCTTCTCATGTCTGGGCTCACGCTGAAACTGAATGTTACCCGTGCCTGGGAAGGAGTAGGGTTCACTGTTACTCCTAGGCAGTGCTGCTTCTCATGTCTGGGCTCACGCTGAAACTGAATGTTACCCGTGCCTGGGAAGGAGTATGGTTCACTGTTACTCCTAGGCTGTGCTGCTTCTCATGTCTGGGCACACGCTGAAACTGAATCTTACCCGTGCCTGGGAAGGAGTATGCTTCACTGTTACTCCTAGGCTGTGCTGCTTCTCATGTCTGGGCTCACGCTGAAACTGAATGTTACCCGTGCCTGGGAAGGAGTATGCTTCACTGTTACTCCTAGGCTGTGCTGCTTCTCATGTCTGGGCTCACGCTGAAACTGAATGTTACCCGTGCCTGGGAATCAGTATGCTTCACTGTTACTCCTAGGCTGTGCTGCTTCTCATGTCTGGGCTCACGCTGAAACTGAATGTTACCCGTGCCTGGGAAGGAGTATGCTTCACTGTTACTCCTAGGCTGTGCTGCTTCTCATGTCTGGGCTCACGCTGAAACTGAATGTTACCCGTGCCTGGGAAGGAGTATGTTTCACTGTTACTCTTAGGCTGTGCTGCTTCTGGCTTGCCAGTCCCGGGCAGTGTGCATCTGTGCGTTCCAGCAACCCATGGTTTTCTGTGAAGTGCAGTCCTAATAATTGCTCGGCCCCTTCAGTTTGGAGAGGGCCTCATTACATAAACTTTGTACCAGTGCAAGTGCAATTTTGCATAACATTAGCACTGGGGCAAAACAAATGCCCTTGGGCAAACACAGCATATTTGAATGCATTTGTGCACCCGGGCAACGTTTGCCGCAGTGTTGATAGTATTCCAGATTAGCATAAGAGAACACATTGCACCGGTGCAAACATGCATTGAAAGAATACATTTTGTTAACTAGAAAATGTTTTGCCCTACTGCCAATACCGTGAACAATGGCGCTTGAACTGGTGCACATTTTCTGTAATGAGGCCCCTGGTGTCTCTGTTTTCTCCACTGAAACCAAAGCCTAGGAAAGCAGATGTCATGGTTTACAGGGGAAAACACACAGGACACCTGCCTCACTGTCTGCAATGTCAAAACCAATCAAAATGACTGCCCCTTGTTAGCAAGGGGCCAGTTCTCCCACTGCTGTTATAAATGCGTTCATTATAACAGCAATAAATAAAAAAAAATGAATACATAAGCTGCAGCAGAACCACCTAACAGGTATTTGTGTTTTGTATTTACTTGAAGAACTGGGATGTCAATTTCCAATAGAATGAACTAGTAACACATTTGCAGAGAGCGGAAGCATTGCCACGAAGGGTGCCTTTACAATCGCATAAAGATGAGAAGTGGGAGCCAGTTTGTGAGTGTACAAATATTTGGACATATACCGGTGTCAAAACATACAGAAATAAAATGTATATAAGAAAACAGGTGACTTACAAAGGTAACATTAGTCTGAGTGGGCAAGTGCTTCAAGCTTAAGTGTAGTGCTGCAGTCAGGTTCTGAAGACAGGCTGCAAAGACTGCACTTTCTGTGTTATGCGCTTAGTGTAGACATAGAACCTACAAACGCCTTGTTGTTCAGTATAATCTGATCAGTGTAGACAGAGACATACTATCTGGGTACTCTCTGTTGCTCATCGAATCAGAAAGACAGACTGTAGATACAGTGAGCTAAAACATGGTTGTAGACCCTCCTGAGTGGGCACCTTCCCATGGAACAGGTTATTTGGCCGTGTCCGTTCTCGGTAGAGGGGCTCCCAGACCTTTTTATACTATTTGGGTGGTCTGTGTTGCTCATCCAATCCGATAGACAGACTGTAGATATGGCATTAATATGATATGATATGATAGTTTATTTATATAGCGCCTATCCACAATGTGTTTCAAAGCGCTTCAAGGCAAGGGAGGGAACAAGGGAAAATGCAATGACATTCTTACAGGCCATGAACAGGAAGCATGTGAAATTAACTATCGTACTCGGCCTGACGACATTTCAGATAGTGCAAGAGCTAAGACATAGATAAGGAAGGGAGGGGGGAGTGGGAAGGAAATGGAATCAGACAGATGACTACCGTACTAGGCCTGACGACATTTCTGGTAGAGCCGGAGAGAAAGAAAAGGTGAGGGAGAGGGGTGCAGAACAAGCGACTATGATACTAGGCCTGACAACATTTCAGATAGTGCTGGAGGGAGGGGGGTACAGTAAGGGGATGGGGGAGCGACAGCCGAGGTTGCTATCATACTAGGTCCAGGGACAATTCTGATAGAGTACGTGCATGGAAGAAAGTAAGGGAAGGAGGGGAGGAGATGGGAAAAGGGAGAGGGGAGGAGAGAACAGAGAGTAAGCAGTCAAAAAGAGTGGAGAAGCAAGAGGGGAGAGCGAATACAATTGCATAAGTCAGTAGTAACACATAATGTTGCAAGCCAGGATACAAGATGAAGATGGGAACAGCATCATTCAGTCCACTTACAATATGTGTTTGGTGCCGGCAGGCATACACACACCCTGAAAACACTGTGCTATTCGGGTCATGTGATTAGAGCAGACAGATGCACCAGCAGCACGTAACCACTTGACTGATTATGTCTCATTGTGTAGTGTAGCTGGTCACCCAAACAATATATGAAGACACTTAAGGATGTAAGAGATACATTGTTGTCTTTCATGACTTCCTGTCATGTGATATACTGCCCTTCATGTGAGGTGGGTTCTCTTTTTATCACCTTACCAGGGCCGGCCTTAAGAGCAGCAGCGCCTTGGGCAAACTGGTGCCTCCCCCTCGCCCCTGCGTGCCCCTGGTTGACAGGGGGTGGGGTTGAAGGGGGCGGGGCCAGGATGGACCACTCAAAGCAAGGAGGTTAAAAAGGGCGCGTCAGCACCCCATTGTCATTGAATGAGCCCACCGCTGCGGGTGCCTTCAATGACAATGATGCGCCTGCCACGCCTTCTGCCACCACGCCAGCTCGGGGGAGACCTTGAAAGGCTCCCCCGAGTTGGCGTGGTGGGGGGCTAATGGCACCTTTTGTCATTAGGGGCACCCGCAGCGGAGGGGCGCATTTAAATGCACCCGCTGCTGTGGATGCATTTTACAGCAAAAGGCCGCCTGCCGCGCCTTCTCCCACAACGCCAGCTCGGGGGAGCCCTTGAAAGACTCCTCTAAGCTGGCGTGGCGGGGGCTAAAGGAGCCCTGGGGCGTGGCACCCCGGGCAGTCGCCCGGCTTGCCCCCCCCAAGGCCGGCTCTGCACCTTACCATTTGTTAGTGTAAGGGAGGCAAGCTTTGTTTAAGCCAGCCCAAAAAGGTGCAGCCAGTATTGTTGAAGCTCCTCTGGACCTCCTGGCCTGTGTTCTGTGGAGCTAGAAATGCCGACAGCAGATGCGGAAGATCTAGGTCACTGCGCATGTGCACTGGCACGCAGACAGCGCGTCGACAATGGGGATTTCTCCACAACAAATGACTTCTTATCCTTTGAACGTAATTAGAGCAAAATGATTTATCTGTGGAATCTGCTGGGGTCCCTGAACACTGCAGGGGTGGGTTGGGGAGCTTCGCAGTTAAGAGACTCCTACCAACTTGAAATGCATTGAGAGCGGGTCAAAAAGAAAAGGTAGACCCCCCCCCCCAGCATCTAGAAAATGAGGCTATTGCAGGGGGCGTCAGGAGAGATTCCCAGCCCATGTCTAGCACTGCTGCGCCTGTCAGAGGCTTTGCCATTAGCTCCCCAGACCCGACTGCTGTGCGGGCTTGCAAAGGATTCTGGGTAATGGCAGGGGAAGGGGCAGATGGAAAGCCGCCCTCTTTCCCTCAGAGAATCCTGCACTGCAGCTGCCCCGGCGTATGCCATTTTGTATTTGTTTATTATTTATATTGCGCACCTAACCCTACAGTAGCTGGGCGCTGGAAAACTTAGCATGTTACAGGCAGAAAACATAGGTACATACATATTTACATACAGGATAAGCACAGTGGTGGCGGAATAGTCGACCTGGGTTACAATTTATATATTGGTCGGAACTTCAAGATAGGTACAACTATACACAATAATGGTGCGAAGGTCAACTTAGGTTACCGGATAGTCTGACCATTTAGACAGGTAAAAGGTGAGATGAGGAGCAACGGGATATCAGGCAAACAATGGGCTGTTATGCAAGATCATTGTGATGCAGGATCATTAGGGCTCAATGATTGGTAGGCTTATCAGTAAGCCATCACTGGGCAGATGCCTAAGGGGGGCAGTGCCATGCTCAAATCTTGCACAGACCGCTGTGGCTTGGAAAGAGCTAGTCAAGTGCCTGGTTAGTTTCCCTGAAAGATCGGTAGGGCTTGCAGTGTCAGCTAAATGTGACGGCATGTAATTGGCCGTTTTCTTTGCCATGGTTAATAGTGAGGCATTACAGCCCTGGGGAGTGGGCTGTAACAGGTTCTATCGGCCCACATTTAAGTTATGGCCCTGTGGCGAAGCGAAGGGTGCATTACAAGTAGCGCCAGCTCAAGATGCACTCAGAGGGTGCGGCCGCACAAGGGCGCCCCAGCGCGCAGCAAGTAAGAGCGGCTTGCCCCAAGCACAATGTCATGTAAGCAGCGCCTATTAAAGAATCAAGGGGCCTCATTACAACCCAGGCGGTAAGGGGTTAACGGCGCCGTAAAAGGTGGCGGCGCCGTTAACCCCTTACCGCCTAATTACAAGGTCCCTTTGTGGGTCCCTACCTTAACGGCTGGTTTTACCAGCCGTTAAGGATTGGACCCGCAAAGGGACCTTGGAGGTAATTACGGTACTGCAAATTGCAGTACCGTAACTACCGCCTTCCCCATTTCCATTGAGCCCTATGGGGGCAAAAATGGGAATGGGGAAGGGCCAATGCTGAATGGGGAATTACCGCCCCGCCAACCTTGGAATGGGGCGGTTCACCATGGCGGAATCCGTAAAATACCGGCGGCAACCATGGCGCTAATAGCGCCATGGTTACCGCACGGGTCGTAATGAGGCCCAAGGCGTGGTTCCTTGATAGGCGCTGGAGGCAAGGCGCCCTTAAACCATGCCTGTCTACATTTGAAAATCAAAAACCCTGAGATTTAAGCCCCGCCCATAGCCACACAAGACACCGCCCAATTGCACAACGCTTTGCTCGCATGTCAAAAAGGTAAACTCAATAGTTGTAGCTGCCATAGAAACATGTTTGCAGTATTAAAAACCCTAATTCTATTATAACCTATGCACCACACAACTACCTCACCTAAAGAAAGTTATTTGCCTATGTTGCACTAAATTCACTCTTTCATTTCCTTAAGCTATATTGATTGCGTCATCGGCTGTGTGCACAAAACTGCACTGAATGAAACTGTGCCCTGAAAAAACGCATTTGCCATTTTTGGAGTGCCCTTTTGCATTTGGAAATCTTACACTGCTCCACACACGCAAAAGCAGAACACACGACAAACGCACACGCTGCAAGCAGGTCAGCACATCAACAGCACTGACTTCTTTGAAACAGGCAGCCATGTGTGGGACCCTCCCAAGGTGGGGGCCAGGCATTTGCTCTCCAAGGCATATCTACCTATTGTTCAGGTCCAGATGTAGTTTGTTACATTTTTGGAACCACTATGACTGCTGAGGCAAACGGACTGGTGTAATGTGAATAGAGGCTGCAAAAGACCCCCCCCCCCCCCCCCCGCCGCGCGTGTCCTCTTTTTGGTGCGTTGAGTCCTTTTACTCCACGTGGTTCAAGCTGGATTAGTTAACTGCATGGGGTCACGTCTCTGTCCGTAGATGGCACCCGTTTCCCAGCGGGGCATTGTGTCTGGCAGCTGCTTTTAATCACTGGATGTTGCAGTAAATCGAGCCCCAACTAACAACCCGAAATGCCTGCAAATGTGTATTGTTATTTAAAGACCGGGTCTGCGGCGGAAAACCCGGAGACTCCACACTCTTCCCCGGAGATCCCGAGAAGAGCGTGAAAACCCTGAGTCTCCGGGATAAATCCGGAGGTTAGGCAGGTATGCCTTAAACGGTTTATAGTGATAGCCTCGAATGCAAAAGCATCGAATGCAAAAGCCTCGGGAAAAAAAATGCATCCAAAAAATGCATTTCTTTTTCAATAGTTTTTAATGGGGGCCCCCCTAACTCCTGTTTTTTTACCCCTTAAAACTCATTATAATAAAAAAACTTTACCTATGAAAAAAATGTATTTTTTTCCAGACTTTTGCATTTGATGCTTTGTATTCGATGCTTTGTATTCGATGCTTTTGCATTCGATGCTTTGTATTCGAGGGAATCTCTGGATACCCCTTAAACACACTGTACTAGAACAGCAGGGGGCTCAGTTCTGTTGCTCGGCTGAGCCCCTGTTGTTCGGCATTTCCGGTGGGTGGGGGGTCAGTGGTGCTGGAACAATTTTGTGAGTGGGGGTGCTCTCTGGTATCACCTTACCAAAATCATCGGTGTTGGAAACACTCCTGGTGCTATTCAACTAGCGAGGATGTCAAGTGACGTCAACTCCTTCAGTGCAAACAAGGTTGGGCACCGTGGGATGAACTTAAGTCATTTCTAAAACATGGCATCAAGTGAACCATTACCAAGCATTTACTCCCACATGTATAAATGAAGGTTGGCGGGATAGGGTACTTCCTATATCATAACTGCCTTATAGTGCTGAGAGATCAAGAAAAACATAGACTAAGGGCCTGATACATGTAATTTCTAGTGCGGTGCAAAGTGACTTGGCATTACCAACAAACACCCTGATTCACAGAGCAGTGCAAAGTGTATTTTTGCAGTGCTAAGTGACTTTTCAGCAGTGCAAAGTCACTTTGCACTGCAAAAATACGTTGCTCTGTGACGCAGGGTATTTTTTGGCAGATCACCTCCTTGCTCTCTGAATAGGCGGACCTCTCCTCCTCCCTCATGGCCTCAACCACTCAAATCCTACTTCTTGGAGACTTTAACATCCACCTGGATGCTTGCTGTCCCTCCAGAACAGCCACCTACCTTATCGGTCATCTGACTCATGAAGCGTGTGTCAGTTGAGGCTTTCGCTGCCACTTTCTCTCCCCCTCCGCCGCCTCTGGCTGACTCACATCCTGACACAGCCCTTTCCATGCTCCACTCTTCTCTCTCTGATACTCTCCATGTTCTTGCCCTTGTAATGAGGATCCGCTTGAAGCCCAAAGCCAAGTGCAACTCCTGGTATGACTCTAACCTTGTCACCCTTAAACTCAAGTGCAGGGTATGATATGACATGATATGATAGTTTATTTATATAGTGCCTATACACAATGTGTTTCAAAGCGCTTCAAGGCAAGGGAGGGAACAAAGGAAAATACAATGACATTATTACAGGCCATGAATAGTAAGGATGTGAAATTAACTATCCTACTCGGCCTGACAACATTTCAGATAATGCAAGAGCTAAGACATAGATAAGGAAGGGAGGGGGAGAGTGGGAAGGAAATAATAACAGACAGGCGACTACTGTACTAGGCCTGAGGACATTTCTGGTAGTGCCGAAGAAAAACAAAAGGCTGAGAGGAAATGGCTAGCTTCTTGTGCATCCTCTGACAAACTGGCCTGCCGCCTGCTCCAAAGGCAATACCGGCCCTCTGTCCGCACCAAGAAGAGAGCCCACATCCAAGCCTGCATCTCTGTGGCATCTAACAACTCGGCTGAACTCTTCAAAATCTACAAGGAGCTGGCCAATCCTGCTGCAGTCTCTACCTCTCCTGTCCCCTCCCAGGCCCTCTGCACAGCCCTGGCTTCTGATTTCATCTCTAAAATCCAGGACATCCTGTCCACCCTCTCTTCCTCTCTTCCTCCTCCCTCTATTCTCTGCTCTACCTCTCGCCCCCCCTTGGCCACCTCTCCTCCCTTTCACTTCCTTTCCTCTGTTCTCCCCTGACGAGGTTTCTAGACAAGTCTGATCTTTGAAAGTCTCGGTTCTTCCCTGTTCTTCCAAAACCATCAAGGACCCCATTGAACCCCTCGCTCCTACCCTGGCTGACTCCTGCAATCACTCCTTTGCCACTGGAGCATTCCCTTCCCCCCTGAAGCACCCTCTTGTGTACCCTCTTCTCAAGAAATCCTCAGCCGACCCGGCTAACTATCACCCCATCTCCATTACTCCTTTCCTGGGCAAACCCCTGGAAAAGCTGGCCATCTCTCAGCTTAATCTTCACACTGAATCGGTTGGTTGTCTCCATGACCATCATTCTGGCTTCAGAGCAGCCAGAAGCATGGAAACTGCTCGCCTGAACATCCGTGAAGTCCTGCTCTCTAACCTTGATTCTAATCTCCCCTCTGTCCTCGTCTTACTCAATCTCTCTTCTGCCTTTGACATGGTCAATAATGTCATCTTTCTAAATCGTCTCTGTGATAACCTGGGTATCATCGATCAGGCCCTGGCCTGGCGACCTACTTCCTCTCTGATTGACCCTCCCAGGTCCAACTTGGGTCCTTCCTTTCCTCTATCTCAAGCTCTACCTGTGGTGTTCCCCAGGGGTCTAACCTCTCTCCCTGGCTGTTCAACCAATACTTGGGACCGCCCACCGCATTGCCGCTCTCTGCTCCAACTTTCAGTGCTATTCAGATGACACTGAGCTCGTTTTCAGGCTCCCCTCAGCCACCTCTTCTTCTTCTCCCATCTCTGTCTGTCTGCCATCCAGGAGTGGTGTGCCTCTAACGATCTCTGGCTTAATGCCAGTAAGACTGAGATTCTCCTCATCAGCACACCTGCTCTCTCCTTTCCTGTCACTCTCTGGCCGGCCTCTCTTGGACCTCTCCCTACTCCCACCTATGAGGCTAAGAACCTCAGGGTCATCTTTTACTCCACACTCTCACACTCTCCAGTCAAACTACCAACTGCACCTCCCGAGGGTTATTCTTCCTTTCCTCTCCTTTCCTCAGAAGCTCACTCTCTCCAGAGCTCTGGTTCTCTCTAGTCTGGACTGCTGCAACAGCCTCTTTCTAAATCTGCCTTCTTCGACTCTCCACTCACTGCAGCTCACCCAGAACAGGACTGCGAGACTTGTCCTTGGCCTCAAGCCCAGGGATCATATCTCTCCAGCACTGAAATCTCTGCATTGGCTCCCAGTGGCTGCAAGGATTAAGTTCAAGACCCTGTGCATTGTCCACAAGGCCTTCTGGGGCCTGGGTCCTCAATAACTCTAACTCTCTCTTCGTAAATACCTTCCTACTCAAGCTCTTCACTCCTCCCCCTCCAACTCCCTCAGGGTCAGTCGCTTCTCCAAGCAACGAGTTGGTGATCGATCTCTTCCTTCAACTGGGGCCTCCCTCTGGAACAGCCTTCCTGCCTCTCTGAAACTTGAGGGGAACCATCTCCGGTTCCAGAAGCACCTCAAGACCTTCCTCTTTGCTTCTGCCGTCTCTCTTCCTCTCCCCTGCTGATTTCCTGTCTGATACTGCACTGGTCACCGGGCTACCCTCTGATTTCGTGCCCAGGTCCCTCTCCGCCCAGTTGCACACCCGCACTTCCTCCTGGCAACTCTTGCACTGGGGTCTGTATCTGTAACCCTACAGTCCCCCTACCTGCACTTTTGGACACCTGCTGTCTGCACTTACCCTTGCACCTACCACCTGCTGGCCGCACTTCTTGTTATTGTTTTGATCCCATGTACAGCACTGCCCCCTGCCCTTTCCCCTGTCACTTTCACCTACCCCTTCCCCTGCACTTGCGCAATCTCAATGTCACTTGGCCTAATAAGATCGCTGTCTCTCTCCTCCCTCTGTTCCCCCTCCCTTGCCTTGTCGCGTCTTGAAACACTTGTGTATAGGCGCGTTACAAATGCTATATGATATGATAGTTTATTTATATCGCGCCTATACACAATGCGTTTCAAAGTGCTTCAAGGCAAGGGAGGGAACAAGGGAAAACACAATACCATTCTTACAGGCCATGAACAGTAAGGATGTGAAATTAACTATCGTACTCGGCCTGACAACATTTCAGATAGTGCAAGAGCTAAGACATAGGGCCTCATTACACGGTAGGTGGTAACCATGGCGCTATTAGCGCCATGATTGCTACCGGTATTTTACCATGTCCGCCTTGGTGGATGGCGGAATTACCACCCTACTCCACGGTGAGCGGGGGCGGTAATTCCCCATTCACCAAGGCCCTTCCCCATTACCATTTTTGCCCCCATAGGGCATAATGGGAATGGGGAAGGCGCTAATTACGGTACTGCCAATTGCGGTACCGTAATTAGCACCAAGGTCCCTTTGCGGGTTCGTTTTTTAACGCCTCGTAATAAGGCAGTAAGGGTTAACGGTCAACGGTAGCATTACTGGTGACCGTTAACCCTTACGGCCTTCCGTGTAATGAGGCCCATAGATAAGGAATGGGGGGGAGGAGTGAGAAGGAAATGGAAACAGGCAGGCGACTACCGTACTAGGCCTGACGACATTTCAGATAGTGCAAGAGCTAAGACATAGATAAGGAAGGGAGGGGGAGAGTGGGAAGGAAATGGAAACAGGCAGGCGACTATCACACTAGGCCTGACGACATTTCAGATAGTGCAAGAGCTAAGACATAGATAAGGAAGGGAGGGGGAGAGTGGGAAGGAAATGGAAACAGGCAGGCGACTACCGTACTAGGCCTGACGACATTTCAGATAGTGCAAGAGCTAAGACATAGATAAGGAAGGGAGGGGGAGAGTGGGAAGGAAATGGAAACAGGCAGGCGACTATCACACTAGGCCTGACGACATTTCAGATAGTGCAAGAGCTAAGACATAGATAAGGAAGGGAGGGGGAGAGTGGGAAGGAAATGGAAACAGGCAGGCGACTATCACACTAGGCCTGACGACATTTCAGATAGTGCAAGAGCTAAGAGATAGATAAGGAAGGGAGGGGGAGAGTGGGAAGGAAATGGAAACAGGCAGGCGACTATCACACTAGGCCTGACGACATTTCAGATAGTGCAAGAGCTAAGACATAGATAAGGAAGGGAGGGGGAGAGTGGGAAGGAAATGGAAACAGGCAGGCGACTACCGTACTAGGCCTGACGACATTTCAGATAGTGCAAGAGCTAAGAGATAGATAAGGAAGGGAGGGGGAGAGTGGGAAGGAAATGGAAACAGGCAGGCGACTACCGTACTAGGCCTGACGACATTTCAGATAGTGCAAGAGCTAAGACATAGATAAGGAAGGGAGGGGGAGAGTGGGAAGGAAATGGAAACAGGCAGGCGACTATCACACTAGGCCTGACGACATTTCAGATAGTGCAAGAGCTAAGAGATAGATAAGGAAGGGAGGGGGAGAGTGGGAAGGAAATGGAAACAGGCAGGCGACTATCACACTAGGCCTGACGACATTTCAGATAGTGCAAGAGCTAAGAGATAGATAAGGAAGGGAGGGGGAGAGTGGGAAGGAAATGGAAACAGGCAGACGACTACCGTACTAGGCCTGACGACATTTCAGATAGTGCATATCATATCATATCACATCTGTTTCACCTCTCATTTTTTCAACTTTTGAACCTTCTTAGGTGCTCTATGACCCATCTGGGTAGAGCCAGTGCTGAACACAACTTCAAATAAAATAAATATAATATCTGAAGAAGTAAAGTTTTTATCATAGAAATGACCACATAAATAACAGAAGGTTTCCCTAATTAGCTGAAAGGAGTTATACTAGTGTATAACCAGACTACCCTAGAGTCGACCGACCAGCACACAAAACTCACAGGGAGCTCTGCACATGATGACAGCCAGCTCTGTTAACTCTGCCCAGATGTACTCAGTGTTCTAATCATATTAATAGACCTATTCAAAGCTCTGCTCCTAATAATACCCAAGTCCACTCTGACCTGTGCTGTTGATAAGTAAAAAGGTATCATAGTTTGCAAGTATGGCTGAAACCTGCTTTGTCTGTGGACGAGCTGATGGACTAAGCACAGATGGATATGGGCTCATTTTCGTCCATGAAAGGAAGAACGCACCACTGACAATGTTAGCAGCAGACATCCTTGGAATGGAATCTGTGCCCTGACTTAATTAGTGCCGGCCAGTTGTACGGAATGTCTGTGGGAGGCAGATTGCTGGCAGATGGAACCATACATCACTCTGTTCTCTGTAGTCTAAGAGTATGGATATGGCATACAAAAGGAGCATCAGATTGTAGAGTTTATCCAAATAGCTGGGGAACCGCACAGCTCTCCTTCTGTGCATGGACACATGATATCCTAAAGAAAACCTCTGCCTTGTGATGTGACATACAAACATTTTTTGAAATAGTGGCGTTGAAGTGGCAATGCCAGTTAAATATTAAACCGGAGGACACAACATTGTTCGATGTGGTTTATGTGCCCCATACCTGTGTGCAGGATCCCATTTTATGAACTCAAGGGAGTTTACATTCTATGCAGATTCCATATTTGGCCTCTATTCCGAGAAAAATAAAAAATAATCATTAGTAGTGTGCTATTGAATATACCACAATCCTATTGATATGTCCTGGGGCATTCAAATGTAAAGTATAGCTGCAATACTGCAACTGCCAGTCCATCATGTGGCTAGCAACAATGCCGATAAGATTCAGGGTATAATGTGAAGCATAGTAAGGCATTGTGCAAAGTCCTTGTTGAGAAGTGCAATACTTTGCTATTAAATGTATATTAGTCCCACTGAGAAGTGAATGCACTGTAAAATTCAGTTAATTGATTAATTAAGTCATCTTTTATAAAATGCTAACACCGGAGACCAGTCTCAAAGCTGAGAGCGGGAATCAAACCTTTTTTGCTCTGCGTTGTCTTGCTTACAAGACAAATGCGTTGCTCCTGAGCTATCCTTCCGGCCCTAGAGTGCAGGTGTAAAAAATATATTGCCATTTGAGCACTCTACTCTGACAATGTTGATGGATACATAATCAATAAACTAAAGATTCATTCACATATAAAAGATTGCAGCCCTTCTGAAAAGTGTGACCCCATTAAAGAATGTACCATGTTGAGATCAGAAGTGGAAGCCTAAGTCATCGAGGCTGGAATTTTAAACTGATCTACAAAAGAAGGAGCGGAAGTGATGACGCACACAGGTACATACATGGCCACACATTCATCCTCCTCCTCCAGCAGGTACTGTGGTAAGGCTGAGCATTGACACACATAACACATTTGAGTTGAGTTTCGCAAAAGATGGTTTTATTCAGTTTTCTGGAAGGGTAGGAGTTTGGGCCAAACACCTACAAGAACTACTGGACTTTCTCTTATAAATAAGGATGTTCCCAGAAAACCAATGTCTGGGATGAGACAACACTAGCTGGGGCTTTTCTCCCGGTGTTCTATACCTCCAGTGATAAATGACCAAGAAATAAAGTTCTAAACATAACCTCAAGAGCCCTTATTCCATAGTGGTGACCCTAGACAACAAAGTAATGTCCAAAAAGTTAGTCAACAGCAAATTCCAAATCTCAATTTTAATACGTCCTTAACCTCCCGGCTGTTCCAGGAAATGAACAACAAAAGAGTTGACCAATCCTGTTCTCAAATGTGCACCCTAATCTCACACAACAAAACAGAAAGGTTCTCCTGGGCAAGCTCTTCCAGGAGTGACTCCGAATCTAGACACTTATTCAGTCTCCCTGCTCTCACAATGACTCACAAGATCTCTCCTAGGTTTCTACTTTGCTCTTTTCAGGCTTTGCCTCAGCCTTGCGGCATTCCCTTCAGGCCTCTTCCAGACCTGGAGATGCTCAGCATTCAATTCCAGTCTCCCGCAATTCTTGGGTTTCCCAGCGTACAACTCAGGCCTCTCCCAGGGATGGGATTTCTCAACATTCAAATTCTGGGCTCTCCCAGACCTAGGATTTCTCTGCGTTCAAATCAGGTCTGTTTTATTATTCTTATTATTATTATTCTTACGGTATTTCTTGAGTGTGGACCTCGCTTCGATAAGCAACGGAGCGCTTTACAGAGGTATACAACAAAACAGACACATGGGGCATGTTTCCTGAGTTGGATGATGCCTGCCACCCTTTGCTGTCTCATTCCTCCTTGGTTATGATTTATAAATCTAATAACTCACTGTTTTGAAAAGTGCATTACAGTGCTAGTTAGTCAACAGTGAGTGCATGTAAAGCCAAACTAACTAATACTACACTTCAAATGACAGTAGCACTGCTGAGCAATTGTGTAGGACTCCTGAGCGTAGACCCACATGTATGAGAAGAAGCCTATGTTAGCTCAGCTGGGATTAACCAGTGACCTCGAGGTTAAATCTGATTTTTCAGCTTGCACAGCGGTCCACCAAGCTATAGCTCCAGGATCGGAACATAGAGGACTACAACAGATGCATTAACCAACTGGGCTATATTTCCTAAGGGTCTTGATGTTGCTGGAAGGATTATTTGGGTGGTGCAGTATCAGTGATGTATAGGGTATAGGGTGCACCTGAAGTAGGGCTGGCTTTGTCGCCCAGTTCCATACGTGCCAATCCATATGCATGTGAAAGGCCGATAAGGCTGAAACAGCAACAGGAGAGTGAAAAGGGCCAGGATAAGTGCCTGCTTGAAAGCACTATGACCAGTAGTCTCCCAGAGCAGTAACAACTTGCTGATATCTATCACGATGTGTGTCATACTTCTCCAGGCGTGTACAAAGAGAAATCAAACACTATGCTCATTCATTGCTTGGACTCACTGCTGAGACTGCCTACAAGTGGTGGGAGTCTGCCATTAGGTCAGCTCTGTTAAGTGCCTGTACTGTTCCATTAAGAGGTACAGCAATCCAGCTACGTGTTAGTGTGTTAGTGTTTAACTGCTTGCAGGGACAATGGCCTTATTAAAAACTATAGCCAGCTTATTGATAATGGGGTTATTGTGCCACACACGTTAGGAGCCTTGGTTATCACATGAAACGCATAGTTTCCTTTCTGAGTAGAGGTGATGGACTCACACTGCCATGATAAAATGTGAGTATGGATTGAATGCCCAGTCAGTCCTTGCCCTCTCAGCTGAGAGTCGAAGAGTGTATTCACCCGTTCAGACAAGTAACATTTTAAAACTCAAGAGAGAGTACTTTTTCATACTAAGAAAAGATGCTCAATATAAAAGCAGCAGCTGTCTTTGTCAGTGGTTGCTGTACCAGACAGCATGCATTAAGAGCCCGTGGAAACAGCCTCCTCTTTACACCCTCCGCAGGGCCTGCAAGAGTGCCCTAGAACCAAGTTCCCAAATGCCCTCATTTTGCTTACAAACCAAAGAGAGAGCTGAAAGATAAAAACGAAGTGACAGGAATTCGCCAGAGGATACCATTCCATTCTTGCTACATCCATTTTGCAGGTCACTGTCCTTTAACAAACGATCGAAATGTGTTTCAAAGGGAGCATCTTAATCTGCTGCTTTATGACGTTTCTTAATCAATTCGGGAGGTGCTCCAGCACCCCCAGCACCCCTAGTGTCAGCGCCACTGGTGGGGGCACACAACCTGGGGCCAGCACTGACTGCAAGGACAAGGGACGATAATACTGGTTAAAGCCCTCTGCTGACCCATTGTTCCCAGTATCCACACCGACATGTCAATGTTCTAATCAGGCTTTACAAACCCTGCCTGAGGGTCCTATGGCGAGTTATGGACCTGGAAGATCAAGGCCTGAGCATAGCAATGGTGTTTTTGCACCTTGAAACACCATTTGCTGTATAGGCGCATTATAAATATGATGATATGATAGGTTATTAATATGCCCTATAAAATTAAAATAAAAAACAATGAGGTGTACCCTTCCCTAACTCTTGGCATCCCCCAAAAGTGTGCCAATACAGCTATTACTGGCAACTGGCAATTGGACTGGGGCAAGAACCTATTCCAGAGCTAGCAACACCCCTAGAGGAAGGAGGTGGATTTGGTGGAGAAGGGGCGGGGGGGGGGGGGGTGGGGATGAGGAAGAGCCGCACCTGAGCAGGCACGGAGGTGTGGAGTAATGGACCATGGACCCGGCATGGGATGGGAGATGGAGCGGAACTGGCCCGTGGGAGACCAGAGATCCCCGCAGCTAAGTGATGCCGCACTCCCTCATTGGTCAATCTGCAGACTATACGAGAGCATCTCATATAACCTCATCTCATATAACCCGCATATGGACCGATTGGGGAATGTTGCTAACGTTCTGAGGGATATCATGTTTGTAGATGCCCAGCCAGTGCCGGCATTAGCAGTGGCAGCGCCCTAGGCAGTTAAAGAAAGATTTGGCACAAATCTTGTTTTTAACTCCCCATGCCAGAGAAGGGCATTAATCACTGGAATACAGTGCCTGTGCGAAAGCATCAGTACCCTATGCTAATGAAATCCACCCGCTCCTGCACGATCACAATCAGCGCCCTATTGTTATTTAATGCGCCCCACTCCCGTGCTGGAAAGCCTGGTGCCAGTACAAGAGCGGGTGCATTTAATTTCAATAGGGCACCTGCAGCGCCTTCTCCCACCACGCCAGCTCGGGGAGCCCTTAAAAGCCTCCGCCAAGCTGCTGTGGTGGGGGGCTAATGGCACCTGAGGTGGATGCCTGGTGTTGGGGGCGGGTCGGAGCCCCCACGCGATGCCGTAAGCCCCCGACACATGAAGGAATCCACAGACACCAGTCCTTCGTGTTCGGGCTTCCCGGTCGCTCTACTGCGGCCGGGAACGCCCCCTTTATTTATACTTAGCGCGGCAGCGCCACACTCCTCCTTTTCCGGGAGGAACAAGAACATAGATTAACAGTAACTTTATTAACCAGGAAAACCACACATCTAATATAAACACTACTGCACACCCAAAACAAAAACCCCTTTAATGTCATCTACCCAGATCTTATCACCCCGGTTCACTAATCAATCGTCCCACAACATATTCGCTGAGGTAGGCAGGTTTCCCTCGCCCAGCCCTCTGGGGGTACCTCCGGCCTACCTCCGGCACGTGATGTCCTTCCGCCGCGTCTCCCTGGACTGGGGATTCGGGTCCTTCGCCCCAGAGACCTCCGTCAGCAGGCATGTCTGGTGGATCAGGTTCGGGTAGGGTCTCCGTTCGTGAATCACCCAGTTTCTTGAAGAAACTCACGTTCCGGGTGACAGCCGACCGTCCATCCGAGGCCGTCACCATGGATCCTTTCACTGCCACTACATCCAAAGGCTCCGGTTCATAGGGGAGCGATAGCTTCCCGTGAGGGTGTCGATTACGGATCAGGACCTCATCTCCCGGTTCAAGTCTCTGAGGTCGGAGACCCCTGCGCAGGTTCTCCTGCTCCGTTCGGAGTCGTCTTTCAGCCTCCACCCGCGGAATATCGATGACCCCTGGTTCTTTCTCCCCCACTTCCGGCAGCAGTCCCCTGGGGCACCTCTTGAATAATGCCTCGGCAGGTGCCACTCCCGTGGCGGCATGTGGGGTGGTGCGGTACACCCGCAGAAACTGATAGAGAGCGCGTTGTAAGGATTGCCCCTGCCCCTGAGCAATTCTGAACGTTTTATTCAGGGTCCTCATCATCTCTCGGCGTCCCCGTTCGCACGGGGCCACAGGGGGGAGACCTTCCGGTGTTGTATTCCGCAGCTCTCCATTAACTCGGAGAACCGCTCACTTTGGAAGGGCGATCCGTTATCAGAGCATAGAGTGTGGGGGAAACCATGGGCCGCAAATATCTTCTCCATGGCCACCACCACATGCTCAAAAGCCACCGACTCGACGAACTCAACCTCCGGGTATCTCGAGTGTTCATCTACTATCACCAGGAAGTGAGTGCCCACTGATGTTGAGCCAAAGTCAGCGTGGACGATCTCCCAGGGCCTCGTGCCACGGGGCATTGCCTCAATTGCAGGTTCTCGTTGCAACGGAGAGGCCGCCTGACACCATACACAGGCCGCCACGAAGTCGTCCACCCTTTTCTCCAGCTCCGGAAACCAGACTTTAGAGCGGAGCCGCGCCTTGGTCTTCGCGGCGCCCTGATGTCCATGATGGGCGAGGATGATCACGTCGCTCACCTTCGACTGTGGAATGACGATCCGGTCACCCCGGAGTAACAGCCCTGAGTCGGAGAACGACAACTCCTCCTTCACCTTCCACAACTGCTCCAGCGCCGTTTTGGCTTCCTGGGTGCGCCCGGACACGGCTCTGAGGACAGACTTCCAGGACCCATTGCGCATAGTGTCCTTCAAGATCCGAAAACACTCGTCCTCAGCCGCAGCAGCCTCCAACTCCTCCAGGGACATCGCATTTGGCGTTGCCGCCTCCACCACCATTCGTACATAACTGTCCGCCTCTTCTCCGCAGGTGTCATGTCCATCTCCCCCACCTACTCCCGGATGACGAGACAGGTAGTCCGCGGCATTGTTGGCCCCCGGCCTATATACCAGGGTGACTGAATATTCGAGGAGGGCGAGCATCCACCTCTCAATTCTAGCAGGTGGCTTTGACGATGAGCCCACTAGAATCGGAAGCAGCGGTTTGTGATCAGTCACCACCGTCACTGGACGTCCCAAGACATAGAGCCGGAAATGCTTGCAGCCCCACAGCACTGCCAAGGCCTCCCGCTCGATCTGGGAGTACCTCTGTTCCGTTTCGGTAAGCGCTTTGCTTGCATATACCACAGGTCGAATAGTCCCGCTGCGGTCCACTTGAGTCAACACTGCCCCCAGCCCGAAAGGACTCGCATCCACCACAATCTCCGATTCCAAGGCGGGGTAGAAAAATGCCATAGTATCTTCCGTTGTGAGGGCACCCTTAATGTCCTCAAAGGCGGCCTGTTCGAGAGGGCCCCAACGCCATGGTGACTCCTTCTTGGTCAGCGCCCGGAGTGGTTCGGATCTTGAGGCTAAGTTCGGGATGAACCGCCCGCAATACGTTACCATCCCCAGGAAACTCCTCACGTCCATCACAGACTCGGGGGCCTTCGCCGCTTTGATGTCCTGCACCTTCTTCGGGTCTGGCGACACCCCCCCCTCCTTGAATATGAAGCCAAACAATTCAATAGAGGGGCGCATGAATTCACACTTCTCCCTGTGCAGGGTGAGTCCCAACGATTGAAGTCGTTTCAGAGTGCCCTCAAGCCTCTTCATGTGATCCACTTCGGTTTTGGCAAACACCAGAATATCATCGCTGATGTTGAGGACGCCCTCTAGATCTGCTAGGGCGCCCCTGATGATGTTTTGGAACACTTCAGCGGCAGACGACACTCCAAAACTCAACCGCTTGTATCGATATAGTCCCCGGTGGGTGGTAAACGTTGTTATGTACCGGGACTCTGGATGAAGGACGACCTGGTGATATCCGGCTCGGAGGTCCAGCTTCGAGAACACTCGAGCCCCTTGAACATCAGCAATGATATCATCGATCGTTGGAGTAAGATGGCGTTCCCTTTTGATCGCTTTGTTGGGGAGCCTCATGTCCACGCAAATGCGTACCAAGTCGGGTTGCTTGGGCTTTCTGGCCACCACGATCGGGGACACCCAGGGGGTTGGGCCCTCAACCTTTTCGATGATGTCCAAATTCACCAAATTGTCCAGCTCCTTATCGACCTGCTCCCTTAAATGAAAAGGTACTCGTCGGTGTTTCAATGCGATGGGCTGTACTGACCCATCGATGTGTAATCGAACTGGTTCCCTGATCATCTTTCCGATCCCACCGAAGAGTGCAGCATATTTGTCGAGGAGATCATTAATGTCCTCCAGGTGGACGGAGTATGCAAAGCTGACGATACCTAAGGCCTCCGCAGCTGCGCAACTGAGCAGGGTATTGTTGCTCACCGGGGTCACATAAAATCAGGCCCTGATTTGTGATCCCTCATGTTCCACGTCTGCCACGAAGGCACCGTCGATCGGTAGCGGTTCCTGACCCCCAAACGCAAATATGCGGGCCTTCGGTGCGACCAGACCCGGAAGGGGTTTGAGGGAGTCATAATGCCCTCTGGCCATCACATTGACAGAGGCGCTGGTGTCAACGAGCACTGGGACTGGGGAGTGATTGATCTCGACCATACATCTCGGCTGTCTCCGGCTTCTTCCTTTTAGTATTCCCACGCTTGAGACGAAAAAGATGTTTTCCTCGTCTTCCTCCTCGGCTCCTTCCAGATGGGACTCAACTTCCCCTTGTTCTACCTGGGCAATACTGGGTTGTTGGCTCTGGCGCGGAGCCCATGTCCGTGCCTGACCTCTCGGCACCATCACCGGCATGGCTGCCCGACACACTCTCGAGAAGTGATCGGCCAGTCCACACCTCCCACAGGTTTTTCCAGCCGCCGGGCATTCTGCCATATGAGGGAGGTCGTATCCACACTTCTGGCACGAGTCCACGGCTCTCCCAGCCCTGTCTCGGGGTCCTCCACCCGGGCGTCTCACTCCTTGGCCACCCCGCCACACAACACACACCTCCTCCGACCTCACCGACCGAGATCCAGCTTCCATCTTGTTGGCTCGTGCCTCTGCTACCTCGTGGCACCTGCCGAGCTCCAAAATACGGGGCAGAGTGAGGCCCGGCTCGCTCAGGACTTGCCTCCTGAGCTTGCCGGAGGAGCATGCCTGGATTAGCATGGTGCGTATCATGTCGTCTGCATCGCCCCATGCACAACCGAGGGAGAGGCGGCGTAAGCGACCATAAAAAGTGTCCAGCGTCTCCTCCTCCTTCTGCTTCGCCGAGAGCATGACGAACCTCTCATAGTCCACGTTTGCAAGGGGGAGGAAGTGTGCGAGGAGGGCTGCCTTGGCCGCATCATAAGAGTTGTTGACAGGAGCAAGCGATTCAAATATCTCCTGGACTGTCGGCCCTGCCGAGTACAGCATGGTGGCGATTCTGCTGTCATCATCCGTCACCTGAGCAGCCCTGAAATACATGTCGAGGCGACTCACCCATCTTCTCCATCGGGGCCCCATGCTCGAGGGTGGGCCTGACGCATCGAATTCCGGGATCGGCTGCAAGGCGGCATGGGCCGCGGGTGCTCTTGCTTGAGCCATAATGGGAAAACCCGGTTGTCCAGGTGGCGGTCCTGCAAGGACTTGGATCACGGGAGGTAGGGCGGCCTGTTGTTGAGCCGCTGCCTGGCCACGATCGCGGGGAAAGGGCGCTGCTGCACCACCACTGTCCGAATCCTCAGAGTCGCCCATGGGCTTGAGCGCACAGGCACCCCCACCTACTGTCCTGAGGGCCGCAACTCAGACACCCACCGACACAGTGCAACTCACCCCTCCTTCCCGGGTATACAACAGTTCCAACACGGGGAGATATCCAGACAAAGCAGCAGTGGAAGTCCAAGAAACACAGATATCCAGAGCAGCCAGGCTTGATGATGAAGAGGACAAAGAAGAAAAACCCACGGCACTCTGATGATGAAGGGGGCAAAGAACACCGTGGATCCACGTTGCCGCTCTCCAAATGGACTTGGAAGTTCCAAAAATTGAGCCAAATATCGCAGATTGACCCTGTCATACCAGTCCTCTCCTGGCTTTCACACGACGTAAAAGACCCAAAAACAGGTTAAAATCCACAAAACAGACATGGGCGTGCAGGGTAGGCCTCCTGCTACTAGTGTGTCCAAAAATTAGGCCTGTCGTAACTCCACGCTCCAAACCGGAGCCTCGTGAAGTTTCACGGCCTCTGAACAAAATGGCCGCCGGCCGCGTGTGCGTCCCGCGACCCGGCATGAGATGAAATGAAAATCCGTTCCGTTTCGTTTAGAAAAATTAATCTCCCAGAGATTTCACCACTGGGCCCGGGTCTCCCTCACCGCTTCGTCGCCACTGTTGGGGGCGGGTCGGAGCCCCCACGCGATGCCGTAAGCCCCCAACACATGAAGGAATCCACAGACACCAGTCCTTCGTGTTCGGGCTTCCCGGTCGCTCAACTGCGGCCGGGAACGCCCCCTTTATTTATACTTAGCGCGGCGGCGTGAAACGTCACGCCGCCGCGTAGGCCCGTCATCGGGCAGTGCCACACCTGGGTGGCCCTGCCCTAAGGCCGGCCCTACACCCAGCATCACTTAAGCAGGATCAAGCAAAAAGCGGGAAAGATTCTGACAGAGTGGGTCACATTCTCCAAAGGATCAGGGTCTTCTTACAAAGCCATTCTCCATAATGCCCTTCTTTGTTGTCACGTTCTTCCTGTTTTCCTTTTGGGTTGGCATACCGCGCTCCCTCTTCCGAACACACTTGCCATCTTCTCTCTCTTCTCTACCCTCTTCTGTTTCTTATGATAGTTTCCTGGTGCCACCTTTACACAGGGTAGACCCTATCTCCCTTTGAGATGTGTTGGGAAGGAGAGAGGGCGTTCGCACCCCCCTAGGCGATACCAAATGAGAAATAAATGCTACAGAGCACAGTGAGGGAGCAGTGGGGGGGGTCTGGAGGAGAGGAGGGGGCGCAGTCCCCTTAGTGCATGCATTAGAAGTTATATAGTAAGATGTGGGGATGAACGCCATTTTAGCTACCGGCAGCCATCTTTGAAGTTAGGCCGAGGCACGGCAAACAGCATTATATGTGTTAGTGTTAGACCCCTTGCATAAGTGCGGACATCAACCCCACCCTGGGTAGGTTTCAAGATTCATAAACCCTCCATTGTCTTGGAAGATACAGGCCTTCACGCCCTGGGAAGAATGCACCCTGCAAGGTCATGAGAAGGGAGCAGAGCGCCTCTTGGAAGTACCTTTCGACATTTGTAACTAAAGCTCTCTGGACCTGTCTATACCTGTAACTAAGCTTTAAGTAGTCTTGTGATGCTGTGCGCTCAGTTACCTAAGAGTTTGGTGCGCCCTACAAATCAATAAACAAACAAACAAAACAAACAAACCATCCCACGGGACAGATAGCAAGGCCTTCCTGCCCCCAACTATCCCCATATAAGAAATAAAGCCTTGCAATGCTTTCATCCCAAGACCCCCACATGCCACAATACCATCCAAACCCAGACCATTGACCATAAAACTTGTACAGCCCTCAAACGATCACTAAGATCAGAAGGCAAGGCTATCGCACCCTCACAAATAGGTCACGTGATTGGTGCAGCGAGGTGCAGGGTGGCGTCAAATTATAGCCCAAAATGAAGGAGGACCTTGGGAGTTGCCAATATGTCAGGGAGCTAGTGGAGTATATGAGCTAGTGTGACCTCGGCTCTCCCCCCTGTGAAGGAGTAGTTACATGCCTCTGCCATACCTCTGCAGGAAATCCCACCCCCTACCTCCTATATGTTGGAAGTCTGATATTGTGCCGTGTTTGACACCAGCAGTTGTGCCAATACCGCAGCATGTGTTCAAAAGAAGATATCCAATGAGAAAAGCCTATCAAATGTATCCCTGAAGAGACGACAATCTGAGGGAGGAACTCCCTGAAGGAATCTGAAAAAGAGCAAAGAGAGAAGCTAGAGACGTCACAAGAGACATGTGTGATGTCCTGAAATATTGGCTGAAAAGGATGCATGGATCCTATGGAAATGAATGACAAAATAAAGAGACAAGTGAACTTTTAAATACAAAGAAGAACATTACACGTGCACGAAGTGCTGCAGAGAATCAATCGTTCAATAACTGTACAGACGCTGATACGCAAGGTAGACTAAGTCATCATAGAAGCTCGCTATATTTAGTGAATAGAAGGCAGGCGAAGCCGTCACTGCATAGAAGCTGGACATCTGTATCATGAATTTTAGGAAGCCAGGACCCATGAAGAAGAAAGGGGGATTTGGGTCGCAGCGAGAATAAGCTGAAATCGTGGAGCTGCATGGCAAGCTGTCTGGCCTGGTATCAAAACTGAAGCAGCCAAGGTTGGTTATCTATTCTTGAAAGGAGTGAATGTGCGAAGGATGAATCATCTTTTGTTAAGGTGCAAAGGAAGAACATCATGAGTGTCAAGTTTAATTAATTTAAAACCTGCAAAATTGACCAAATCGTGGTCTCCTGTCCCATGAGCCAAGGATGAACATAGGATCGAACTTGGAGTCCTAGAACAACGATAGTGAGTGCTCGCACTCCCCTGTATTCCCAGAGACAAGGATACTTTGCAAGGCCAAGTTCAAAGACAGTCTTCATGGCAGAAGGCTTGGGTGATGAGAGAGTCAGGCCCACCTACTTGTACCTGGTTCTGGGATTACGTGCTGCTAAGTGAACTGAGTGTTCAAGACATGGCACAAGCGTGCCAACCAATTGTAGAGGTCCGTATAATGAAGGACCTTATAGTTTAAATACCAATTGAAAACTGTGTACTTAATGATTTTAAGGATTACCTGTTTTAGAGGTGGGCATATATTGTCCACCTGACAGTGGGCAATCAAACACAACCTATTACACATATGTAATGTATACTTCGATGTTCCCCTTAAGCCTATCACAATCCCTAGTAAGTTTTACATGATTTGCCATGTCGTATGATGTCACCTCTGACATATTTTTAGTGTAAAGTCTATGTTTTGTGAAAAGATCGCCGAGAGAAATTGAGCAAACGTCTGTTGATGTCCGTTGTAACTCCCTGTTTTAGATAATTGATAATGAAACAGTACTTCGCCATCTTCTTGAGTTGGCTCGGTTATTTGGACTCAGAGTTATTCTGTGAACCCATCAATTGCATGCACGTTACTAAAGGGCCATAAGCTCACACCCGGCTCATCCCTGTATCTGCCAGGTGCATTGTTACGAGCCTAGCAGCGGCCACATGGATGAAGATGGACAGATGAAGATGGTCCAATGGCCTGACATCCCATAAGGAGGCAGCTCTACACGTATAGGACCCCTCCAATTAGCATGGTTGAATTGAACTGTATGTAGTTGCATCATCAATGACGTTGTTTGTGCTTATAATGTGCAGCACGTGCCTACGCAGCCCAGAACGCTCAGCAGCAGCAGAGTTCTTTGCTGCTACACCTCTATTTGGTAGAAATAAATACTTATTATCTTTGCAAGCAGTGTCTTGGGCCTTTTTCCCTAGTGGGTCGTATTTGTTCTGGTGTGAGCATAAGCTGATCCGTACAGTGCCTCAGAAATGATGATAATGGTGAGGTTGGGATGAATACCCAAAAAGAAGAGATTTGTGCAAGAATAATCCAAATCCAGCTAATCCAGTTGGACCAGCACAGTGACATAACATCTGCTGAGTGGGCAGTTACAGGTTTTGGGTAGGCCTTGCCCCTCAGGCCCTTCTCTCTCTACACCTGAGAATAACTCCTGTATTCAAAAACCCTAAATTAGGCCCTGGCTGAATGCTCATATGGAGAACTTGCCGGAATAGGTTTGCGCAATACTTTTCATCAGCATTCAGGAGGATTCCATAGTCGGGAAGCCCTGGATCTACAGCCTAATCTTGATTCAGACGGACTGCATTTGAGGATTAGGACTGTGAGCCTAGGTTCCTGTCTAGGGCTGGGCCATCTGTCTAGGGAACTCTCCTGTGGTCTAAACAACACATGCACACACAAAACAGTCCAACACACACACAAGAAAATCAATCAGCATAACCCACTAAATCTGGGACAACGGCAGCGACTAGGGGCGTGATCTGAAATCCCGGATTGGAGGAAATTGCTGGTCTAAGGTTCTGGCACTACTAAGATCTACGGGAACTTGCAAAGATGGCCGAACTTGGCTGACTGGAGGTGATGAACTGCTTGAGTTTGAGGTTGGAATCAAAGAAGGGGACTCTCAGGTTACGAGCATGAAGGGAAGGTGTGAGGGAAGGAAAGAGAGGAGAAGGGAGGGTCAGAGAGTTACCAGTCATCCTGTGCTGTGTGGCGGACGATCAGTCATAGATGTGCGTAGAAAGTTAGGGATATAGAGTGTGGAATGAGAGAAGAATCTGGGGTTTGTTGGTGAAGAGATGGTAGGAGAATTCAAGAGGTTATGAGTTTTCCTATTGAGGAGCTGGACAACTGAACATGAGGAGACCACTGACTGACCCCTGGGGCACTCCGACTAGAAGAAGAGTTCCTGAGGATTTAATCGTACTGCACAATATGAAGAAGGCGCGACCGGGCAGGTAGGATGCAATTCAAGCCATGGCAGCACCCTGAAAGCCGAGGCGAGCAAGACTTTAGGGAAGAGGGGAGTGATCAAGGTTGCAGAAAGTTCAACGAGGATAAGGACTGATAGGGTGGTGGGTAATTGCAGAGAGGATGGAAACGTCTAGAAGTCTCCCGATACCAGGGGATGTGGTTGAGGAGCACACTCTCAAGTATCTTGGAGTAGTGAGGGTGAAGAGAGACAGGGCAGTAGTTGGCTTGGTTCTTAGGATTAATGGGGGCCACATTGTGGACACAGGCGAGCATCCCGGATGAGAGTGAGAGATTAAAAAGAGATCAGAAATGGGAGGTGGTGAGAGGAGCGAGTTGCTTCTCAATTTGCGTTGTAAAGGGATTGATGGGGACAGAGGCGGGATTGGCTGACCACAGGATGGGAGTCTATTTACTCCTACTCTCAGATGGTGTTATGGGAAGAGGTGCACGTCTACAGCTTGTAACATGCAAGAGGGGGCTGTGACTAAGATCCCTGCCTTTCACTGATGCCCCCGTGCAAATACAGGGAAGAGAGAGAGAGAGAGAGAGAGAGAGAGACATTCACTGCTGTTGCCCATACTGTGATGTGTGAGGAAGTGTGCAGTGCTGATGTCCTTGCTTGCTGCACAGGATGACCTGTGAGGGGAGTGTGTAGTGCTGTGTAGTGCTGCAGTCCTTGCTGCACATGTCCCGTGGGAGAGCGTAGACTGTACGCCTGCTGTCGATGCCGTGCAGTTTGTCTATATAAGGGAAGCTTGGACTGCTGCACCTCCTGCTGTACTTCTCTGTGTGAGTGATGCCTGCCCTGCTGTGTTCTTTTTCTGTGTAGGGGAAGCTTGAAATGCTGCTGCTCGTGCTGTACCCATCCTGTCTGTGAGTGCAGCTTCCTCTGCTGGCTTCCATTCGGACCCTTTCTTGTGTAGGGAGAAGTTTGCACTGCTGCAGTAGGCGCTATGGGAGTGAAGCTTGCTCTGTTCCACATAGTTCCTTCTCTGTGTAGGAAGAAGCTTGCACTGCTGCAGCAGGCGGTATGGGAGTGGCGATTGCTGTTTCACACACCTCCTTCTATGTGCAGGGAGAAGCTTGCACTGCTGCTGCAGGTCGTATGGGAGTGAAGCTTGCTCTCTTGCACACACCTCCTTCTATGTGCAGAGAGACGCTTGCACTGCTTCTGCAGGCGCTATGGGAGTGAAGCTCGCCATGATGTCTTTTTTCTATGCACGAGGGAAGCTCGCCCACCTGCTGCCTTCTGGTCCCGGTGTATGCATGCATCACGAACCCTGAATACAAAGGTTGATGCAGCCATCTTATCAGAGCGTGATAACCCAGAGCAGGAGCAGATGCCAGGACACACATAGCCGGCGGCACTTCCTCCCTGGAGAAATGCACTCCAGCACTATCATGGCAGTGCTGCCAGCAAGGACCGCGTGCTGTGAGCTGAGCCATGCAGGCTGCAACTCTTTATGGACAGGGATGGACGGGCAACCAGAAGTGGCCCTGGAAATGGGTTTCAAAGTGACCCCATGTTCACAGGCGCTAACATGCCCAACCCTTCTAAGTAGGGTTCGAGGGGTGGGGAGTTCCCCCACAAGAACATTTGCTAGAATGGGCCAAGTATTCAATTTATGATCACATCTGTTCCTAAAGAGGGATTACAATGTAGTTAAACCTAAAAACTCACATACAACATTTGTCAAGAGCGAGGAAGCTTTCAGACCTTCCAGGATTTTGCGGCATGAAATGGCAAATTTTGCGGCACAAACCTTTATTTATTGCGGGACATTTTGTATTATCTGGAGGGTGTAAGAGAGCCACATTGTAGGAAAGAGGCAGAATGCAAGGCTAAAAGAGAGTCAGGGTGTCATTATTATCTATCTTTTGTATTAATTGAATAGGAAGAATCCTGGATGTCTCTGGCTTGGCAGAACAGTTTTTTTTTGTTTTGGCTCCATTTTTGTTTTAATGTGCATGCCTATTTAATAGTATTAACTAAATTGATCATTATCAGTTGTAATGCTGAAACTTTTCCCCTTCTATGTTCTCCAATCCCCCAAACACCCACACACCTCTCTCACTAACGCACATCACACAGCTCACCAACTCCCCATTACAACTTGCATTCCTGAACCTCTCACTCTGTCATACAAATACTAACGTGCTATGTCACACTGTCAAGTCATAATTTGCACTTCCCTGCCCCTGCCAAACTCCAAATCATACTCCCAACTCACACCTTACACTCTCCAATTCCTCCGGCAGTATACAGCCCTTCATTCTTTTCAGCATCTTGCATCCTTTCTCCCATTCTATCGCACTCTTCACTCATCTTTTTTCCCAATCTACAGCTCACTGCCTCTTTCCGGCCAACCGCTTCCTCTGCTTTCTGACCCACTGCTCCCCCTGACCACACGCTCCTTCCACTTTCTGTACCTCCGCTCGCTCTCAGATTTCTGTCCCACCGCATCACTGGTTCCTCTGCCCTCTTGTGCACTGCTTCCTCCTCTGACCCACTGTTCTCCCTCTGCTTTCTTGCCTATCACGTCACATCTCACCCATCACTCTTCCTCTCTCTCCTTTCCCTTTCATAGTGTGACTATTTTTTAAAAATGTAGATTTTGACCATGATCCTCAAAAAATGGGATATTTAAGCCGAGGATATGCTATTTTTAGATAACCCATTTTTGGAAATGAGCAGGTCACTTTATTCTCAAAGGCGGCCTGTACATTTTCATGAGGATGATCTGTAGTGCAAATTGTGCGCTGGACAGCTGCCTTGAATAGGGTTCTGGGTTGTTTGACAGAAGTGTAATTATTTGCGGCGGAATTACCGTAGTCAATTTTCCCGCGAATAGATTTGCACTTCAGCCAAACAACCCAAAATGTACCTTTCACCACCAACCCACCCCCTACCCTAGTTAACTGCTTGGTCGCTGCCGCTTCCCCTCCAACCCTGCGGTGTCAGATCAGTCCCTCTAACGCAGGACGGATCTGACCCTGGAGGGTCACTTTTTAGTTTTTCTTTGTTTTTGTTTTTTTTTCAAATGTGCAGAAATTGTAAGCAACCCAACGCGCACGGGATCTGGGGGTGCCACTGCATGACAGGGGGCCTCATTACAAGTCCGGCGGTAGCCGTGCCGGTATAAACGGAACGGCTGGCGCCAGAGTCATTTTTTTTCTGGCGGTCCGTCTAGCCAGATGCTGGAAAAAAGTAAATCCAATTCCCATAGAGTCCGATGGGACTCTATGGGAATGGTGAGGACGGATGCACCGGCACTGTGTGCAACATTCAAGTGTCCCTTGTGGATTGGGCTGCTCTTTTTTTGGGCGCAACTGATGAGATGTGTTTGCGCATTTCATTTCTCGCATTGATAGGTTTTGAGAATCTGGGACACTGGGGATTTTTTTTATTGTAGTTTTTGCAGTTTTTTTTTGCATTTTACGGCCGTTTTCGCAGCATTTTGCAGGATCGCAAAATCGCAATAAGCTGGAGGGTCTTTAGTTGATAGGTATGTGGGAACACAGGCAGATGGAAGGCAAGGGGCGGGGTGGCTCGTACACAGCGTAAGAGGAGCAGAAATTCCAGGTACCCTCATGAAAGTGACCCATGGTGCAGAGGCTTACTGGGAAATCTCCAGAAGTCCCTATAGTAATTGGTAATCGTAATTGTAATTGGTTATTTATGACGTGCTTAATACCCAGAGGTTTCTAAGCGTGGACCCGGTCATCGAACCTGCATTGCTCCTGTTGCTTTGCTTCCAAGGAGAGTACATTGCCTCTGAGCTATCCTCCCGAGACAATTGGCCCGAAACAAGCGTGGACTATAGAACAGCCCACCCTTGGCTATGGTACTACCGTCGGCTGGAAATAACCACAGTTCTACTTTCCACGTTGGGTGGTAAGCCCACCATCACTCTTTTCTCAACCCCCATCTCGTGCACTCTTATGAGCATTGTAGCAGCACATTTTGCTGCACCTCAGCATGACTCCAAGCACTACATAGTACAGTAACACAATACAGTGGGCCCAATGCGAAATGTGGTGAGGGGCCCCAGAGATGCCTACGGCACCTCCCATCTCAGGAGACGCATAAAGGCCATGTTTGAGTGGAGGCCCCCTCAGTATAATAAGAGCCCCAATGCACCGCAGCTGAATACAGGAAGCTGCCCACCACCAGGTGGCTTTGGTGCTTATATTATGGGCTTGCGACAGTGCATACACCCTTTTTTCAAAAAGGTTACCTGTCAAGAGGGGACTGGCACCTTTTGGCCTCAGGGACAAGTATAGTTTTCTGGCCCATGGTGCAATCTCCCAAGCCCAAAGTGCACCCTCTCTCTCCCACCTACACATTCTCAAGTGTGTGGGGTACACATTATTGACACTACTTTCCTTTTATGCAACATATCTTTCAGTTATGTTTGTGGTTTCTTAGAAACCCGGACCCCAGGAAACCGCTCCAACATTCCAAACATAGTAAAGTCATTTCAGTAGAAAACATGATCATATCACTTGGTGGAATGGGAAAGCTAGTATTTCGGCCCGGCCCAAGTTTCCTCATGTCCCAGTTTGCAATTTGGCAGCAGGCTACACATTCTCCCATCCCGTCTCTTCCCACCCCATTCCATCCCATGTTTAATTTTAGACCAATGTAAAGAGGTGAGGACGCTAGAAAATTAATTGGCAGAGCCGAGCCATAGCTGAACCAGGGGGTCTGGATT
This sequence comes from Ambystoma mexicanum, assembly GCF_040938575.1. Taxonomy (NCBI): domain Eukaryota; kingdom Metazoa; phylum Chordata; class Amphibia; order Caudata; family Ambystomatidae; genus Ambystoma; species Ambystoma mexicanum. The sequence goes on from NC_090929.1 coordinate 1,667,752,737, forward strand.
TGCTCTCAGAGCCAAACATGATCAGGCAGAGCAAAAGACCCAGACCTGACTTCCTGCCTCCCCTGCCCACACCACAAAAGCTATACCTGACACGCTGTCTACCCCATCCCCCTACCACAGAAGGCCCTCACTTGGCATCCTGCCTCCCCAGCCCACAACACAAAAACTATAACTGACACGCTGTCTACCCCATCCCCCTACCACAGAAGGCCCTCACTTGGCATCCTGCCTCCCCTGCCCACACCACAAAAGCTATACCTGACACGCTGTCTACCCCATCCCCCTACCACAGAAGGCCCTCACTTGGCATCCTGCCTCCCCTGCCCACACCACAAAAGCTATACCTGACACGCTGTCTACCCCATCCCCCTACCACGGAAGGCCCTCACTTGGCATCCTGCCTCCCCTGCCCACACCACAAAAGCTATACCTGACATGCTGTCTACCCCATCCCCCTACCACAGAAGGCCCTCACTTGGCATCCTGCCTCCCCAGCCCACAACACAAAGACTTACCTGACACGCTGTCTACCCCATCCCCCTACCACAGAAGGCCCTCACTTGGCATCCTGCCTCCCCAGCCCACAACACAAAGACTTACCTGACACGCTGTCTACCCCATCCCCCTACCACAGAAGGCCCTCACTTGGCATCCTGCCTCCCCAGCCCACACCACAAAAGCTATACCTGACACGCTGTCTACCCCATCCCCCTACCACAGAAGGCCCTCACTTGGCATCCTGCCTCCCCAGCCCACAACACAAAAACTCTAACTGACACGCTGTCTACCCCATCCCCCTACCACAGAAGGCCCTAACTTGGCATCCTGCCTCCCCAGCCCACAACACAAAAGCTATACCTGACACGCTGTCTACCCCATCCCCCTACCACAGAAGGCCCTCACTTGGCATCCTGCCTCCCCAGCCCACAACACAAAGGCCCTCATTACGACCCTGGCGGAATTCGGAAAACGATGGCGGAAATGCAATACCGCCATCGAATAGCGCTCGGTGCGACTATGACCCGTCACCGCAAAGTACGAAGCCATTAGCGACACCGTAGTGAACGCCAACGCTAACTGCACCAAGCACGCGCGCGCGCGCCATGCCAAACCGCAAACACCACCATGGCGCAAGGGTACGCCAATTCCGACCCTAGCGGACATGTACCTAACGCCATCAAGCATGGCGGAATGTACCATTCCGCCATGGTGAGAAGTACGGCATCGCGAATCAATCGTAAACGGCCCCACTGAGTGCCTGTACACCGCTCCCTGCCCACAAAGTACAACTCCCCGTAGGTGCAATGAAGTCACAATGCAACCAGTGAAATGTACAAGTCACCCATGCATGCCAACGAACAAAAGAAACACAACAGGGGTCAATGGGAGCTGCAGGGCACAGATGGCACGAATACAGAAGCCATCCCAATGGACATGACCACAGTCCCCCACCAAGAAACGCACGCAAACACAGGCACCTGTGACCAGCAATATTCCGAGAATCACATCATTCCACCAGTCCACCTGGCTGACCGGCATCTGTTACACAAAACCCAATCCCCCGCCCCTGAGCATGACAACATTCAAACTGTCATATTGGCAGCCCCCATCCCTGACCACACGGGCTTCGTAGGCAAACGCGCCCAGTACAGTACCACGCAACTAAACTCCGAAGCTGGAACCCAATGCAGATCTCCTCACAATACATCGCCCCCCAAATAGGCATATGCCACATCACTTGCAAAGAAAAACGCTACACGGGCCAAATCAGAATAGAAATTTAATGCACATCAAAATCACCAAGCCCATACAGCCATCAGGCCATGAACTCCAAAACACTTTTCACCATTGTGGGCTGCATCCGCAAGAAATGACCAGCCACTACTTGTGTGACGCCCTGTTCCATCATGGTACACAGAGCCACATTCACGTACGAAAAGGCAACATGGAAGCGCACAGAACCGCAGGGCCGTCCCGATGGGGAGGCACTAGTCCAGCTGAAAGGCCGAAATGTTGCTCCGAGCCACCAGTACTGCGTAAGGGCATGTGGGCCATTGGCGATCGTCCCATAAGATCGTAATGCTGCTCCACTGATTAACACGAAGCAGCAGGTGTCGGGAGTAAAACCCATCTGCAGGAGTGGCATACAGATGGCAGTGGCAAAAGGGGAGGAGATACCTGTCAACCAAAAGAAAAGAAAAAGAACAGAATGGCCATCAGAACTACATTCCAACAACACACTCCAATGACCACACTAAATCCACAGCCATATGCATGCTAGCCCACTCCAAAGGATCATCACCACCCCAAAACCACTTGCGACTCATAACCATCTATATCGAGGTGCAAACACCATCACAAACGAGTGTACCTGTGCATGCGTCTGTCAAAACAGAATCCATCAGACGGGAATGTTAACGTGCATGGACACAAGTGTCTGAGGGCGCGTCGAGACAGGGAGGGCTCAACAAGGCCAGATAGACGATGGTCCCACAATGGCAGCCCTGCATCACATAGCGTAGGGGAGGCGGATAGATCCCAAGAAGCCCTGTACATGGCAAACTCTGTATCAAATCACCTGCCCATGCATCCATTCATCATTCCCTCATCCCGGGATTAAAACGCCTGAATATTTACTCACATAACATTAGAAATATCCATTGAGTCTGTGCGTTATGCAGCCTGCAAAATCCACAGTGCCCCAGCCCGTAATTCCAGTGTAGTGGAGTAACATGTATTTGGGAACGTCCGACCTCATCGCCCACGTCGCAATTGCGCATCCCAAACTATTCATATCAATCATTGCATCCTCGCCATGGCCCCTGTCTCAAGGACATTGAACAATAGTACGTTATATTTGCAGTCAGACCTGTGGGCATTTCCTCGCCGCTAGCTGAAAACCGAAAGCGCCGCCCTTCGAATTCCTCATTTGCAACATCACGTCGAAGAGGCATCTGTGGCCGTTTGAAATCACTAATTATTCCATCGAGTGCGGCTGTGTGTGAAAATGGCAACTGCCTTCACCCACAAATGGGACGCCCCGCCCGTCGTTGCAACTCGGTACAGTGATGCATGAGGGCCCACCGTTACTCGAGTACTACGTTCCACTGACCCTTCACAAGTCTGTTCGCGACTGCACAGATAGTATGTGAAACAATGGGACCACAGCAGAATGAACATATCAACCAATCTTACACGGCCATCGGGTACAAATACATGATTGCAATAGCAAGATGCCATTCCCCGAATTGCAGCGTTGTGCGTGGGACGTGCCCGGCCAAAGGGGAGAGCAGTTTGCACAGGTGGAATGAATCACCACAGGTGGAGGCCATACAGCCTGAAAACACATAAATTGCACACCCAGTCTCCTCCCACAACCACACCGAAATGCTACCGGCAGGACTCGCGATGTTGGCCCTGGGGGACCTGATAGCACTGCAAGTACTCCAACTCCAAGAAGAAGACGAACACCAACTACAACCGGCCGCACGGAGGAGACGCAGGAGGAGGAGGAGGGCAAGGCAGGGCCAGCAAGGGCCGCCAGCACAGCCACTACCACCACGCAGGCAGCCCGCAATCCCACGCCTCCGAGCACATCCGTTCAACCTCACTGATGAGCAGATCCACACCCTCTACCGCCTGGACCGGGACACCATAGCCGCCATTGTGGACATGACACAGGCTGACCTTGTCAGCATGATAGATAGCCCAACCGCCATCCCACCCCTACTGAAGGTGGTGTCTGTACTCCACTTCCTGGCCACAGGCACCTACCAGCACACAGTCGGACAGTTGCATGGCATTTCTCAGCCACTGTTCTCACGGACACTATTTCAAGTGCTCGATGCCCTCCTGCAGCACGCAGACGACTACATCTCTCTACCACGCTCGGAGCAGGAAATTACCAACACAAAGGTGGGATTCCATGCACTTGCCGGCATACCGGGTTGCATTGGTGCCATCGACTGCACCCATGTGGAATTGGTCGTCCCACATGCCATGGAGGCCCAGTACCGCAACCGAAAACAATTTCATTCCCTGAATGTACAAATGGTGTGTGACTCCAACAGGATCATTACACATTGTTGTGCCCGATTCCCTGGATCAACCCATGATTCTATGGTCTTGAGGAACTCTACTATACCACGCTACATGGAGCGACACGCAGGGAACTGATCCTGGCTACTCGGTGAGTCTCATTACATGCATGATTATGTGGGGTATGTGATTTGGCAATGACCTGGCAGGAAGGGGGGGGGGTGTGCGTACGTAGCAATGGCATTCCACATCATACGTTTCTCGTCCACATACAGGTGATGCTGGATATCCACTGAAGAGATGGCTCCTCACACCAGTCCGGAACCCACGGGACCAGCATGAGGAGGACTACAACCATGCCCACTCACGTACCCGTGTAGTCATTGAACAGGCATTCGGCCTACTGAAGGGTCGTTTCCGCTGCCTCAGCAGGTCTGGCGGGGCACTCCTGTACCGCCATGTGAAGGTTGCAAAGATGGTCATGGCATGTGTCATGCTCCACAACATGTGCGTACGTAGAAATGTGCCCATGCCCCCTGACGCAGAACTGCAAGCACCTGATGATGGTCATGATGAGGGTGGGGATGTGGCAGCACCTCAAGGAGTCTGCGAGGCACCGGAGGCCCGTGACATTCGTCAGCATCTCATTGATGCATGCTTCTAGCACTCACGCCTGGTGGCTGATACATGGACACGGGACTCGTGGCACTGTGTGTGTCTGGGACATGCACAATATGGACTGTACGCCTATGATGGCCTAGTACACAAAGATCAATGTCCACACATCTCATTGGTTGATCGTGCACTGTTTATGGCATATGTGATATCATGTTAAACACCCTATCGACCCGCCACCCAAGTGAGCCCAACACACCCCCTCCACCCTCCTACCTCCCCCCCGAACACCAGTGTCCAAAGATGCTCATTGTCAGTGGGCTGTCGCTATTGCAAGCCCCCTCTGCGGGTATCAGGGGCACCCCTGCCTGTGGAGCGCAGGTTCCTCCCAGATCTACGTTGGGGGCTGCCCTGGACGGAACTTGCAACGGATGATGTGTCTGCCTGCTCACGTCCATGCATGTCCCTAAGGGTTTGCGAGAGCTCAGTGAGCACACGGCGCACTGCGGCAAGTTCGGCACATACGTCTTTGGACGTCGCATGCAGTTCCCCCCTCAGGCTCTCGGTGCTTCTCTCCATTTGGACTCTCAGGCTCTCGGTGCTACTCTCCATTTGGACTCTCAGGCTCTCGGTGCTACTCTCCATTTGTGCCCTTAGCGTCTCTGTACCTCTCTCCATTTCTGCCCTAAGTGTCTCAGTTGATGTTTCTATGTCTGCCTTAGTGCCCCCACATTCATCGGCATGGTCCTTGAGGAGCGTGGCCAGTTGCTGCTGTTGCACGATTAACTGGTCGAGGGACTGTTGCCTCTGCTGGGCCATGGCCATTTGCGGGGGTGTCACAGAGGGGCTGTTGTCCTCATGTTGCCTTGCCACAGGGCTTGTGGGGGATGGCCAGTCGTCGTCTTGTGGGTGCCCCTGCGTGGTATCCTCATGTTGTACGGGATGGGACAGACAGGGGGATTGGGACAGGTCATGGATGGATCTGACTTCGACATCCCCGTTTTCTGTGTCGGAGCATGCTGCCATCAATGGGGTGTCACCTATGGTGCTGCTGCCACCAGAGGCAGTGCCTTCTGTGGCATCCATTGGGGGGACCTGTGGTGGTGGTGTTGTGGGCATGCTGGCTGCTGGGGTGCCTGTTGATGTTCCCTCCTGTGTGCTGCCACCTGATTTGTGCTGCTGCCGTGTCTTGATGCGTGCAGCTGAGGTGGAGGGTCTCTGGCCGTTGGTCTTGGCCCTCTTTGCAGGTGTGCTGGTAGGGGTGTCCTGTAGCTCGTCGTTTGGATCGGACCCTGTGGTGGAGTAAAGGAGGGCGAGGGTTATTGATGGGTCTGTGGGAATTGGAATGGCATTGTATCACATGCATTGGGGTGGTACCTGAGGGTGATTTGGGTCGGGGCCTTGGAGGTGCTTTCATTTGTGTGTGGAGTGAGGGTGCAGTTGTTTGGCAGCCTGCAGTTAGGGTGTGCCTGCTGCACGTGTAGTGGGTGTTTTAGGGGTTTTTAATTATTTATGTATTTATTGTGGGTTTTAACGTGCGCTATCAGGCCGATGTGTGTGGACGTTCTCCTGGACATGTGTTTCTGTTGCACTATGTGGACGCATGGTACTTCACATGGATGGACTGTGTGGATTTGGCATTGTTTTATTTGGCCCACCTACCTGAATCTTCGGATGTCTGCACTCCTTTCTCCATCCCTCCGACTCCCTCTATGCTCTCCATTCCGATGGTGGAGGCACAGATTTCTTCCCAGGGGGTCAACTTGATGGGTGATTCAGGACCTCCCCCGGTGGCTGTGGCAATGTTGCGGTTGGCAGAGAGTATGCTGCGGACGCGTATCCGCAGGTCGTCCCATCGCTTGCGGCATTGCTGTGGGGTGCGGGGTGCGGTCCCCACCGCACTTACCCGCTGTGCCACCAGAGCCCATATGGCCTTCTTGTTTGCAAGTGCCGTTCTGGTCATTTGCGTGGAGAAGACGACGGCAGCATTCTCCTGGAGGGTCTCTGTTAGCACGGTGAGTTCCTCACGGGAGAAGTGGACCTGCCGCTTGCGGTCGCACGCTTTCTTCGCTACTTTTCCCATTTTTCTTGGTTTCGCTAGGGTGGATGACGGGTTGGGGTGTGTTTCAGGGTAGTGATTTTAGTGGTTGTGTGGTTTTAGTGGTTTTATAGGTGTACGGCGGGATGTTTCCCGTTCCGGGCCCATGTTTTTGCTTCCGTTTCCGTATATTTCCGGTCACCGTACTTTCCGGTAGGCGCACACTGCGGTGACCGCTAAGTGGGGTGGCGGTATTGCACCTAGGGCGCCGTACGGCGGCGGTGTGGGCCGTTTTGGGGTCATTTCCGCCATCGCGGACTTTGCACTTCCGCCATGGCGTGGTGCTCGTGCCCGATGGGTCGGAATGGGCCGCACTTTGCTCCTTCGTGCAATGGCGGAAACGCTATTTACGCTGTGGCGCTCCGGTCAGTCACTTTCCGCCAGGGTCGTAATGAGGGCCAAAGACTATACCTGACACGCAGGCTCGGACTGGCCTATAGGGGATTAAAACCACAAAATGCTGGTGAGGGACAGTTGTTTTTGTCAAAGTGGGCCTTTTCTTGGACCAATTTGGGCCTGTTTGATGAGTTAATTCACTCTGCGGCTGGTAGTTTTGACCAGTGTTGCTGAATAAATATTCTTTAAAATGCACAATTTGCTTCACACTTTATCAAAACACTCCCCATTGGTTACTATATAAACAGTGTCACAAAAGGAATGAATGGGCATTTGCAACTGTGAGCCACTTTTTCATTGGTGCCCGAGACAATTTTATGGCCCAATCTGACCCTGCTGATACGCTATCTACCCCATCCCCCCTCCCACAGAAGACCCATACTCAGGGACATCATTTGGGGGTCGCAACTGCAACCTCTGGGGTCCACAGTTGCAACCCCTGGGATCTCCCTTGCGATCCCAACTTTAAAAAAAGAAACGGGTGCTCCTGGTGTAGCGAGCCCTCCCGCGGGGTGGTGGGACCTGCCACAACAGGTCTGGTGGGTCCCCGGCCCAGTGCTCACCCATCAGGGTGAAGGCTGGCCCTGGGAGGCACTCAGTAGGGGTTGAAGCTGACCGTGACATGTGGCACATGTCACATGCCATGTTCAGCTCCAACCCATTCTCCCTCGGCTTCCTTGCAGCTCATATACAGGAACCAGGAAGCTCTTGCAGCCGAGGGTGGGCTGGAAGGACAGACTGTTAAGATGGATTTCTGAACTCTGTCCTGGAGGGGCAGAGGTTCAGAAGGCCAGCCTAGTTTCTTGGAACAGGGTAACCTCTGGACAAGCCAGACCAATCAAGGTAGCGATTGCGGCGGTCAAGACTAGGTCTCAAGAGGGGTAAGGGTGACTGAAAGCCTGCAATGAGCACACAAAGCAAGGACACTTACAAATTACTCCAAGCAGGTGTTATATTAAAAATATAGACACATTTATTACAAGGCCTTTGTAACATTGACCGTAGCAAGAAATCACAATAAAACTCACGTAAACCAACACATCACAATCAAATACAATATATATATACAATTACCGAAGGGTCTAACGAGTTAGAAGCACGAAATATGCAGACCACCTAGATGGGGAGGAAAACAGGCAGTGCAAGTCATTGTTTAGACCCAGTTCGCCTTCAGAGACCACCTAACTAAAAGGAAGTCCGAGCCCTACCAAGATTGGAGCCTTGTGCTCAAAAGTACCTGCACACGCTGGTGCCGATGGGCCCAGGGGAGTCTCTTCAAGGACGTCAGGCAGTTCAGAGTGGTGAACAAAGGAGGGCGAAAAGATCTCCGCTACTCAAGCGCGGCCTCCACTTGCAGGCAGAAGCAGAGCGCGAGTGCGAAAAAGGTGTGTTGTTTAACACATCGAGGAAAAGCTACGGGCTACTGCAGGAGAGCAACCAGTTCCTAGCGTTGCTACTCACCGGTCCCCGATGCAGGCAGACCCAGGCTTCTCCGCGTCAGTTTCAGTGCTGGCAGGTTCAGATACGAGCAGGGGACGTCTCGGCGTTGTGTAGATTCCGCGGCAGCAGAAGTTAGAGTTGAGGATGTCCCAAATGCAGTGAACCCGCACAGTTTTTTACCACAGCAGGACAACGGAGCGGGCGTGTGTATTTCAGCCCAATGTACACTTCTCACTTCAGACTTGGGAACGCCAAGTGTACGAATCGTGTGAGAGTGTCAAGGACTCGGAATACAACAGAACCTGACGGCGGTTACAGAGCAAGACTCCTGGGTAGGCACTCCTGGGTAGGCTGGTCAGTCCACTGGATGGCCCAGAGACACTTCCGAAAGCTTACGTGCAGAAGATGGTGAAGATGCCGAGAAAAGTTGTTCCCTCTATTCCAAAGGGTCGAAGTACCAGTACAGGCCTTCTCGTTCGATCAGAGGTAGAAAGGGTTTCACAAAGCGACAGCAGTGCAGAGGAGCAGTCCTTCAGCGGGTCACCAGCGATTCCTCGGTTCAGCCTTGTAGTTGCAGGATACTTGGCTCCTGTATCCCTTTGTTCATGAGAACTCAGGAGATCGACCTGGTAGTGGTGTTTCCAGCCTCCTCTTATCCATGGTTCCCTTCGTGCCAAAACGGAGAAGACCCAATGGGAGATCTGCTCACAAAACACTCACAACATACGTGGACCTATCTCGGACCACGGTGGTCCCAGGCATTCACGACACACTAGACTCTCTGGCACCCAGGATGTGTATTGGGACCAGACATCTCAGCCCACATCCTGGAGGCACATACAAGGCCTGTAGAAGCCCGCGAAAGCATCTGTGTTTCGCGGGAAAGTACATGCCCAAATAAGAAAGGCCCCGGGTTGGCTCGACCTGGGGAAGGTGAAGGGGGCAAGACGGTCAGCGGGCAGGACAAAGAGCCTTGTGGTTTGGCCATTTTGGAAGCCAGGCCACCATTTTGGGCTAAGCGCAAGAAACACGCTTCAACAGCCAAAAGGAGCTCAAAACACAAAGAAACGATCGCTGCCACCAGTCCCGTCCGTGATTCACTTGCACCGTTCGTTAACAATCCAAAGAGAGTGGCTAGGGCCTGTAGAAGACTAGAGACCTAAGAGAGCAGTAACTTAGCTTACAGTGCCATCTTGTGTCATGTTGCGCGAAAGCTGCAACATGATAAAAGAACTACAGAAAACAACGTTTCCCGGTACTGACTGTCTTAAGGGCATGTCAGTTTCCCCGTAAGAATGGAGCAAAAGCCCAGAGGAGTGCGGCAGAAGGCTGCACTTGTCTGGCAAAGTCTAGATCATGGTGAAAACAACAGCAAAAAGTTTAGGAAATCTTTCCCAGACTATGGACAGGGGGAACTAATCCACCCCTGGACGAGTCTCTTGTTCAGGTCGGTTAAACATTCTGGACAATCCATCAGCATTGCTATGTTGGACACCTGGCCTATGCTCAATAGTGAAGTCGAAGCCTTGTAGACTTATGGACCACCTAAGCAACTTTGGATTCTCTCCCTTCATGTTCATTAGCCACTTCAAGGGCTTATGGTCAGTTTGCACAGTGAAGTGGGTCCCATAGAGGTAGGGCCTCAGCTTCCGTAGGGCCCACACGACAGAGAAACATTCTTTCTCCACTGTGGACCATCTGAGCTCTCTGTCCTTAAGCTGGCGACTAATAAAACCAATAGGGTGTTCCTTACCCTTCTCATCTACTTGCGATAGTACAGCTCCTATCCCAGTGTCAGAGGCGTCCGTCTGCACAATAAAAGGTCTTTGATAATCAGGGGCCCTGAGGACAGGGGCCTGGCACAAAGAGTCTTTTAAGCCATTGAAGGCCTTCTCACACTCGTCGGTCCAAGTTACCTTCTTGGGTTTCTTAGGAGTGGTGAGGGCAGTCAGAGGGACGGCTATGGTGCCATAGTTGCGGTCATACCCCGTGAGTCCTAAGAAGGCTCTCACTTGGGTCTGGGTAGTGGTGGTAGGCCAGTCTTGTACTGCTTGTACTTTACTGGGAAGAGGCTGTATCCTCCCTCCACCTACTTCATGTCCAAGGTAAACCACTGAGCCTTGTCCAATCTGGCATTTACTAGCCTTTATGGTCAAGTGTGCTTTCTGAAGAGCCTGGAGCACAATCCCAAGGTGTTTCACATGGTCTTCCCAGGTGGCGCTGAAAACTGCTATATCATCCAGATATGCAAGACAGAATTCATCCAACCCATTCAACACATGATTCACAAGCCTCTGGAAAGTGGCAGGTGCATTCTTCAACCCAAACGGCATTACCCTGAATTGGTAAAGACTGTCTGGAGTAGAAAACGCTGTCTTCTCCTTGGCATGTTCTGCTAAAGCTATTTGCCAATAGCCAGCAGTGAGGTCAAACGTGCTGAGTACTTGGAGGCACCCAAGGCATCCACCAGCTCATCTGTTCGAGGCAAGGGGTGTGCATCTGTCTTGGTGACAGCATTCAGAGCCCTGTAATCCACGCAGAACCTCAATTCAGAAGTGCCTGCCTTTAGAACCAAAACCACAGGGCTGGACCAAGGACTACTAGAGGGTTCAATCACCCCAAGGTCTAACATCTGGTTGACCTCGGTCTTAATGTAAGACCGTACTTTGTCTGACATCCTGTATCCCCTACTTTTGGTAGGTACACTGTCTCATGTGTCTATGTTATGTTTGCACCAAGGTGTCAAACCAGGCGACTGTGAAAACAGGGGGAAAACTGCCTAAGCAAACTTTTCACCTCAGCCTGCTGATCAGAAGTCAGGTGAGGGGCCACTCGGACACCCTCAAAGGAGCTATCTGAAGGACCGCTTTGGAACAGGTCGGGGAGAGGTTCAGACTCCTCTTCCTCAACATCTGAAGCCAGTAGCAGTGCTGTGATTTCGACTCTTGGGACAAAAGCCTTCAGCCTATTTACGTGGAACACTTTAGGAGCCTGTCCAGGCCTTCCAAGGTCCACTAAATAGTTAACCTCACCCAGGGGCTCCACCACTGTGTAAGGGCCTGACCATTTGTCCTGTAAAGCTTGAGGCCTTATGGGATTCATGATCAGGACTTGCTGACCAGGTTTAAAGTTGATGAGAGAAGCTTTCTGGTCGTACCAATGTTTCACCAGCGCTTGTCCTGCCTTCAATTTATCACTAGCCAAGCCCATCAGAAGTACCATCCGTTTTCTGAGCCCCAGCACGTAATCTACTACGTTGGTAGTAACAGGGGGAGTGGGCATCTCCCATCCCTCTTTGACTAGGGCTAAGGGTCCCCGTACAGGATGACCAAACAGAAGTTTGAAGGGGCTGAAGCCAACACCCTCCTGTGGTACCTCTCAGTAGGCAAACAGTAAGCATGGTCTAAGAAGATCCCATTTTCTTCTCTGAGGTTCTTCCAGAGCCCCAATCACGCTCTTTAACATTCTGTTGAAATGTTCCACCAGACCATTGGTCTGGGGGTGGTATGCAGAAGAGAACTTGTAGGTGACCCCACATTCTTTCCACATAGCCTGCATATACTTTGACATAAAGTTGCTGCCTCTGTCAGACACAACTTCTTTAGGGAAGCCAACACTAGTAAAGATGCCAAGTAACGCTTTTGCATCTGACTTGGCAGTTACAGTTTTAAATGGGATGGCCTCAGGATATCTGGCAGCATAGTCGACTAGCACCAAGATAAACCTATTGCCTGAGGATGTCTGTGGGTCAAGGTGACCAACGATGTCGATCCCTACCCTTTCGAATGGTATTCCCACAACTGGCAGTGGTACCAATGGAGCTTGGATTGTTGAGCCACTCTTACCAGATAACTGGCAGGAGGCACAACTCCTGCAGTGACTTTCTACTTGCACCCCTATCTTGGGCCAGTAGAAGTGCATGGATAACATTTGCTTGGTCCTCTTAATACCAAGGTGACCAGCAAAGGGCACTTCATGCGCCAGCTGCAGGAGGAAGGGTCTTACAGCAAGGGGAACCACCAACCTCCTATGGTCTCCTTCTGTAGACTCTGTGGGCTCACTATACAGGAGTCCACCTTCCCAATAAATCCTATGCGTCCCAGGAGGTTCACCCTCAAGCTGGGAGCAGGACTGTCTCCTTAGGCCTTCCAGAGATGGGCACTCACATTGGCCTTTACTGAATTCTTCCCTGTCCGGACCACCTTCTACTAACAAGTCTTTTAGTTCAGGATGGTCGCTGGGGTCAAATACTTCAGGCATCGCCACCTCCTCGTCAGGCCCGGGCGATTGACCAACTTCCTCCACCGCAGTGGTAGGCGAGTTCGGGGGAATATTCTCTTTCCCTCGTCTTGACTTGTCGACTCCTTTCGCCTTGGGTTTCCCCTTCGGCTGGGGCGGCGTATTGGCCTTGGCCAATGCTGCCCGTGCTTGAGACCGTGTGTAGGGTCTTTCGGCAGTGTCTCCTACGAGCCCTAAAGCTCTGAGATCATTACCTAACAAGACCTTTCCCGGGACGTTTCTCTGAATGCTCACTGGAATCCTGACTGCTGTACCATTTAAAGTAAGATTTACAGGTATTACTGGAAACATACGGAGGGGGCCGTCAGCCAACTTAGTGGGCATCAGAGTAGCTCTGGCAACTTCCTCTGAGTCTACCAAGGTAGAATCCACTACAGTGCGACTGCACCCACTATCCCTAAGAGCTGGAGTATCCACTCCATTGATCAGCACACTGTCTTTAAAGTAGTGCTTGGTATTATCTGGAATCCTAGCATAAGCCTCTGCGACTTTAGGCTCCCAGGAACCCAGGGAAACTAAAACTACCTCAGCTTCTATCCCGCTGGGGAAGGAGTCTGAGGAGAAGGATGCTCCCGTAATCTCTTCTTCCTCGTACGAGGAGAAGGCCAGATTAGCGGAGTGGACCCCCAAAGGTTTAACCTTACACCGGGGATCCCCCTTCACGTGGTCAGTTGCTCCACAGGCAAAACAAGATCCATTGGGTCTGTTTACATAGGGAGGCTTATTGTAACCAGAGTTCTGTTTCGGAGGCTGACCTCCACTACCCTGTGAGTTCTCTTGTGTCTTACCCTTATTTTTCTTTTTGTGGTCCTTTTGAGAAGAAGATTTATCAGATTCTCCACCCTCCTTATCTTTGGACTTTTTCCCTTCCTCCTGCTTACCAGGCTGAGTTTTGTCCTTATGGGACACTCGATGTGACACCCATCAATCTGCTGCAATGGCAAGCTTCTTAGGATCTATCTCCTTCGAATCAGCCAAATGCTGCTTAAGCTCCGGAGAAGAAGATGCAAAAATGTGTTCCAGCATGACAAGACTTTTTTAAAAAAATTTTAAAACTATTTTATTCAATAAAACAAAACAAATATCAACAAACACGCAGTGCAAACAGCAATACAATTTCACATTGTTCATTACAAAATATTGGTCACTTCTCCCCTTATCCCACCAACCCCTACGAGCCTATTGTTCCACTCAGTCTGTATCCGCACCGTGTGGTGGAGTCTCGTTTCCAGTGGATTCCGTCAGATTTTGTATTGTTCCAAACAGTTCCGCTACCAGCGATTTCCATGGCGTCAGGGTTCCCACCTCTTCTTCTCCCCCTATATTACTTGCTTCCTGCCATACCATGGTTTCCGCCTCCGCCCACTTCTGCAACTCTTTCCACCACATCTCCACCCGTGGCCTATGACAAGCCTTCCATCCCATGGTAATATTCCTTTTTGCAAGCACATATGCTAAATCCTTCAATTTATTGACATGCTTAAGTTTTTGCGATCTGGGGTAGCCCCCCAGTAAGCAAGCCCAGGCTGAGTCTACTACAATAGTGACCCCCTTTGCTGCTAGTTTCCCCACTACTTCACTCCAGAAGCGCTCAATCACTGGGCAGGACCAGAACATATGTACCATATCAGCCTGTTCCTCGTCGCATTTGGGGCATGCCTGTCTACCAGCATTTTGAAACCTCGATATCCTCAGGGGTGTCATGTATGCCCTATGCGTAATATATAGTTGTATCTGTTTTAATCTGGCGTTCCTTGACACCCTCTTGTGGTACCCCAGAGCACGTTCCCACATCCCATCCTCCATAGGGGCTCCCACCTCCGCCTCCCAGTCCGATCTCAGTTGCGTTAGTTCTTTCCCAACCCTGGACATCAACATTTCGTACAATCTAGAAATCTCATGCCCTCCTTCCGTTATATCATATATCATGTCTATGGTACCATCAGGCTCTTCTTCCAATATTGTTTCTGGCCAGGTTTTTTAAATTTCCTGCACCATTTTATAATATGCAATATATTGGCCCATATGTAACCCCACTTCCTCCCTTAACTCTTCAAAGTTTATAATAGTCCCCTCCCGCAAGACATCACCCATAGTTGCCAATCCCACCGATTCCCAGTGGTTCCTAATTGTCCTTCGTAGCTGTTCATCTCCCTTAGCCAACACAACCAACGGTATCTGTGGGGAGCATGGGACTGGGTTTCCCATCATCCGGCATGCACGGCGCCAGATCCTCCACCCAAACATCATCATTTTAGGACGCACTTTCATTTCCGTCTCAGGTAACCAAATAATTTCTTTTAAATAAAATGGGGCACTATCTGTTCTAAACAACCTAGATTCAGGGGTCGCTTCATCTGAGAGCCATTTGGCGACATATTGCATTTGGCTCGCTACATAATAGGCCTCATAGTTAGGCAGTTTTATTCCCCCTTTCTCATAAAAGTTCTGCAACTTCCATAGTGCCACTCTATTCCTGGTACCCTGCCACAGAAAATCCCTGCACATGCCGTGTAGTCTGGTGAAGAACTTCTTAGGTATAAAATATGGAATGTTTCCAAAATAATGCAGGGGCCTGGGCAAGATGACCATTTTAAGCATTGCACACCGCCCCACCATTGCTCGAGGTAACTTGCCCAAAACTTCATATTCTTTTCGATTTTCCTCATGGCTGCCTCGGTATTGCGCATAAGTTCCTCCTCCACTGTATGATACACATCTATCCCAAGGTACCGAAAAGTACCAACAGCCCAAGGAGTTTGCAGCACCGGCAACCGCCCGGCGGGGATCCCCTTATAACTTCCTAACGGGAAGATAATAGAGTTCGGAGGGTTTACCGCTATGCCAGACAGCCCTGCATACCTGTCCATAACTTCTAAGATGTATTGGAGATTCTCCTCCGGGTATTTCAGGTACAACAGCAAATCATCCGCATACAAGGAGATGAAATGTGCTCCCCTCCCACTTCGATGCCTATGGTATCATACTGTTGTCTGAGATATATCGCCAAAGGCTCTAAAGCTAATATGTACAGCATAGGGGACCATGGGCACCCTTGTCTGGTGCCTCTGCCCAGTTGACATCTCTCGGAAATCACTGCTCCTGTTTTGACTCTGGCCTTCGGTTCACTATATAGCATCCTTGCCCATCTTATGCATCCAGGCCCCATACCATAGACCGCCAATGCGGCCAGCAGCCATGGCCACTTGACTGAGTCAAAGGCCTTCACAGCGTCTAAAGACACTATTGCCATTTCGCCATCATTTCTGCTCCCTATTCAACAACTCGATGAAGTCGCCTGTGATTATGAGTTATGTTCCTATTTGGGACATAGCCTGTCTGATCCGGGTGTATTAGTTTGCCAATGACTCTGCGCAGTCTGCTTGCTAGGACGGCTGTCAGTATCTTGCTGTCCTGGTTCAGCATTGAGAGCGGTCTATAGGAGCCACAGCTGTCTCCCGGCTTATTTGGTTTGGGAAGCGGTATTATAATCGCCTTCCTAAGTGATTCTGGCAGCCGTCCTATCTCAAACGCTTCATTTAGCATATCCAACATCGGGGGAAGCACTTCTGCCTTATACACCTTATAAAACTCACTCGGAAACCCATCCGCACCTGGGGTCTTACAAGTAGGTGGCTGTCTCACCACTTCTTCTAACTCCTCTATGGTAATGGGTGCATCCAACTCCTCCAGCGTGACAAGACTTACCATGCCTTCAAAGGTAGAAACCTTATAACCTTCGACCCAGCCGATCATGTTTTTTAAGGATTCGGTTACATAAGATACCCAAGTACCACCTTCTTTTTTGTTATACTCTCGGAATCGTCTTAAATATTGGGCAGGAGTCTTTCCAAACTTTAAAATGAGAGTTTGCTTTAACATTGCAAAATCAGCTCGCTCAGCCTTTGACATTTCCATAATGGCACTACAGCCAGAATGGGGCAGTCTGCTGAGTAACCAGGCAATCTTATCAGCATTGTCAACTTGTTGAACTTCACATGCATACTCAAATGTATTCAGCCAGTCCATAATGTCATTCTTTTCCTCATACACACTGAGCAGATCTTTTGGAAACCGTGGATGAGAGGAGGCCCCAGACCCATGTACAGGACCCTTGGATCCATTTGCAACCTGAAGCTTGGCCAGTTCCAACTGGTGATACCTGTCTTTCTGGTTTTTTCGGCCTGTTCGATTTTTAGTTTGGCCATGTTGAAATCAAGCTCCTTCTGCCTAAACAACAGTTCTTGCTTCTTGAATTCAAGCATAGCCTCCCCATCAGCACTGGCAGAGGAAACATTAGACATCTCATCCTCCCTGTCCTCGTGGTCGCGGTGGACCAGTGCAGCGGCAGAACCGTCGGTTCTACCAGTGAGAGCAGCCCCACCTCCTTCTGCACTGTCCTCGGAAGTTATAGCGTCAAGCTGCACTTCTTGCCACGCCACGATTCTTTGGATCATATCCAATTTGGTGCCTTGAGAGGAGACACCTCTCTACGCACACATCTTTTTCAATGTTTCGGATTTAGAAGCATTTAAAGTTAACAAGGTATTTGTTTCCATACTGTTTGTTAGAGAGAATTCTCTGTTTAGGCTGAATTTCCTAACCTAGGGAGTCCCCCAGCAGCTTTGCTGGATTTCTGGAGTTTTTTTTTTCATCCTGCCAAGAGTGAGACTCTTTTTCTCCCACTCTTGGACATGATTTGTGGTATTTCTTTGAATGTTAATGTGTTCTATGGGCTATGGGGTCTTTTACTCCATAGGGTCTCATGTGTTTTGCTATGTGTGTTATACAGCACCCTCCGTGACCCCCACCATAGACTCCATACCCTGGGACTGACTACTGTCTCCCAGGGCATGTAAAGTCACCATTGGCTTTACTAGACCTAAATTTACTAACAGAACCACTTCAAACCATCCTATTGTGGACGTACTGGTAGGGGTAATTCGATTAACCCTGGGTCTGTTGTTCGAGGGGGCACTGTCCCGTCCCCCCTTGTCGAGTTTTGGCTGGTGGCAGTGGATACTACTTTTTATATTCCTATGGGATTTTCCCATTGTTCGAGGCTAATACTTTTTTCTATGTAGCCTCGGTCATACCGCCGGTTTATTAAATTAAAATGAATTCACCGGTTGGTATTTTCTGCCAGAACTCGGTTTTTTTTGCTTCGTAAAAGTGTTGGTACTGAGTTGGTTTCATACCCTGCCTTTTTCTCTCCCTTTCTAACGAATACTAGAGTGCCATCTAGGTTAAGCACTCACCTCTGTCTGCAAATAAGTGGTGTCTTTGAACCTAGACTTGTCGAAATATTGTTATGGGATTGATATATACTTATAGTAACTGTGATTGAAGTTGTTTGCCATAGTAGTGCCAGTGTGTTTTCCAATAATGTTTTAAATAAATAATTATATATCTTTACACCCAAGCTCTGATCAGTGTCTGCTTGTTCCACTGTGTAAATTGGCCTATCTTGTATACTCTATATACTGCCTAACTCGTCTTGAGAGATGTCTGACTGCTCAGCCACAGCTACCAGCTAAATCTGAGTGGTGCAGACTGCTACCAATTGGGTTTACTGCTAACTCCTGTAGTCTTAAACTTTTTGCAGTGGTCCCAGAGGGAACTGCACAGGTTTCTGCCTAACACTGGTGTACAGCGGTGGGATTTGTATCGAGTATACAGTTTAGAGTGCTTTTCAACACTTTAGGATAACTAACCAAAAAGCTTAGCACTAAAAAGCAACTTTCAAAAAACATGTCTACTATGGAAGCTTACAGTCTAGAGTCCTTGTCAGGTGAAAATACTGAGAGTTTGAGAGCTCTCTGTAGACAAGAGAATCTTTCTGTAAGAGGCAAGAAAATAGAACTGATAGCAAGATTGCTGGAAAACCAAAGTGTCATGATCTCTGCTTCCAAAAGGTCAGGGTTTTCCCAACTCCCTTGGAAGCAGATCCATAACCCAGGTTCCGAGTGCCAACCAGTCCCAATTGGGACCTTTTGGACCCAGTCCTGGCGCCAGTGGCACCAGGCTCATAAATATGCCCAGTCCCAGCGCTGGAAGCGCCGGGCTCATAATGCTTGGGTGGACTTACCTGCAGCAGACCATGCTGCTTACTTGCCTGCCAGTTGAGCCTCTGATCCTCTTCTGTTTGGAACTACTTTTCCTGTTGGGTGGGGCAGGAGCCACTCCCTAGATTCAGAACACTGGAACTCTTCTGGAAAGCAGGAACTCTTTTCTTACCTAGGCGTGGCTGTGGAAGGAGACACCTAAGCACTACAGGAGGCTATTTAAACCACACCCGATGGATGAATCTTGCTTTGCGTTATTCTGCATCCTCTGCAGCAGAACGCTCATCGTGTCTTCTGCATCTGATCCTGGGCCTAAGTAAAAAGGCTTACCATCCTGAATCCAGTCTTCAGCAACACCTATAAAGACAAGAAAATCCAGTCTTCAGCAACACCCATAAAGACAAGAAAGAACAGGTTAGCATTACGGTCTTCAGTGACAGCTCTTCACTTACCTGGTCCATCGGCTGTCACCAACGCCTCGCGCTGCATTCCGGCATCTGAAAGACAAAGGCTTACCTACTCTTCGTGCGCTCCGGAGGTCTTCACACTGCATTCCGGCATCTGAAAGACAAAAGCTTACCAACTCTTCGCACGCTCCGGAGGCCTTCGGCGCTGCATCCCACATCTGAAAGACAAAACAAGGTGCATTTAAAGACATTGGGGAACTTTAATACTCACGTGCCATTACTCCTTTCCACATCTAACCCAGTGGGTATTCCGGCACCCTGCAGCCGCTCCGAACTTGTACCTGAAAAATAAAAAGACAGTTAGAGCGCATCGTGAAGCGGGCAACAAGCGCTTACTTACGTGCTTCCAGGCGCTTCTATTCATCACACGGGCTCCATCTTCAACTCACTTCAGCCCGTCATCCGCCATCGCCGGAACCCTGCAAAACAAGAAACATCATTACTAAAGACTTTAAAGACATTAGAATTACTCGAAACTTACCGTTCGTGCAGTAAACGACGGACAGCAGTCCTCTGAAGTCAAGAGGCCTGCTCCCCTTATCCAGTGAAGAAAATGGTTACAGCACTCTGCCCCGAGGCAGATGGAGAGCACGGCGTTCACTTACCTAAGGTGAGAGCGTTAACCTTTGGGGTTCTACAGGAGAAGAGAAAGGGAAGAAGAGAGAGACATTCAATAACCCAGTTCCTTAATCCCATATTTTCTATCTGCAGACATCTTACCCTTCGAGTCAGACATACAGTGCACAGAGGTCCAGCCCAAAGAGCCAGCCGTGTGTTACACATCACCTTTGAAGATACGGTATACGCCCAGTCAAGACCGGCGCCTCTACGGGAATCAGGTGAGCGTTACACAAAGTCTGGGTACTGTTTCAGAGGAACCGACTTCTCCAGCAAATGTAGATAACAGTACTGGTGTTGATCTAAATCAAAATTCTGATGATAGTGATGAAGAGGCTGAAGAGGAAGGAGAGGCTAATGAAACGGTCTCCCCTACCCCTCTGTCTGCCTTACCAGCTGTACCTACTGGGCCTATAGCAGATCCTACACTAAGTGCTCAAGTCCTTGAACTAGAAAAAATGAAAATAGACTTGGAATTCAGAAGGATTACTGCTCAAACTGAACAGAAACACCAAGAAATGCAACAAATTCTTAGGCTCAGAGAAATGGAGCTCAAGCATGAGTTAGAAATGAAAACGTTGTCTGTTGAAGCTGCTTCTGTCTCTGGCTCCTCTAGAAGTTCCAGTCCCAAAAGACCCCGGATGCCTAAGGAATTAATTGGTATGTATGAACCAAAGTTGGATGTGTTGGATTGGCTGAGTTTGTTTGAGTATAATCATGGGCTCCAGAACATCACAGGTAATGAGCTACTTACCTGGTTGTTCTCTAGGCTCCCCCCTGTTGCAACTGATGCGGTAATGGAGTTGGGGGAGGAGGATAGGAAAGAGTATGAACGTGTGAAACTAGCTCTGATAGCTATATTTGGTAAGACACCTTCCCAGTATCTCAAGAGGTTTAGATCCCTCGAAAAGCATGATGGTACCCCTTGGGCTACCTGGGTGAGTGAAGGGTTGAAAAACTTAGAGGGATGGATTAAGGGTTACAAGGTGAACACTTATGAGGGTATGAAGAATCTTTTTATGTTGGAGTCAATTTATGATGCCTGTTCTCCTGAGCTCAGACAGCACTTGGCTGATTCAAAGGAATTGGATTCCAGGAAGCTAGCTAAGGCTGCTGACTTGTGGGTTGCCAACAGGGCTACTCATAAGGATTCTGGGGCAACTCAGAAAAAGGATGAGGGAAAAAAGCTTAAAAGACTGAAAAGAGAATTCTAATAAATCAAATTCCAAAGAGGGCCCCAAACAAAACCATAAGGGTAAGCCACAAGGAAAACCACCCAGAATAGTGTACCTTCTGCTGCCAAACCAGAGGGAGGAAAGAACAAGCCACCATTCCAGAAAGCATTTGGTAAATGCTTTGTTTGTGGCTCTACTGACCATGTGAAAGGAGATCCCAGATGCAAGGGTAAACCTTCAGGGGTCCAGCTTGTCTCCTTAGCCTTCGCTCCAGAGGAGGAAGTCCAAATGGCAAGTGGAAACTTTCTACTGCTGGCTGATGAACCCATTGGAGTCTCAGCCAGTGTTTCTTTAGTGTCTCTGGGTTTGTGGGAACAACAGAATTTAGATGTCTATAATTCTATCCTAGATAATACTAAAGAGTATTATAAGGACAGTGTCCAGGTGAATGGTCAGGCCATTAGAAACACTGGGGCCAGCACAACTGTGGTGGATAAATCTTTTTTTCAGGCTGAGGATGTTACTAAGGCACCCAAACGCCTCACCAAGTTAGCTGGAGGGCCTCTGCAGATGCTTCCCCAATTACCAGTTCTCATCCAGTGTAATGACATGACTGTGAAGATACCTGTCAGCATACAAAGTGAGGTACCAGGACGAGTTCTGTTGGGTAACGATTTAAAAACTCTTGGAGTTGTGTCTCATACCCCCAGACCTCCTAGTAAACCGTTACAGGAGCTAACCAGACCTGCAATGGAGAGAACCATGAGAGGTACTCCCAAGGAGATGATGAAGAAGGATCTCACTCCTGCTCCATTGGATTTGTCAGCTGCTGTCTCAAGGAAATCAGAAGCGAAAAGGAAACCTAAAACTTGTAAACAGAAACCAGCAGCCAGCACTTCAGTGCAGCCAACAAGAACTTCCCCTCGGTTGTCCAAAGTTACACCAGTAACTCCCCCTCCAGCTGAGGCTGAGAGGGTGGTACAACCCTGTGTGGTAGAATTAGACTCTGAGGAAGAGCTAATGGAAGGCCAGGAACTCATTGGAGATCTGGATCCTGTTGACCATCCAGAGCTGCAGTCTATACTGGCAGAAGGTGGACCCAACAGGGCAGACTTCAGTAAGGGACAGAGAGAATGTCCAACTCTGGAAGGTCTTCGCCACCAGGCAGAAGCTCAGGCTGAAGGGCAAGAGCCTGGGAAATACAGGTTGCACTGGGAAGATGGCCTCTTCTACAGTGAACCGACAGAGTCTGAACCTGGGGACTAAAAACGACTTGTAGTACCCCAAGAGAACAGACACCAGTTCTTGCAGTTAGCCCACGAGATTCCTTTGGCTGGTCACTTGAGTTTCAAGAAGACTAAGGAAAGGCTCTCTCTCTACTTTTATTGGCCAAAGATGGGGGCGGGAAGTAGAAAAACACTGCAGGAGCTGCCACACCTGCCAGATCTCTGGTAAGGTTGGCGCCAAGAATGTGGCACCTTCAGTGCCTCTCCCCATTGTGGGAGTCCCATTTGAGAGAGTAGGGATTGACATTGTTGGTCCCCTTGATCCTCCAACCTCCTCAGGCAACAGGTTTATACTTGTTGTAATAGACCATGCTACTAGGTATCCTGAGGCCATTCCTATGTGGATTGTTACACCTCCGGCTGTGGCTAAGGCCCTCCTTAGTATTTTTTACCAGGGTTGGGTTTCCTAAGGAGGTAATCTCTGACAGGGGGTCAAACTTTATGTCCCACTACATGAAAGCCATGTGGAAAACCTGTGGAGTTACTTACAAGTTCTCAACAGTTTACCACCCACAAACCAATGGTTTGGTTGAAAGGTTCAACCGAACCATGAAGAGCATGATAGGTGATTTAGAGGACCCCCTTAAACGAAAGTGGGATCTTCTACTGCCATGCATTCTCTTTGCTTACAGAGAAGTCCCTCAGGAGGGAGTAGGTTATTCTCCCTTTGAGCCTCTCTATGGTCATCCCGTCAGAGGTCCATTGGCCCTGATTAAGGAGGGGTTGGAGAGTGCTCCTTCCCCCAAGCCAGTCAGAGTGACTGACTATGTGATAGGTCTACAGAGGAGAATGTCACACATGATGGCAGAAGCAACTGATAACTTGAAAGCTGGACAAGCATTGGTCAAGCACTGGCATGATCAAAAGGCTAACATGGTTGAGTTCACTCAAGACCAACTAGTTCTCGTTATGATCCCAACAAGTCAGAGGACCTTGCAAGACAAATGGATGGGACCATTCAGAGTTGTGGGTAAACTTGGAGAGGTCAACTATCTGGTGGACTTGGGCAATCCCATGGAGGCTCCAACAGTCTTCCACACCAACAGACTCAAAGCGTATGTCTCCAGACCTGATGTAGGAGCGTTGCTTCTAGCATCATCAGAGGAAGAAGAAGAGAGTGAAGCTCTTCCTGATCTCCTCAGAGGCTTACCTTTAGACGAAAAGATTGAAGGAGTAAATCTCTCTTCAAATCTGACCCCTGAGCAACAAGAAGTGTGCAAATCTATGTTGAATCAGTTTGCCTCTCTGTTCTCACTTTCACCAGGCTTGACTCCTTGGGGCCAGCATGACATACTTACTGGTGACTGTCTGCCAGTCAAAAGCAGAGGATACAGAATGTCAGAAAATATACAAACCCACATCAAAGGTGAGGTCAGCAAGATGCTTGATCTCGGGGTAATAGAGCGCTCTACTAGTCCATGGTCTAGCCCAGTTGTGTTAGTACCAAAGGCAGGATCTAAAGAACTTAGATTCTGTGTGAACTATAGAGCTCTTAATGCAGTTACCAAGACTGATGCCCGCCCTTTGCCAAGAAGAGATGAGTTGGTGGATAGACTTGGTTCAGCCAAGTTCCTCAGCACATTTGACTTGATGTCAGGCTATTGGCAAATAGCCCTGACAGACCATGCCAAGGAGAAAACTGCATTTTCTACCCCAGCTGGCTTATACCAGTTTAAGATATTGCCTTTTGGATTGAAAAATGCACCTTCTACATTTCAACGGATGGTAAACCAGGTTCTGAATGGGATGGAGGACTTCTGCATGGCATTCTTGGATGACATAGCAGTGTTCAGCAATTCCTGGGAATAACATGTAGACCACCTAAGATATGTTTTGCAGGCTCTTGGACGAGCCAATCTGACCATAAAGGCGAGTAAATGCCAAATTGGACAGAGTAAGGTAGTCTATCTTGGACATGAGCTAGGAGGTGTAGAAATAAGGCCTTTGCTCAGTAAGATTGAAGCGGTGCATAACTGGACAACACCTACTACTCAGACACAGGTGATAGCCTTCTTAGGTCTCACCGGGTATTACAGGAATTTCATTGAGAACTGTGGGACCATAGCTTCTCCTCTGAATGTCATCTTCTCTCCAAAATTCCCTAAGAAGGTTAGATGGAATGAGGAGTGCAATCAGGCCTTTGAAAACCTGAAAAAGGCTCTTTGCCAAGCCCCAGTACTCAGAGCTCCTGATTACCACCAAACTTTCATTGTACAGACAGATGCTTCAAATGTAGGAATAGATGCAGTACTCAGTCAACTGGATGGGAAAGGTAGGGAGCACCCCGTTTGCTTCATCAGCCGCAAGCTGAAGATTCCTGAAACAAGATGGGCAACAATCGAAAGAGAGTGCTTTGCTATTGTGTGGGCTCTGAAGAAGTTTAGGCCATACTTGTATGGTTCTACTTTTGTCATTCAGACTGACCACCAACCCTTGAGATGGTTAATGCAAATGAAAGGGGAAAACCCAAAACTATTGAGATGGTCAATCTGCCTGCAAGGGTTTGAATTCACCATTGAGCACAGGTCAGGGTGTCACCACCAAAATGCTGATGGTCTCTCTAGGATGTATGTCATCGACTAGAGGTATGAGATTCATTCAGGAGTGGATTAAATACTCCTGTCCCTTAGTCTGGGGGGGGGGGCGAGTGTTAGGGAGAATTCTCTGTTTAGGCTAAATTTCCTAACCTAGTGAGTCCCCCAGCAGCTTTGCTGGATTTCTGGAGTTTGTTTTTTTCATCCTGACAAGAGTGAGACTCTTTTTCTCCCACTCTTGCACATTATTTGTGGTATTTCTTTGAATGTTAATGTGTTCTATGGGCTATGGGGTCTTTTACTCCATAGGGTCTCATGTGTTTTGCTATGTGTGTTACACAGCACCCTCCGTGCCATAACACTGGGGTGTCCTAGGTGACCCCCACCATAGACTCCATACCCTGGGACTGACTGCTGTCTCCCATGGCATGTAAAGTCACCATTGGCTTTACTAGACCTAAATTTACTAACAGAACCAGTACAAACCATCCTATTGTGGACGTACTGGTAGGGGTAATTCGATTACCCCTGGGTCTGTTGTTCGAGGGGGCACTGTCCCGCCCCCCCTCGTCGAGTTTTGGCTGGTGGCAGTGGATACTACTGTTTATATTCGGCCGCAAATATATTCCTATGGGATTTTCCCATTGTTCCAGGCTAATACTTTTTCTATGTAGCCTCGGTCATACCGCCGGTTTATTAAATTAAAATGAATTCACTGGTTGGTATTTTCTGCCAGAACTCGGTTTTTAAATGGTGTATGTGTTCGCCTCTGTAACTCCAAACCAAAGGATGAGCCCTTTGTTTCACTTTTGGCGGGCTTCTGCGAAGAAGCCCTCCAGAGTGGTGCCATTCTGTCTGGGTACCACAGGGAGTGTGGGAGGGGGTTTAGGCACCCTGGACTGAGTTGCCTTGGCAACTCAAGTCACACTCTGGTGTGATTGGCCCAAGTGGTGAGCCACCCCGCTTACTACTTAGCATGTTTGATTGACAGCTAGGCTGAATGAATGGGGGTTTTCTGCATAAAAGCAGGGCTTTGGGGACTGGAACTTCAGAAGTCGCCACAGGACCTAAGAATCCGACGAGGGAGAAGCTGAGCCGACCAGCAACGACGACACCACCGGTGGAGCCCTGCTGAACCGACTCACCACTTCCCAACGACAGAGGAGATCTCCCTGCTGGAGAGTCTTCTTCCCTTTGACTGGTGGGAACAACCAGTCCCTTGCTTTTTCTTCACTTCCAGGATGTCTAGTGGTCTAATTGCCCATGCTGAGCACCCCGGCAATGGGATAGCCACTAACCGCTGTACCGCGACTAAAAGGTGGTGCCTTGTGACTGAGCACTCTGCAGCTGGTCTCTTCCCTGGTGGTGCAACGATCTTCAACTTTCCTCTACGACGAGATCATCTCTTCTTCTGGCAAAGCCCCGACTTGCATCCACCACCAGGAATATCTGCCCCTGCTGGAGCTGTCTCTCCACTTTCAAGGTACTGTGTCCGCCTGGCTTCCCTTGAAACGGTTAGCGTGAGGTGTCTTAAATCCTTACCTTTCCACTGGGTCGCCCCCAGACCTTCTTAACTTTTGTTCTAAAACTGGTCCAACCTTTCTGTGACATTTTGCTACAAAGACTTGAAGTGCATTTCCACTGCGGTATTTTTGGGACATACCGCCTTGCCTCTCTCCGAGTGGGCCTGGTCTCTGAACTCTGTGATCTACAGTAGACCCTGCCTTACTTGCCTTGCATTTGCTTTGTAAAAGTGTTGGTACTGAGTTGGTTTCATACCCTGCCCTTTTCTCTCCCTTTCTAACGAATACTAGAGTGCCATCTAGGTTAAGCACTCACCTCTGTCTGCAAATAAGTGGTGTCTTTGAACCTAGACTTGTCGAAATATTGCTATGGGATTGATATATATTTATAGTAACTGTGATTGAAGTTGTTTGCCATATTAGTGCCAGTGTGTTTTCCATAGATGTTTTTTTAAATAAATAATTATATATCTTTACACCCAGGCTCTGAACATTGTCTGCTTGTTCCACTGTGTAAATTGCCCTATCTTGTATACTCTATATACTTCCTAACTCGTCTTGAGAGAAGTCTGACTGCTCAGCCACAGCTACAAGGTAAATCTGGGTGGTGCAGACTGCTACCAATTGGGTTTACTGCTAACTCCTGTAGTCTTAAACTTTTTGCAGTGGTCCCAGAGGGAACTGCACAGGTTTCTGCCTAACACTGGTGTACAGCGGTGGGATTTGTATCGAGTATACAGTTTAGAGTGCTTTTCAACACTTTAGGATAACTAACCAAAAGGCTTAGCACTAAAAAGCAACTTTCAAAAAACATGTCTCCTATGGAAGCTTACAGTCAAGAGTCCTTGGCAGGTGAAAATACTGAGAGTTTGAGAGCTCTCTGTAGACAAGAGAATCTTTCTGTAAGAGGCAAGAAAATAGAACTGATAGCAAGATTGCTGGAAAACCAAAATCTGGGTACTGGTTCAGAGGAACCGACTTCTCCAGCAAATGTAGATAACAGTACTGGTGTTGATCTAAATCAAAATTCTGATGATAGTGATGAAGAGGCTGAAGAGGAAGGAGAGGCTAATGAAACTGTCTCCCCTACCCCTCTGTCTGCCTTACCAGCTGTACCTACTGGGCCTATAGCAGATCCTACACTAAGTCCTCAAGTCCTTGAACTAGAAAAAATGAAAATAGACTTGGAATTCAGAAGGATTACTGCTCAAACTGAACAGAAACACCAAGAAATGCAACAAATTCTTAGGCTCAGAGAAATGGAGCTCAAGCATGAGTTAGAAATGAAAAGGTTGTCTGTTGAAGCTGCTTCTGTCTCTGGCTCCTCTAGAAGTTCCAGTCCCAAAAGACCCCGGAGGCCTAAGGAATTAATTGGTATGTATGAACCAAAGTTGGATGTGTTGGATTGGCTGAGTTTGTTTGAGTATAATCATGGGCTCCAGAACATCGCAGTTAATGAGCTACTTACCTGGCTGTTCTCTAGGCTCCCCCCTGTTGCAACTGATGCGGCAATGGAGTTGGGGGAGGAGGATAGGAAAGAGTATGAACGTGTGAAACTAGCTCTGATAGCTATATTTGGGAAGACCCCTTCCCAGTATCTTAAGAGGTTTAGATCCCTCAAAAAGCATGATGGTACCCCTTGGGCTACCTGGGTGAGTGAAGGGTTGAAAAACTTAGAGGGATGGATTAAGGGTTACAAGGTGAACACTTATGAGGGTATGAAGAATCTTTTTATGTTGGAGTCAATTTATGATGCCTGTTCTCCTGAGCTCAGACAGCACTTGGCTGATTCAAAGGAATTGGATTCCAGGAAGC
Source organism: Ambystoma mexicanum (assembly GCF_040938575.1). Classification (NCBI taxonomy): domain Eukaryota; kingdom Metazoa; phylum Chordata; class Amphibia; order Caudata; family Ambystomatidae; genus Ambystoma; species Ambystoma mexicanum. The sequence goes on from NC_090929.1 coordinate 1,667,781,106, forward strand.
TAGATAAGGCTGCTGACTTGTGGGTTGCCAACAGGGCTACTCATAAGGATTCTGGGGCAACTCAGAAAAAGGATGAGGGAAAACAGCCTAAAAAAGACTGAAAAGAGAATTCTAATTAATCAAATTCCAAAGAGGGCCCCAAACAAAACCATAAGGGTAAGCCACAAGGAAAACCACCCAGAATAGTGTACCTTCTGGTGCCAAACCAGAGGGAGGCCAGAACAAGCCACCATTCCAGAAAGCATTTGGTAAATGCTTTGTTTGTGGCTCTACTGACCATGTGAAAGGAGATCCCAGATGCAAGGGTAAACCTTCAGGGGTCCAGCTTGTCTCCTTAGCCTTCGCTCCAGAGGGGGAAGTCCAAATGGCAAGTGGAAACTTTCTACTGCTGGCTGATGAACCCATTGGAGTCTCAGCCAGTGTTTCTTTAGTGTCTCTGGGTTTGTGGGAACAACTGAATTTAGATGTCTATAATTCTATCCCAGATAATACTAAAGAGTATTATAAGGACAGTGTCCAGGTGAATGGTCAGGAGACTGCTGCCATTAGAGACACTGGGGCCAGCATAACTGTGGTGGATAAATCTTTTTTTCAGGCTGAGGATGTTGCTAAGACACCCAAACGCCTCACCAAGTTAGCTGGAGGGCCTGTGCAGATTCTTCCCCAATTACCAGTTTTCATCCAGTGTAATGACATGACTGTGAAGATACCTGTCAGCATACAAAGTGAGGTACCAGGACGAGTTCTGTTGGGTAACGATTTAAAAACTCTTGGAGTTGTGTCTCATACCCCCAGACCTCCTAGTAAACGGTTACAGGAGCTTACCAGACCTGCAAGGGAGAGAACCATGAGAGGTACTCCCAAGGAGATGATGAAGAAGGATATCACTCCGGCTCCATTGGATTTGTCAGCTGCTGTCTCAAGGAAATCAGAAGCGAAAGGGAAACCTAAAACTTGTAAACAGAAACCAGCAGCCAGCACTTCAGTGCAGCCAACAAGGACTTCCCCTCGGTTGTCCAAAGTTACACCAGTAACTCCCCGTCCAGCTGAGGCTGAGAGGGTGGTACAACCCTGTGTGGTAGAATTAGACTCTGAGGAAGAGCTAATGGAAGGCCAGGAATTCATTGGAGATCTGGATCCTGTTGACCATCCTGAGCTGCAGTCTTTACTGGCGGAAGGTGGACCCAAAAGGGCAGACTTCAGTAAGGGACAGAGAGAATGTCCAACTCTGGAAGGTGTTCGCCACTTGGCAGAAGCTCAGGCTGAAGGGCAAGAGCCTGGAAAATACAGGTTGCACTGGGAAGATGGCCTCTTCTACAGTGAACCGACAGAGTCTGAACCTGGGGACTACAAACGACTTGTAGTACCTCAAGAGAACAGACAACAGTTCTTGCAGTTAGCCCACGAGATTCCTTTGGCTGGTCACTTGAGTTTCAAGAAGACTAAGGAAAGGCTCTCTCTCTACTTTTATTGGCCAAAGATGGGGGCCGAAGTAGAAAAACACTGCAGGATCTGCCACACCTGCCAGATCTCTGGTAAGGTTGGCGCCAAGAATGTTTCACCTTTAGTGCCTCTCACCATTGTGGGAGTCCCATTTGAGAGAGTAGGGATTGACATTGTTGGTCCCCTTGATCCTCCAACCTCCTCAGGCAACAGGTTTATACTTGTTGTAGTAGACCATGCTACTAGGTATCCTGAGGCCATTGCTATGTGGACTGTTACAGCTCCGGCTCTGGCTAAGGCCCTCCTTATTATTTTTACCAGGGTTGGGTTTCCTAAGGAAGTAATCTCTGACAGGGGGTCAAACTTTATGTCCCACTACATGAAAGCCATGTGGAAAACCTGTGGAGTTACTTACAAGTTCTCAACAGTTTACCACCCACAAACCAATGGATTGGTTGAAAGGTTCAACCGTACCATGAAGAGCATGATAGGTGCTTTAAAGGACCCCCTTAAACGAAAGTGGGATCTTCTACTGCCATGCCTTCTCTTTGCTTATAGAGAAGTCCCTCAGGAGGGAGTAGGTTATTCTCCCTTTGAGCTTCTCTATGGTCATCCCGTCAGAGGTCCATTGGCCCTGATTAAGGAGGGGTTGGAGAGTGCTCCTTCCCCCAAGCCAGTCAGAGTGACTGACTACGTGATAGGTCTCTGGAGGAGAATGTCACACATGATGGCAGAAGCAAGTGATAACTTGAAAGCTGGACAAGCATTGGTCAAGCACTGGCATGATCAAAAGGCTAACATGGTTGAGTTCACTGAAGACCAGCTAGTTCTCGTTATGATCCCAACAAGGCAGAGGGCCTTGCAAGACAAATGGATGGGACCCTTCAGAGTTGTGGGTAAACTTGGAGAGGTCAACTATCTGGTGGACTTGGGCAATCCCAAGGAGGCTCCAACAGTCTTCCACACCAACAGACTCAAAGCGTATGTCTCCAGACCTGATGTAGGAGCATTGCTTTTAGCATCATCAGAGGAAGAAGAAGAGAGTGAAGCTCTTCCTGATCTCCTCAGAGGCTTACCTTTAGACGAAAAGATTGAAGGAGTAAATCTCTCTTCAAATCTGACCCCTGAGCAACAAGAAGAGTGCAAATCTATGTTGAATCAGTTTGCCTCTCTGTTCTCACTTTGACCAGGCTTGACCCTTGGGGCCAGCATGACATACTTACTGGTGTCTGTCTGCCAGTCAAAAGCAGAGTATACAGAATATCAGAAAATATACAAACCCACATCAAAGGTGAGGTCAGCAAGATGCTTGATCTCGGGGTAATAGAGCCCTCTACTTGTCCATGGTCTAGCCCAGTTGTGTTAGTACCAAAGGCAGGATCTAAAGAACTTAGATTCTGTGTGGACTATAGAGCTCTTAATGCAGTCACCAAGACTGATGCCTGCCCTTTGCCAAGAACAGATGAGTTGGTGGATAGACTTGGTTTAGCCAAGTTCCTCAGCACATTTGACTTGACGTCAGGCTATGGGCAAATAGCCCTGACAGACCATGTCAGGGAGAAAACTGCATTTTCTACCCCAGCTGGCTTATACCAGTTTAAGGTAATGCCTTTTGGATTGAAAAATGGATGGTAAACCAGGTTCTGAATGGGATGGAGGACTTCTGCATGGCATACTTGGATGACATAGCAGTGTTCAGCAATTCCTGGGAAGAACATGTAGATCACCTAGGATATGTTTTGCAGGCTCTTGGACGAGCCAATCTGACCATAAAGGTGAGTAAATGCCAAATTGGACAGAGTAAGGTAGTCTATCTTGGACATGAGGTAGGAGGTGGAGAAATAAGGCCTTTGCTCAGTAAGATTGAAGCTGTGCAAAATTGGACAACACCTACTACTCAGACCCAGGTGAGAGCCTTCTTAGGTCTCACCGGGTATTACAGGAATTTCATTGAGAACTATGGGACCATAGCTTCTCCTCTGAATGTCATCTCCTCTCCAACATTCCCTATGAAGGTTAGATGGAATGAGGAGTGCAATCAGGCCCAGGCCTTTGAAAGCCTGAAAAAGGCTCTTTGCCAAGCCCCAGTACTCAGAGCTCCTGATTACCACCAAACTTTCATTGTGCAGACAGATGCTTCAAATTTAGGAATAGGTGCAGTACTCGGTCAACTGGATGGGAAAGGTAGGGAGCACCCCGTTTGCTTCATCAGCCGCAAGCTGAGGGATCCTGAAACAAGGTGGGCAACAATCGAAAGAGAATGCTTTGCTATTGTGTTGGCTCTGAAGAAGTTTAGGCTATACTTGTATGGTTCTACTTTTGTCATTCAGACTGACCACCAACCCTTGAGATGGTTAATGCAAATGAAAGGGGAAAACCCAAAACTATTGAGATGGTCAATCTGCCTGCAAGGGTTTGATTTCACCATTGAGCACAGGTCAGGGTGTCACCACCAAAATGCTGATGGTCTCTCTAGGATGTATGTCATCGACTAGAGGTATGAGATTCATCCAGGAGTGGATTAAATACTCCTGTCCCTTAGACTGGGGGGGGGGGGCGAGTGTTAGGGAGAATTCTCTGTTTAGGCTGAATTTCCTAACCTAGTGAGTCCCCCAGCAGCTTTGCTGGATTTCTGGAGTTTGTTTTTTTCATCCTGCCAAGAGTGAGACTCTTTTTCTCCCACTTTTGGACATTATTTGTGGTATTTCTTTGAATGTTAATGTGTTCTATGGGCTATGGGGTCTTTTACTCCATAGGGTCTCATGTGTTTTGCTATGTGTGTTACACAGCACCCTCCGTGCCGTAACACTGGGGTGTCCTAGGTGACCCCCACCATAGACTCCATACCCTGGGACTGACCACTGTCTCCCAGGGCATGTAAAGTCACCATTGGCTTTACTAGACCTAAATTTACTAACAGAACCAGTACAAACCATCCTATTGTGGCCGTACTGGTAGGGGTAATTCGATTACCCCTGGGTCTGTTGTTCGAGGGGGCACTGTCCCATCCCCCCTCGTCGAGTTTTGTCTGGTGGCAGTGGATACTACTTTTTATATTCGGCCGCAAATATATTCCTATGGGATTTTCCCATTGTTCCAGGCTAATACTTTTTCTATGTGGCCTCGGTCATACCGCCGGTTTATCAAATTAAAATGAATTCACTGGTTGGTATTTTCTGCCAGAACTCGGTTTTTAAATGGCGTATGTGTTCGCCTCTGTAACTCCAAACCAAAGGTTGAGCCCTTTGTTCCACTTTTGGCGGGCTTCTGCAAAGAAGCCCTCCAGAGTGGTGCCATTCTGTCTGGGTACCACAGGGGGTGTGGGAGGGGGTTTAGGCACCCTGGACTGAGTTGCCTTGCCAACTCAAGTCGCACTCTGGTGTGATTGGCCCAAGCGGTGAGCCGCCCCGCTCACCCCTTAGCATGTTTGATTGACAGCTAGGCTGAATGAATGGGGGTTTTCTGCATAAAAGCAGGGCTTTGGGGACTGGAACTTCAGAAGTCGCCACAGGACCTAAGAATCCGACGAGGGAGAAGCTGAGCTGACCTGCAACGACGACACCACCGGTGGAGCCCTGCTGAACCGACTCACCACTTCCCAACGACAGAGGAGATCTCCCTGCTGGAGAGTCCTCTTCTCTTTGACTGGTGGGAACAACCAGTCCCTTGCTTTTTCTTCGCTTCCAGGACATCTAGTGGTCGAATTGCCCGTGCTGAGCACCCCGGCAACCGGATAGCCACTAACCGCTGTACCGCGACTAAAAGGTGGTGCCTTGTGACTGAGCACTCCGCAGCTGGTCTCTTCCCTGGTGGTGCAACGATCTTCAACTTTCCTCTACGACGAGATCATCTCTTCTTCTGGCAAAGCCCCGACTTGCATCCACCACCAGGAATATCTGCCCCTGCCGGAGCTGTCTCTCCACTTTCAAGGTACTGTGTCCGCCTGGCTTCCCTTGAAACGGTTAGCGTGAGGTGTCTTAAATCCTTACCTTTCCATTGGGTCGCCTCCAGACCTTCTTAACTTTTGTTCTAAAACTGGTCCAACCTTTCTGTGACATTTTGCTACAAAGACTTGAAGTGCATTTCCACTGTGGTATTTTTGGGACATACAGCCTTGCCTCTCTCCGAGTGGGCCTGGCCTCTGACCTCTGTGATCTACAGTAGACCCTGCCTTGCTTGCCTTGCATTTGCTTCGTAAAAGTGTTGGTACTGAGTTGGTTTCATACCCTGCCTTTTTCTCTCCCTTTCTAACGAATACTAGAGTGCCATCTAGGTTAAGCACTCACCTCTGTCTGCAAATAAGTGGTGTCTTTGAACCTAGACTTGTCAAAATATTGTTTTGGGATTGATATATACTTATAGCAACTGTGATTGAAGTTGTTTGCCATATTAGTGCCAGTGTGTTTTCCATAGATGTGTTTTTAAATAAATAATTATATATCTTTACACCCAAGCTCTGATCAGTGTCTGCTTGTTCTACTGTGTAAATTGCCCTATCTTGTATACTCTATATACTGCCTAACTCGTCTTGAGAGAAGTCTGACTGCTCAGCCACAGCTACCAGGTAAATCTGGGTGGTGCAGACTGCTAGCAATTGGGTTTACTGCTAACTCCTGTAGTCTTAAACTTTTTGCAGTGGTCCCAGAGGGAACTGCACAGGTTTCTGCCTAACACTGTTAGATAGGACTAATGCCTTTTAAAAGTTATACTACGACAATTCACTACGTGTCCTGGTAGGAATAACTTGAAATGTCTTCGCTCGTGCGCAACACTGGATACCTTCAGTCGTATCCCACCGCTGTACACCAATTTGTTGAGATGGATTTCTGAACTCTGTCCTGGAGGGGCAGAGGTTCAGAAGGCCAGCCTAGTTTCTTGGAACAGGGTAACCTCTGGACAAGCCAGACCAATCAAGGTAGCGATCGCGGCGGTCAAGACTAGGTCTCAAGAGGGGTGAGGGTGAATGAAAGCCCGCAATGAGCACACAAAGCAAGGACACTTACAAATTACTCCAAGCAGGTGTTATATTAAAAATATAGACACATTTATTACAAGGCCTTTGTAACATTGACCGTAGCAAGAAATCACGATAAAACTCAAGTAAACCAACACATCACAATCAAATACAATATATATACAATTACCGAAGGGTCTAACGAGTTAGAAGCACGAAATATGCAGACCACCTAGATGGGGAGGAAAACAGGCAGTGCAAGTAATCGTTTAGACCCAGTTCGCCTTCAGAGGCCACCTAACTAAAAGGAAGTCCGAGCCCTAGGACGAGTGGAGCCTTGTGCTCAAAAGTACCTGCACACGCTAGCGCCGATGGCCCAAGGGGAGTCTCTTCAAGGACGTCAGGCAGTTCAGAGTGGTGAACAAAGGAGGGCGAACAGATCTCCGCCACTCAAGCGCGGCCTCCACTTGCAGGCAGAAGCAGAGCGCGAGTGCGAAAAAGGTGTGCTGTTTAACACAGCGAGGAAAAGCTACGGCTACTGCAGGAGGGCGACCAATTCCTAGCGTTGCTACTCACTGGTCCCCGATGCAGGCAGACCCAGGCTTCTCCGCGTCAGTTTCAGTGCTGGCAGGTTCAGATACGAGCAGGGGACCTCTCGGCGTTGTGTAGATTCCGCGGCAGCAGAAGTTAGTTGAGGATGTCCCAAACGCAGTGAACCCGCACAGTTTGTTACCACAGCAGGGCAACGGAGCGGCCGTGTGTATTTCAGCCCAATGTACACTTCTCACTTCAGACCTGGGAACGCCAAATGTATGAATCGTGTGAGAGTGTCAAGGACTCAGAATACAACACAACCTGACGGCGGTTACAGAGCAAGACTCCTGGGTAGGCTGGTCAGTCCACTGGATGGCCCAGAGACACTTCCGAAGGCTTACGTGCAGGAGATGGTGAAGATGCTGAGAATAGTTGTTCCCACTATTCCAAAGGGTCCAAGTACCAGTACAGGCCTTCTCGTTCAATCAGAGGTAGAAAGGGTTTCACAAAGGGACAGCAGTGCAGAGGAGCAGTCCTTCAGCGGGTCACCAGCGATTCCTCGGTTCAGGCTCGTACTTGCAGGATACTTGGCTCCTGTATCCCTTTGTTCGTGAGAACTCAGGAGATCGACCTGGTAGTGGTGTTTCCAGCCTCCTCTTATCCACGGTTCCCTTCGTGCCAAAACGGAGAGGACCCAATGGGAGATCTGCTCACAAAACACTCACACCATACGTGGACCTATCTCGGACCACGGTGGTCCCAGGCATTCACAACACACTAGACTCTCTGGCACCCAGGATGTGTATTGGGACCAGACATCCCAGCACATGTTCTGGGTGGGTGTGTGCCTGTGTAGAGAATGCAATGAGTGGATGTAAGAGACGGTGTGAGTGATTGGTGGGTGAATAAGAAGTCATGTGATGTGAGTTTTTGAATGTTCTGGGTGGGTGTGTGCCTGTGTAGAGAATGCTATGAGTGGATTGAAGAGAGTTGTAGTGGGAATTGTAGTGTTTCCGATTGGTGGTAGGAAAATTATTAAAAAATGCTGTTCTGAGAAAGGGAACAATCCTGGTGCTGCAAAACATGGGATGATATATGAATTGTCCTTTTCCTGGTTCTCTTACGCCACCTTTTTATGTTGGCACCTGTTGGAATTGAAAGGGGCAACAGTGACTGGTCAGTGCATGAGAAGTGATGTGATGTGTGTTTTTGAATGTTCTGGGTGGGTGTGTGCCTGTGTAGAAAATGCAAGGGGTGGAGGTAAGAAAGGTGTAGGAGCGAGTGCCCGGTGGGTGAATGAGCATACATGTGGCAGTGTGTGTTTGAATGTTCTGGGTGGGGTTTGGCTTGTGCCTGTGTGGTGAATCCAGTGTGAGTGAGTGCGGGAGGAGATGTATGGGTGAGTGACCGGTGGGTGAAAGGGGATGCATGTGTGTCTAAGGCCCTGGGTACTGGGGGTCATTGGAGCATTTTTGCCACATCCTTTATTGACATTACATGTTTTACTGGTATTTATGGGCTAAGGCAAGTTCATGTGTGCCTTTCCCAGGCTAGACTGGCATTTTGGTGCAGTCAGTATAGCCATTGCTTACTGTGGCTTGACATTTATTACTCAGCATCTTTAAAAAAGCAAGCACTAGTAGTGTTACCTCGTTAGACTGATATTTTGGTGTAGCGGCCTGTATATTCTTCACTGCAGCATCTATGATGAATCAAGCAAGATTGACTGGCTTACGTTGGAACCAGTTTGGACAGGTTTTCCTATTGTGACATGTCACTTTTAATGGCCAAACCAACAGGAGTATGTATTTACATAGGAGTACTGGCATATATTGGCAGACCAAGTTTTGTGCCCAGTGCCAGTAATGATACTATAGAACAACGTCTTAAAGTGGACATAAGTATGGTCTTATATGGGAACACTAGCATATGTTGGTGGAGCCTGCATGGAAATTTATGGGCACAGCCAGCATACAAATGTTTTTTATACTGGCATATATTGCAGGGAACGGCATGATAATGCATTGGGAAATACCCTGTGCACTTTTGGTGACTTGATTCTATTGTACTTTTTTTCATGATTTACCCTATACCCTACAAAACCGATTGTTGGCCTTTTACCCACATTTTCCCAGAAAGTGTGCTGTGCAATGCACCATTTTAACCCATTATTGAAAACATTTACACTGGGGAGGGAGAAGAATCCCCCCGGACAACCCTAACCCATTTTTGTTAGTACGGGCAAACTAGCTACGCTCAGTCGATATCACATAATTGTGGCAATTATATACACCCTCCAATAAAACAACTCACCGGCCACCACTGGTGGCTGGCATATTTGTGGACCAGGCACCGCCCCCTTCTCTCTATTACGTTAAAGATTTAAGCTTTGATTTAAAAACATATTTACTTCTTTCACTTGCAGTAGTGCATGCCCCTGCCGCGGCATAATCATCATGGAAATTGCGCACATATGGTGGTCTGGACTGGCCCAGGGTGTGGCGTGCCCTGCGCTTTGTTAAGGAGCATGGGGGGGCCCCCACAGCATAGCTCGCAGAGGAGCTGCTACATTTTGTGCTACGCCATCGGGCACCACTGGGTCTGAAAAAGAGGTAGTGTGCAGTGCGTGACTTGAAGTCTGCCAGTAGGTCGCCAGGTGAGAAGCAACTTGTGGGTGTTATCAATTTTAAATAACTGTGTGGTGATATGAATTTATGTGTGCAGCAATGATATTACATTTAATGGTGTATTTGTTTAAGGCCTCTAGCACCCAGTATTACGCTTGGATAATAAAAACTATGGGGTGCTTGGGTATATTGAAAGAACCTTTCCTAGGTATTATATTGCAGCAAAAATAACATTATCAGGTGCACACCCTCTGTGCACGCAGACCAGTCAAAGGGTTTCTTCTATCGTAGTGGTAGCTGAATCATATACATTTATAACCAGGGAATTTTGTTGACACTAAATCCTGGTCAATGATTTAATTTTCAGGCCTTGCTCGTGCAACATTTTGCTCCTGGGTAAACAGCAGCGCATGCCTCCCCAGGTCAGTGCTTTTTTGGCTTGTTTAACACAGCAACGCCACAGATAACACGTACTTCTGTGTCCATTGATTTATAGATGTTTCATACACTAGCTGTAGCCTGCATTACAGATTTTGGTTACCCTGTTAGAAATACTGCATTATGTATCTTTTACATATAGACCCCACATCGAATCTGGAAAAAGGCATTCCCCAAATGTGTAATCATGGACAAATCATGCCTCCCTCTTTGCGTCGATTCTTATATCTGGCTGGAATGAGAGCAGCTGCAAACACGGGTGCTAGATGCATCTAAAAAATCTGAAGGCCGTTTGCCATCACTTCCTGACTTGGGGGCGGGGTCAAATTAAATGACTTCCTCTGATGTCATCAGGGGGGTCAAGCGTCATGTGATGTCACTTCCGCTACCCCTGGGATTTTGGTGAAATGACAGCCCTGATTATCGCAGGTAGAGTGTTGAAATCCATTACAGGGAAAACTGTGTTTATGTTCGAATTCATAACATGGGCACACGTGTCATTCTGTGTAACTTGCATATTTCTAGTTTTTGATTAAAAAACAATAACTTGAAAAAGTTATTTAGTCTCATTATATTTTTCTGCAATCACTCTCCTTGGTTTGGTGTGCACAGAGAGATAAGTGTGCGGTAAGAAAAATCTCAAAGCGAAGTTAGTCACAGTAAAAAGGAGAGGCTGAATTCATGTTTTGTATTTCACTTGCATGCTTTGCATTTGTTGTAACACAGCCAAAAGGGCACAAGCCTGATGTTGTAGATAAAACATCACCGGAGAAGATGAGCCATTTATTCAGAGTGTACTAAGTTCAGTTTAATTACTATCCAGTATTCTGAAATTAGTCTCACCGCTATAAGAATACCACCATAGCAAAATACCACAAAATACCACAAAATATTAGATATAACCCCAAAACATCTCCAACATTTCCCTTCCCCAAGCTTCAATCACACCTTCATAGGCTTCCCTCTGTAAGCTCAAGTCTCCTTTCACTTTCCTTCCACTGTCGAAGACTTTCGAAACTGCGGGGCTTTTGCTCTTACCTCGGCATGACCACTTCAACCTTCTTTCCTGAAACGTCACTTTTTCTCTCCTACACCAAGGCCTCTTGATAAATGTGATCCTGAAGTCAAGGCTGATACCACAACTGCCGCTGCACCTCTCCAACTCTGCCGTTCACCCAGGAGGGTGGCTGGTATCCTTGAAACACAAAAGAGGTTTGTCTCTTCTCTCTGGCTTGGTTTGCTTGCGCAACCTTCAAGGCCCTTTGGAGGTAACAATCTCTCAGCAGGGTTTCTCTGTACCTCGGTTCTGTCCCTCGGCCTGTCGCTCTGCTCCACCTGGTTCGTCATTGCCAATAATTTTTTTTTATTTATTTTTTTATTTTTATGTAACATTAGTTTGTTCAAAAGAAAGACAACTTTAAGTTACAGATTACTGTCTTCTAGTATCCACACATACTCAATCGCGGAAACCAAGGGATGCTCAGCCCTCAGACCAGGCCCTCCAGATTGGATAAATCTAAGGAGTCCAGAAAGATTATGGTGGCACAAATTAACTGAGTGTTTATGCCACCAATCAAATAGTTCCACCATGCATCCATGTTTCCAGATAAAGGAGCAAAATGGATTAAATGCAGATTGCGCTGCCCAGCAATCGCCTCACAAGCAGTGATTAAGTGCCGTAATGATTCTGTTGCTTGATTACAGAAACGACATTGAGCCTCCGCTGGAGATATCTCACGCCGCAGTATAAGGATCTCTTTGGTTTTATAGAGATTGAGGCATAATCGAAGGAACATGTTCCTATGGTAGTTTGATGGAAATCTATCCAGGAATTTTGGCAAAACGTCCAATTTGTTCAAGGCACTTCCAAAGTCTAAGGACGAAGCCGTTTTGTTTCTAGCCTCCTCATTTACAATCCAATTGTGTTGGCGCAATTTTTGTTTTGCCACTTGCGGTCTCAGGATTACGGTCTCAAGAGAAATGTTGGCATTATGTAAAATGCTAACCAGCTTGGCCTTCCACTTGTTTATCAAACCAGCAGAAGGGTGCTCCGAGACTGACTGCAAAATTTTGTATGGTATTGTGGCATGAACCAGCAGCGTTTTTCTCAGAGTGGAGATGGATTTCCACAGGACTGTACCGTAGAGTGACTCAGTACATAATTCGTAACGTATCGCTGTCATTGACAAGTTTTTTGGCAGCCTTAGGACTTTCCGCCAAAAGTTTCCCTCTAGCTTATTCCACAAATCCTGAGGTATGTTCCAGCCTGATTCACTTCCAAAGGTTATCGCAGGCGTCACTTTTTGTAGGTAGAATGTTATAATTGGCTTGAAGGAAAATTTGCCATATGCCGCGTGCAGTTTGGCCCCTTGCAGTGCAAACATTTGCATACGGGCCACCAGATCTTGTGTCCAATCCCACTCACGAATCGAGTTGTTAAATTGCACGCCTAGATATCTTATGCTATTTGATATTTCCAGTTGTTTATCCATTATTTGCCAGCGAAATTTATGAAGGCGTGCTTTCGAACCACATCCAATCACTATTATCTTCGACTTGTTGGAGTTGATTAGTAGGTCATTTTGCAGGCAGTCATTTTGAAACGCATTCAATAGTCTCTGGAGCCCAATTGGAGTGGAGTCCATAAGCACGATGTCATCAGCGTAAATGACCCAGCTTATTTGTTGGCCGTTTACTAATGGCGGAAAAATCCTTTGATCTTTAAATGCCAGAGATAAGTCTGATATGAAAAGTTTGAAGAGTAAAGCAGCAAGCGGACAACCTTGCTTCACACCTCTTTTTGTGACTATTTCGTCTGACAAGTCACCCTGCTGATTTAACCTTACTCTAAAGGACGTCTTTGAGTGGAGAGCAATCAAAGGCTCCAATAAATCTTTTGGACAATTCCAGTCGTTTAGTTTTTTCCATAGGAGGTTACGATTTATGCTGTCAAATGCCTGACTCAAATCTATAAAGGCAAAATACAGCATTTTCTTTCTCTTCAGGGCATCAAGTTTTAAACAGTTTAGTAGGACCAGATTTAGTTCAACTCCTACTCCTTTGGTAAACCCTGTTTGCCTGGTATCGCACACGGCAGCCTCAGTTGCCCAATTAGATAACCGTTTTTGCAGGAAGGCACCAAAGACCTTACCGATTGTGTCCAAAAGGGCAATCGGGCGATAGTTCTTAGGATCGTCCCAATTGCCCTTTTTGAATATTGGGACCACCACTGCTCTTAACCAAGACTCCGGCAGAACTTTTTTGTGCGAGATTCGTTCAAACAAGGAACTCATCATATTGGCCCATAGGGTTTTGTGAGATTTTAACATCACGTTTGAAATACCATCAGGGCCTGCAGCTCTGGATGCCTTTACCTTCGAGATTGCCCATTCAATGTCTTCTGCAGAATCAGCTACATTCCACCTTGTAGAAGATATAGGGTATAGCGATGCACTTGCAATCATTGAAAACAGCGGAAAAGTGAGCGACCCAGCTGGCTCCATTCACTCCATTCGCCATTGAATAAGTTTTATTCAAGCAACCATTATTGATTATCTCCCAAATGTGTCTACTGTCCTTCATAATAATCAATTTTAACATCTGTTCAGCTTGAGACTGCAATGGTATTGAAGGATTTAATCCAGTTGCGATATTTCTGGCGTCTAGATTTTATTTTGATGGTAGCATTTCTTGGATCTACTTTTTTCAGGTGCCTTATATCGTCCCGTAGCTTTTTCTTTTCCTGGCTTATTGCTGCATTGAAAGGATGTTTTACTTCACTTGCAGAACCTTTATGGATTGTATTCCTCCCTTTAAGGTAGTGTATTAACAAGGGGTAATTTATCCTTGAGGTTATTGAAGGCGCTTTTTCCAGGTTGTTTGTCAACATTAGCAACTGAGGTGTACTCATTCGCAGCCTGTTTGCTCTGTTATTTATTGTTATATTCTCAAGATACTTAATTGGGACAGATTTTGTGGTTTTTTCCCAGCTTAGCAGCATTGCCCTATGGTCACTCTTATCCGTCTTTTTTATTTCGAATGGCAAGATTGTTGCTAGAAGATTTTTAGGCACCCAAATATAATCAAGCGTCTTTTTGCTCACGCCACTTATCCAAGTAAAGCCAGGTGGAATATCGCCACGGGTCGCTCCGTTCAGCATTATGCACTCTCTTAATGCCATTTCTTTTTTCCATCTGACACCTCGATCCTGCAGATTACCATTGAACATACTGCCATCTTCCTTGCATTCAGATGTTGGCCTATTTAACCAGGCATAGTTGAAGTCACCACATATTATGATTTCCGGATCATCATCTGCTAGGAGACACTTGTCAATTTCCACCAATACAGCCCCAATGAATGTTGCTTGGGATATCATTGCAGTATTCCAATATATATTGACAATCAATAGCACTTTATTCCTAAATGGATAAGACCGTTTAATCTGAATTTTTGTTGCTTGTACAAACATATTCAGGTTATCAGAAGATATCATCATCCAATCATTATTGTTCTTGATCATTGTAATCAAGCCAGCGAAGGGACGGCCAAAAAGGTTTTTTCCAGCAGGATTCAGAAGGACAGTGTACCCATCGCAACCAGGGCACTCTCGCAACCATGTTTCTTGTAAGCATATGATTGACAAATCCATCGGAAATCGCCACTTTCCGTCAAACAAATGTTTAAAGCCGCAAGTATTCCAGGATAGCAGCTGGTAATTTTCTTCGCTGCTATCCACTCTTAGCTAATAATCTTGTTGTTTTGCTGTTTTTATGCAAGGTGAATATTTAATGCTCATGTGGTCCCACAGAACTTTCCTTCTTTTTTCATTTTCCGTTTCTTCCACTGATGATTGGTGTAGACTGACCTCGTCACCAGCATCAACATTTAGTATTTCGAAGCCGAAAAACAGGAAGTCATCCGCAGCATCCAGTATGGCCACCTTGAGGGCACTAGAGTGTAGGTGTAAATTTACCCAGTCCGAGTAATCCTCAGACATGTATTCGACAACTGCGATGTCTTCTGATCTTATAGCACGCAGCGTTGGTATACACTGAAGCAAATTCAAGATGTTCCTTCTGTTTAGATTTACCTCCTTCTGTTCTGGCAGAGCATTTTTGATTTGGATTTTCCATAGGCTTTTTCGAGTTCTGTCAGGTCGATTTTTGTTAGACCTGTCTGATCTTTTGTCAAGTTTTTCGAACTGTGCAATTGTCATTTTTGGATTTAATTTTCCCGTCAGGGGCTTAGGGAGGGCATCCGCCCCTCTTTTAATTACATTCAACTCTGAGCTGTCTTCGTTGGCAATTGGTATGAGACGAGCTTTTGCGGGTATCTTAGGGACCTGCACAGCAAGACTAGATGAGGTCATTAGTGACTCGCTTGGCCGCTTCCTGAGATCTTTACCAGTTCTTTCAGCAATTGACTTTGGTACTACAGCAGTGTCAACACTCTCGTTGGTGTCATCATCGTCTATCGAGTAGGTTGAGTACTCACATAACTCCAAGGAAGCATCAGAACTTGAATCATTGTCATTACTGGAGGCGATTCTAGCTCTTTTGGCATTTGGCTGAGATGGTAACTTTTTCACCAGAGCCGGTTTGGGTTTTGATTGCCCCTCCAATCCTTTCTCCGGCCGCTTAAATAGAGACAGAGCTGGCGGAGTTGATAAGTTTCGAATAAATTTGTTCCTACAAGATGTACGGGCACGTTTGGCTGCTTGTTTCTGAGATGTACGAGTACGAGAATCTTTTGTGCCGCAAGACTTTTTTTGCTGGGTTTGCTTTTCGCTCTCCTTTGTCAATACTGTGGGTGGTTTGAAAATCCCAAAGGAGAGTTTTTCCGTTAATTTCATTTGGTCTTGTGCTTCAGTGCCTTTTTCTACCTGAGTCACCACATCAAGCATGGCTGGCGGGGCAGCACCATTGGCAAAAGTGTCTATATGAGCTTGCTGCGGCATATGCGTATTATCCCCATCATGCAGTACACCGTCGTTTTTGACGCACACCACCAAACTCTTTGCCTGCCCACAAGGGGTTCCTTTTATTTTACACTGTGAACATCCCACATTGGTACTGCATGCAGTGCCACCCAAGGTCGACAGGTCCTTCTGTAAAGCCTGGCCGGCCTCCAAGGGTTGATCCTTCATCAAGTTGGTTTGACAGCGTGGAGCATGAGGATAATCACAGACTGAACTCCTATTTGTGGAGGTATTGTGTCACATCCACTTTGTGCCCTCAATTACTGCGTCCATTAATGCGAAATTCTCACTGTGTGACTGGCGCGCTAAGTCACTTAATCTTGTTTGCCATTTTAAGGAGTTTTCCGCTTCAATGTCCAATCTAGCGGCTATAACATTCGAGAAACTTTCTAAACTTTTCACTTTTACATTGATGTCCGCTAGCAAGGTCATTTGATCGGTAATGGCATCATGTATAGATTCGTAAAGCTTCATGAATGGAAGTAAAGCGACTGATGTTGCAGCTAATACGTTGTTATGTATTTGGATTCCGGCCGCAGTAGATATGGAGCTTTTAGACGGTTGGTCAGTTTTGATCGTCTCAGGGACAGTTTTTATCGTCCTAGAAGATGTAGTAATCTTCTTATTCAAGTCGTCCACGGGTAGAATACACGTTACAGCTCTTTTTTCTACATCGTCTGTACCAGATACCTCAGGGTTTTCATGTAATGATTGATGGAAGGAGTCGTTTGAACTGGACAGTAACGAAGTATCAGAACTTTCAGTGCAGTTGTGTGTTTCGCGCACAGAACGACTTTTTTTCTGAAATTGAGACTTGCTTTTCCTTATGGACTGATTTTTCAAGAAACTGGTATTCAGACGTTCATATGTAGCTAGAGAGTCTGCTTTCAAACAAGCAGTCAGACGAGCTTCACGAGCCGAAAGATCAATAGAATTTTGCTTTATTACTTGCACAGATACTAGAAACGATTCTGAAGGAGCCCCCACGCCAGATTCTGTGTTCCAATCTGAGTCCTTACGATTGTCATTTGTGGGGCTATGTGCAACGCAGGTATTCTCGCCTTCAGTAGATGGCAAGAAAAGCGGGGGTGCATCAGCCTTTCTAGACTTTTCGGCGGGACAGAAATTTCCCAGTGACGATTTTGCCCGAACCGCTTCCTGCGGTAAAACAATTGGTAGATTGATTCCCATCAGGTCTGAGTCAGTTATTTCAAATGGAGATGTCTGCACAACATCGCACGCATCAACATACGCTGACGGAGAAAAAGCCCGGGACAATTCCACAATGCTAAGATCGGAGCTTGGCCTTTGAGTACATGTGTTGCTAAGACAATCAGTCAGCTTTCTCAGGGGGCCAACGATGTTTGTGCCAGTGTGGCTAATGATGGCACCGAGCCTTTGCCCAAGCAAGTAACCACCTCCAATCCGCTCTCAATGGCATACTCGATTAGATCTACATGGGATTTTAACTCCACCGGGTGAGCTGGGCTTACCTCCTTGCGAGACTTGAAATCGCTTTTCTTCTGTAGATCAAGGATTTCTGGCGAGTCTGAGGGCCATCCTTCGTCGTCATCATCATATCAATCACAATTTCTTATGCTCCCAGCACTTCAAGGATGATGTCCAAAAGCTAAAGAACTGTGACCACGCTCCTCCACCGCCGAACAGCCGCACAACAGCCGGTGGACTTTACTCCGAAGGGCTTCACGCCGCAAGGGTACACTCGCCCTGATTTTGATGGCAGGCAGTGTCACGTGAGCAGTCACGTGTGCGGCACGAAGCTCCTCCCCCTCCAGGAAATGAGAGTCGATGAAGTGCGAGTCAAGGAAACTCCCAACGCTATTCTCTCAGTGCCAGCGGAGGTACAAATGTTTACTTCCTTTTTGGAACAGGTTCTCTGTAAGGAGAGAGTTTCCCAATAATGCAATGTTCTTATTTTGCTCCCACTTCTCCAGCTCCCCTAAATGTAATTCCGGGGTTTTTGGGAGCTGCACAAGTTTAAGGGGATGATTGTTGAGTTCAGGCTCTTGCCACCTGCCCCTCAAAGGCCAGGGATTTCATGTTTGACTCAGGGGAGG
The DNA here is from genome assembly GCF_040938575.1 of Ambystoma mexicanum. Taxonomy (NCBI): domain Eukaryota; kingdom Metazoa; phylum Chordata; class Amphibia; order Caudata; family Ambystomatidae; genus Ambystoma; species Ambystoma mexicanum. The sequence continues at coordinate 1,667,799,160 of NC_090929.1, forward strand.
AGCTCTGGCTTGGGCACTGTCAGGTAAACCCAGCTGCCCCTGGCTTTGCTCCCTGGAGTCAGACCTCCCTCGTCATACTGCAGCCTCCCCTGTACTCACAGGCACAGTAATTTGGCAGTCCTCCTTGCTCCAGGCCTTCCAAGGTCTCTCCAGCTCAGGTTTCTTCCTCTTGGCCTCTATGCTTCCTACAGCATCCCCAGCTCGCTCAAAGTGTTCCTATGTGTTCCACCTTTTATACTGGCTGCAAGAATTAACAGGGATCAGGTGTGAGTGGTTGTCAAACCCGGCCTGACTCTGCCTGACCTGGTTAACGGGACAAGATGGAGAGTGCCCATAGGAATACATGGTACATTGGTTCCTATGGGTAATCTTCATAGCTCCTGTTTGCCTCTTTTTTGTCCCAGTGGTTTTGGGAAAAAACAGTGGGAGTGAATTATGGGAGTTGTAGTGTTTCCGAGTGGTGGCAGGAAACATAAAAAATGCTGTTAGGAGAAAGAGGACAATCCTGGGGCTGCCAAACATGGGATGATATATGTGTTCTCCTTTTCCTGGTTCTCTTACGCCACCTTTTTATGTTGGTACCTTTTGGAATTGAAAGGGGGCAACGGTATAGGATTCAAAATGGTGTTTGCTAGAATAGAGTATGTTTGGTAGGGAGGTGTTAAGGAAAGAGGGACACCATGTCTCACCTTGGGACTCCTCCCTTTCTGGTCCACTCCCCGGGACTGGACCCAATAGCAATAATCCGTCCCTAGTCACCCGCAAAAAGGATACCAAGGGGGTTGATAGGGAAAACCCCTTCGGTTTTTCACAGTACAGAACCTCATGTTCCACATCACCATAGTCTTCTATGTACAGAACATCATGTTCCAGATCATCATAGTCTCCAGATCAATATGTAGAGAACCTCACATTCACACCATTCTATGTACATCAACTTATGTTCCAGATACCATAGTCTTCTATGTACAGAACCTCATGTTCAAGATCACCATAGTCTTCAATGTACAGAACCTCATGTTCCAGATCACCATAGTCTCCAGATCACCGTAGCCTTTTATGCACAGAACCTCATGTTCCAGATTACCACAGTCTTCTATGTACAGAACCTCATGTTCCAGATCACCATAATCTTCTGTGCACAGAACCTCATGTTCCAGATCACATTAGTCTTCTATGCACAGAGCCTTATGTTCCACATCACCATAGTCTTATATGTACAGTACAGAACCTCATGTTCCAGATCACCATAGTCTCCAGATCACCATAGCGTTCTATGTACAGAACCTCATGTTCCAGATTACCACAGTCTTTGATGTACAGAACCTCATGTTCCAGATCACAATAGTCTTGTATGTACAGAACCTCATGTTCTCCAGACTATTCTATGTACATCAACTAATGTTCCAGGCTACCACACCATTCTATGTACATCAACTCATATTCCAGATCACCATAGTCTTCTATGTACAGAGCCTCATGTTCCAGATCACAATAGTTTTCTATGTACAAAACCTCATGTTCACGACACCATTCAATGTACAGAACCTCATGTTCCAGATCACCATAGCCTTCTGTGTACAGAACCGCATGCTCCAGATCACCATACTCTCCAGATCACTATAGCCTTCTGTGTACAGAACCTCATGTTCCAGATTACATAATCTTCTATGCACGGAACCTCATGTTCCATATCACCATAGTCTTCTATGCACAGAACTTCATTTTCCATATCACCATAGTCTCCTTTGTACAGAACCAGTCTTTTATGTACAGAACCTCATGTTCCAGATCGCCATACGCTCCAGATCACCACAGTCCTCTATGTACAGAACCTCATGTTCCAGATCCCAATAGTCTTCTATGTACAGAACTTCATGTTCACCACACCATTCTATGTACATCAAATCATGTTCCAGATCACCATGCTGTTGTATGTACCCTATGTTCTATATCATGATTCAGTGCTAGGTGAAGTGCTCCATGTTCCAGATCACTGTACTTCATGTTCAAGATCAGATCCCCCATGGCACTTCCTGCAAAGTCAGAAAACATGGATAGGTAACTGGGCTTAGGAGCACATCTATCACTACATACATTAAAGCATGAGACGACCCAAGAATATGCCTTGGATGTATGGCTTATATGGCGCACCAGTCACCTATGCCACCCCCTCCCTCCCGAGCTGGCCCTAATCAAGACATGATTCCTAGTGAGTCGCTAGGAAAGCAAAATATCTCCGAGAAGACCTTCCCACAACAAGGCCAGCAGCAACCTCATGTTCCAGATTACCATAGTTTTCTATGTACAGAACCTCATGTTCCAGATCACCATACTCTCCAGATCACAACAGTCCTCTATGCACAGAACCTCATGTTCCACATCTCCATAGTCTTCTATGCACAGACCGTCATGTTCCTGATCACCATGCTGTTCTATGTAGCTCATGTTCCATATCATGATTTTGTGTTATGTGAAGCGCTCCATGTTCCAGATCACTGTACTTCATGTTCTAGATCAGATCCCCCACGGCACGTCCTGCAAAGTCAGAAAACATGGATAGGTAACTGGGCTTAGGAGCACATCTATCACTACATACATTAAAGGCATGAGACGACCCAAGAATATGACTTGGATGTGTGGCTTATATGCTGCACCAGTCACCTGAGCCACCCCCTTACTCCCCTGCTGGCCCTAATCAAGACACGACGCCTAGTGAGTCGCTAGGAAAGCAAAATATCTTTGAGAATACCTTCCCACAACAAGACCATCAGCAACCTCATGTTCCAGATTACCATAGTCTTCTATGTACAGAACTGCATGTTCCAGATTATCACAGTCTTCTATGTACAGAACCTCATGTTCCACATCTCCATAGTCTTCTATGCACAGAGCTTCATGTTCCAGATCAGCATAGTCTTCTATTCACAGAATCTAATGTTCCAGATCACCATAGTCTCCAGATCACCATAGTGTTCTATATACAAAACCTCATGTTCCAGAACACCATACTCTCCAGATCACAATAGTCCTCTATGTACAGAACATCATGTTCCAGAACACCATAATCTTCTATGTACAGAACCTCATGTTCCACATCACCATAGTCTCCAGATCACAATAGTCTTTTATGGACAGAACCTCATGTTCCAGTTCCCATTAGTCTTCTATGCACAGAACCTCATGTTCCAGATCACCATAGTCTTCTATGTACAGAACGTCATGTTCCAGATCACCATGGTCTTCTATGTACAGAACCTCATGTTCCACATCACCATAGTCTTCTATGTACAGAACCTCATGTTCCAGATCACCATACTCTGCAGATCACAATAGTCCTCTATGTACTGAACCTCATGTTCCAGATCACCATAGTCTTCTATGCACAGAACCTCATGTTCCAGATCACCATGCTGTTCTATGTACCTCATGTTCCATGTCATGATTCAGTGTTATGTTAAGCGCTCCATGTTCCAGATCTCTGTACTTCCTGTTCTAGATCATATCCCTCATGGCACGTCCTGCAAAGTCAGAAAACATGGATAGGTAACTGGGCTTAGGCGCACATACATTAAAGGCATGAGACGACCCAAGAATATGCCTTGGATGTGTGGCTTATATGGCGCACCAGTCACCTGGCCACCCCCTTACTCCCCTGCTGGCCCTAATCAAGATACAACGCCTAGTGAGTCGCTAGGAAAGCAAAATATCTTCGAGAATACCTTCCCACAACAAGACCAGCAGCAACCTCATGTTCCAGATTACCATAGTCTTCTATGTACAGAACTTCATGTTCCAGATTATCACAGTCTTCTATGTACAGAACCTCATGTTCCAGAACACCATCATCTTCTATGCACAGAACTTCATGTTGCACAACTCCATAGTCTTCTATGCACAGAACTTCATGTTCCAGATCAGCATAGTCTTCTATGCACAGAACCTAATTTTCCAGATCACCATAGTCTCCAGATCACCATAGTGTTCTATATACAAAACCTCATGTTCCAGAACACAATACTCTCCAGATCACAATAGTCCTCTATGTACAGAACCTCATGTTCCAGATCACCATATTCTTCTATGTACAGAACCTCATGTTCCACATCACCATAGTCTCCAGATCACAATAGTCTTTTATGGACAGAACGTCATGTTCCACATCACCATAGTCTTCTATGTACAGAATGTCATGTTCCAGATCACCATGATCTTCTATGTACAGAACCTCATGTTCCACATCACCATAGTCTTCTATGTACAGAACCTCATGTTGCAGATCACCATACTCTCCATATCCGACTAGTCTTCTATGCACAGAACCTCATGTTCCAGATCACCATAGTCTTCTATGTACAGAATGTCACGTTCCAGATCACCATGGTCTTCTATGTACAGAACCTCATGTTCCACATCACCATAGTCTTCTATGTACAGAACCTCATGTTCCAGATCACCATACTATCCAGATCACAATAGTCCTCTATTTACAGAACCTCATGTTCCAGATCACCATAATCTTCTATGCACAGAACCTCATGTTCCACATCTCCATAGTCTTCCATGCACAGAACCTCATGTTCCAGATCACCATGCTGTTCTATGTACCTCATGTTCCATGTCATGATTCAGTGTTATGTTAAGCGCTCCATGTTCCAGATCTCTGTACTTCCTGTTCTAGATCAGATCCCCCATGGCACGTCCTGCAAAGTCAGAAAACATGGATAGGTAACTGGGCTTAGGCGCACATCTATCACTACATACATTAAAGGCATGAGACGACCCAAGAATATGCCTTGGATGTATGGCTTATATGGTGCACCAGTCACCTGAGCCACCCCCTTACTCCCCTGCTGGCCCTAATCAAGACACGACGCCTAGTGAGTCACTAGGAAAACAAAATATCTTCGAGAATACCTTCCCACAACAAGACCAGCAGCAACCTCATGTTCCAGATTACCATAGTCTTCTATGTACAGAACTTCATGTTCCAGATTATCACAGTCTTCTATATACAGAACATCATGTTCCAGATCACCATCATCTTCTATGCACAGAACTTCATGTTCCACATCTCCATAGTCTTCTATGCACAGAACTTCATGTTCCAGATTATCATAGTCTTCTTTGCATGTAACCTAATGTTCCAGATCACCATAGTCTCCAGATCACCATAGTGTTCTATATACAAAACCTCATGTTCCAGAACACCATACTCTCCAGATCACAATAGTCCTCTATTTACAGAACCTCATGTTCCACATCACCATAGTCTCCAGATCACAATAGTATTTTATGGACAGAACCTCATGTTCCAGATCCCACTAGTCCTCTATGCACAGAACCTCATGTTCCAGATCACCATAGTCTTCTATGTACAGAACGTCATGTTCCAGATCACCATGGTCTTCTATGTACAGAACCTCATGTTCCACATCACCATAGTCTTCTATGTACAGAACCTCATGTTCCAGATCACCATACTCTCCAGATCACAATATTCCTCTATGTACAGAACCTCATGTTCCAGATCACCATAATCTTCTATGTACAGAACTTCATGTTCCAGATTATCAAAGTCTTCTATGTACAGAACCTCATGTTCCATATCACCATAATCTTCTATGCAAAGAACCTCATGTTCCACATCGCAATAGTCTTCTATGCACAGAACTTCATGTTCCAGATCACCATAGTCTCCTATGTACAGAACCTCGTGTTCCAGATCACCATGCTGTTCTATGTACCCCATGTTCCATATCATGATTCAGTGCTATGTGAAGCGCTCCATGTTCCAGATCACTGCACTTCATGTTCTAGATCAGATCCCCCATGGCACGTCCTGCAAAGTCAGAAAACATGGATAAGTAACTGGGCTTAGGAGCACATCTATCACTACATACATTAAAGGCCTGAGACGACCCAAGAATATGCCTTGGATGTGTGGCTTATATGGCGCACCAGTCACCTGAGCCACCCCCTTACTCCCCTGCTGGCCCTAATCAAGACACGACGCCTAGTGAGTCGCTAGGAAAGCAAAATATCTTCGAGAATACCTTCCCACAACAAGACCAGCAGCAACCTCATGTTCCAGATTACCATAGTTTTCTATGCACAGAACTTCATGTTCCAGATCAGCATAGTCTTCGATGCACAGAACCTAATGTTCCAGATCACCATAGTCTCCAGATCACCATAGTGTTCTATATACAAAACCTCATGTTCCAGAACACTATACTCTCCAGATCACAATAGTCCTCTATGTACAGAACCTCATGTTCCAGATCACCATAATCTTCTATGTACAGAACCTCATGTTCCACATCACCATAGTCTCCAGATCACAATAGTCGTTTATGGACAGAACCTCATGTTCCAGATCCCACTAGTCCTCTTTGCACAGAACCTCATGTTCCACATCACCATAGTCTTCTATGTACAGAACCTCATGTTCCAGATCACCATACTATCCAGATCACAATAATGCTCTATTTACAGAACCTCATGTTCCAGATCACCATAATCTTCTATGCACAGAACCTCATGTTCCACATCTCCATAGTCTTCTATGCACAGAACCTCATGTTCCACATCACCATAGTCTCCAGATCACAATAGTCGTTTATGGACAGAACCTCATGTTCCAGATCCCACTAGTCCTCTATGCACAGAACCTCATGTTCCAGATCACCATAGTCTTCTATGTACAGAACATCATGTTCCAGATCACCATGGTCTTCTATGTACAGAACCTCATGTTCCACATCACCATACTCTCCAGATCACAATAGTCCTCCATGTACAGAACCTCATGTTCCAGATCACCATAATCTTCTATGCACAGAACCTCATGTTCCACATCTCCATAGTCTTCTATGCACAGAACTTCATGTTCCAGATCAACATAGTCTCCTATGCACAGAACATCATGTTCCAGATCACCAGGCTGTTCTATGTACCTCATGTTCCATGTCATGATTCAGTGTTATGTTAAGCGCTCCATGTTCCAGATCTCTGTACTTCCTGTTCTAGATCAGATCCCCCATGGCACGTCCTGCAAAGTCAGAAAACATGGATAGGTAACTGGGCTTAGGCGCACATCTATCACTACATACATTAAAGGCATGAGACGACCCAAGAATATGCCTTGGATGTGTGGCTTATATGGCGCATCAGCCACCTATGCCACCCCCTCCCTCCTGTGCTGCCCCTAATCAAGATACGACGCCTAGTGAGTCGCTAGGAAAGCAAAATATCTTCCAGAAGACCTTCCCACAACAAGACCAGCAGCAACCTCATGTTCCAGATTACCATAGTCTTCCATGTACAGAACTTCATGTTCCAGATTATCAAAGTCTTCTATGTACAGAACCTCATGTTCCAGATCACCATAATCTTCTATGCACAGAACTTCATGTTCCACATCTCCATAGTCTTCTATGTACAGAACTTCATGTTCCAGATTATCAAAGTCTTCTATGTACAGAACCTCATGTTCCAGATCACCATAATCTTCTATGCACATAACTTCATGTTCCACATCTCCATAATCTCCTATGTACAGAACCTCGTGTTCCAGATTACCATGCAGTTCTATGTACCCCATGTTCCATATCATGATTCAGTGCTATGTGAAGCGCTCCATGTTCCAGATCACTGCACTTCAGGTTCTGGATCAGATCCCCCATGGCACGTCCTGCAAAGTCAGAAAACATGGATAAGTAACTGGGCTTAGGCGCACATCTATCACTACATACATTAAAGGCATGAGACGACCCAAGAATATGCCTTGGATGTATGGCTTATATGGCGCACCAGTCACCTATGCCACCCCCTCCCTCCCGAGCTGGCCCTAATCAAGACATGATTCCTAGTGAGTCGCTAGGAAAGCAAAATATCTCCGAGAAGACCTTCCCACAACAAGACCAGCAGCAACCTCATGTTCCAGATTACCATAGTTTTCTATGTACAGAACTTCATGTTCCAGATCACCATACTCTCCAGATCACAATAGTCCTCTATGTACAGAACCTCATGTTCCAGATCACCATAATCTTCTATGCACAGAACCTCATGTTCAACATCTCCATAATCTTCTATACACAGACCTTCATGTTCCAGATCACCACAGTCTTCTATGTACATAATCTAATGTTCCAGATTATCATAGTCTCCAGATCACAATAGTCTTCTAAGTACAGAACCTCATGTTCCAGATCACCATACCCTCCAGATCCAAATAGTTCTCTGTGTAAAGAACCTCATGTTCAAGATCACCATAATCTTCTATGTACAGAACCTCATGTTCCACATCACCATACTCTCCAGATTACAATAGTCCTCTATGTACAGAACCTCATGTTCCAGATCACCATGGTCTTCTATGTACAGAACCTCATGTTCCACATCACCATAGTCTTCTACGTACATAACCTCTTGTTCCCCATCACCATACTCTCCAGATCACAATAGTCCTCTATGTACAGAACCTCATGTTCCAGATCACCATAATCTTCTATGTACAGAACCTCAAGTTCCACATCTCCATATTCTTCTATGCACAGACCGTCGTCATGTTCCAGATCACCATGCTGTTGTATGTACCCTATGTTCCATATCATGATTCAGTGCTAGGTGAAGTGCTCCATGTTCCAGATCACTGTACTTCATGTTCTAGATCAGATCCCCCATGGCACTTCCTGCAAAGTCAGAAACATGGATAAGTAACTGGGCTTAGGAGCACATCTATCACTACATACATTAAAGGCATGAGACAACCCAAGAATATGCCTTGGATGTATGGCTTATATGGCGCACCAGTCACCTATGCCACCCCCTCTCACCCGAGCTGGCCATAATCAAGACATGATTCCTAGTGAGTCGCTAGGAAAGCAAAATATCTCCGAGAAGACCTTCCCACAACAAGACCAGCAGCAACCTCATGTTCCAGATTACCATAGTTTTCTATGTACAGAACTTCATGTTCCAGATCACCATACTCTCCAGATCACAATAGTCCTCTATGTACAGAACCTCATGTTCCAGATCACCATAATCTTCTATGCACAGAACCTCATGTTCAACATCTCCATAATCTTCTATACACAGACCTTCATGTTCCAGATCACCACAGTCTTCTATGTACATAATCTAATGTTCCAGATTATCATAGTCTCCAGATCACAATAGTCTTCTAAGTACAGAACCTCATGTTCCAGATCACCATACCCTCCAGATCCAAATAGTTCTCTGTGTAAAGAACCTCATGTTCAAGATCACCATAATCTTCTATGTACAGAACCTCATGTTCCAGAACCCACTCGTCTTCTATGCACAGAACCTCATGTTCCAGATCACCATGGTCTTCTATGTACAGAACCTCATGTTCCACATCACCATACTCTCCAGATCACAATAGTCCTCTATGTACAGAACCTCATGTTCCAGATCACCATGGTCTTCTATGTACAGAACCTCATGTTCCACATCACCATAGTCTTCTATGTACATAACCTCTTGTTCCCCATCACCATACTCTCCAGATCACAATAGTCCTCTATGTACAGAACCTCATGTTCCAGATCACCATAATCTTCTATGTACAGAACCTCAAGTTCCACATCTCCATATTCTTCTATGCACAGACCGTCGTCATGTTCCAGATCACCATGCTGTTGTATGTACCCTATGTTCCATATCATGATTCAGTGCTAGGTGAAGTGCTCCATGTTCCAGATCACTGTACTTCATGTTCTAGATCAGATCCCCCATGGCACTTCCTGCAAAGTCAGAAACATGGATAAGTAACTGGGCTTAGGAGCACATCTATCACTACATACATTAAAGGCATGAGACAACCCAAGAATATGCCTTGGATGTATGGCTTATATGGCGCACCAGTCACCTATGCCACCCCCTCCCTCCCGAGCTGGCCCTAATCAAGACATGATTCCTAGTGAGTCGCTAGGAAAGCAAAATATCTCCGAGAAGACCTTCCCACAACAAGACCAGCAGCAACCTCATGTTCCAGATTACCATAGTTTTCTATGTACAGAACTTCATGTTCCAGATCACCATACTCTCCAGATCACAATAGTCCTCTATGTACAGAACCTCATGTTCCAGATCACCATAATCTTCTATGCACAGAACCTCATGTTCAACATCTCCATAGTCTTCTATGCACAGACCTTCATGTTCCAGATCACCACAGTCTTCTATGTACATAATCTAATGTTCCAGATTATCATAGTCTCCAGATCACAATAGTCTTCTAAGTACAGAACCTCATGTTCCAGATCACCATACCCTCCAGATCCAAATAGTTCTCTGTGTAAAGAACCTCATGTTCAAGATCACCATAATCTTCTATGTACAGAACCTCATGTTCCAGATCCCACTCGTCTTCTATGCACAGAACCTCATGTTCCAGATCACCATGGTCTTCTATGTACAGAACCTCATGTTCTGCATCACCATAGTCTTCTATGTACAGAACTTCATGTTCCAGATCACCATGGTCTTCTATGTACAGAACCTCATGTTCCGCATCACCATAGTCTTCTATGTACAGAACTTCATGTTCCAGATCACCATGGTCTTCTATGTACAGAACCTCATGTTCCACATCACCATAGTCTTCTATGTACAGAACCTCTTGTTCCCCATCACCATACTCTCCAGATCACAATAGTCCTCTATGTACAGAACCTCATGTTCCAGATCACCATGGTCTTCTATGTACAGAACCTCATGTTCCACATCACCATAGTCTTCTATGTACATAACCTCTTGTTCCCCATCACCATACTCTCCAGATCACAATAGTCCTCTATGTACAGAACCTCATGTTCCAGATCACCATAATCTTCTATGTACAGAACCTCAAGTTCCACATCTCCATATTCTTCTATGCACAGACCGTCGTCATGTTCCAGATCACCATGCTGTTCATATGTACCTCATGTTCCATATCATGATTCTGTGTTATGTTAAGCGCTCCATGTTCCAGATCACTGTACTTCATGTTCTACATCAGATCCCCCATAGCACATCCTGCAAAGTCAGAAAACATGGATAGGTAACTGGGCTTAGGCGCACATATATCACTACATACATTAAAGGCATGAGACGACCCAAGAATATGCCTTGGATGTATGGCTTATATGGCGCACCAGTGACCTATGCCACCCCCTCCCTCCCGAGCTGGCCCTAATCAAGACACGACATCTAGTGAGTCGCTAGGAAAGCAAAATATCTTCGAGAAGACCTTCCCACAACAAGGCCAGCAGCAGCACCGTGTCCAGTAGCGCTCCACAACTGGCTTCCTTTCCAGGTACTGCCCAAGCAATGTATCTACTCTCTGGGGTGATGAGCACGCGCCTCCTAGGGTCCTTTACTCCACTGCACATGCTCAGTCCAAATGTAAACACAGAACGTCCATTTTTTGATTACTCCTTGTATCCACATTCACAAAACAAATGTCTTCCATCTGCACATGGACCGATGCGTGTGCAATGCCACAATGCACACTAGCCCTGTGGAGTCATACCATTTCCGCTTTGGAACCCCAGAATGTACCCTTTCTGACCTGTGCTCTCGTCCACATGCTTCATCATCTTGAGTGGTCACTAGGACCTCCTCTCAGAGATCTTCCCAGCAGTCCCAAGGACTGTCCTTGACTTTGACAGGCACACACTGGACGGTACTCTCAAGGTGTGTGCCAGTGTACCTATCTACCCCCAGCCCCTTCTCCCACTACCCCCGGAGCCTAAGTGACGATTGACCTTACTTGAGCTCTGCTTGGTAGTACCCACACATGCACAAGTGTGAAAGCCACAACACCTTTCTCCTGGGGTAGTGCATCTTCACTACACAAACCCTCCAGGTGCAGGAGCAAAGGCGGAGAGAAAACTTGTTGTTCAGTCTGAGTAGTCTACTTGACACAAGGCACAATCTTAACGTTTGCAGTTACAGCTCTTATGTCTCTGTCTATTGGCCTCATCACAAGTTGGGCGGTAGCCCTTAAAGGCAGCGGTAACGGGGTTATGCAGCATTTAAGGGTATGCCCAGTCATGAGTATGTCATGTTTACCCCTAGCTAATAGCTGGGGGTAAACACGCCAGAACAACGCTGATTTTCGGTGCAATTACCACTTGGTAATACTGTCAGACGAGGGGCGGTAATACTAGTAAAGTTGGGTAGTATCCCAGTCGGGATATCGCCCAACTTGTGATGAGACCCAATATCTGCACTAGACTGTGCCATTACCCAACTGTGCAGAGAGAACGGCATGCGCGGCCGCGCAACGCGAAAATACCAGAGAATTGCAGACCTGCAAAAGAGACACATTACTGCCCTCAACATTCTGCTTTTGTCCTAATAGTTGAGTGTGTGTATTTTATTTCCAGTGAAACCTCCAGTACCTCAAGTGTCTCTCTGTTCTCATAAGGGTTTTGGCAACAACAGACTCAATGTCCTGACCTGACAATTGACTCTTTGTACTGTCAATAGGAAAGCCAGAGGAATGGTGGACATGCCAGGGTATCTGTAGGGCTTTTGGGGCGGGCGCAAAGATAGTCAAATGTCAGCTGCACCTGCCATGTGCCTGACTATTCCAGCTCTAGAGAGTTCCATGTGGGCCAGACGCACGATGGAGGGCTCTGAAACCCAACAATCACTTCTGAGAACCCTTCTAAAGATTGGTTTGCTGTCAGTGCGAGAAGCGATAGTGCTGGACACCTTGGTGGGCCCATATATTGTCCAGATTGCCACCATCATGAAGGTTCCCTGGGCCGTATAAGCTCATCGGTGCCCTCCAGTTAGTCCAAGAGGCTGTCAATTCTAAAGGGCACATCTTCGATGTAAGTGTAATTAGAACACCTCTGCATTAATCATGCATATCACACCTGCAGTAGGGGAGGGTTATTTTTGGCTGCCTTCCTGTTGGCATCCTGCCACGTTGATGACTAGCTGAAAATGGCAATTAACGAGCAGCACCTTGAGATGAGTCAGAAGGTGGTAGATTTCTGGTCTCCGGGGAGAGCGGTGCAGGATCCCTGATCCTCTGAGATGGTCGACCTACATATCTCAGGCGTAGAATAGCCATGACCGCCTAAAATAGCAGCGCTAAGGGTGGAACAGCGGTGGCGGCGCAATTAAAAGTCCACATTTGGCACTTAAGATAGACGTGCTTGCACTCTAATCAAGAAATGTATGAATAGAACGTTAGAAATCATTTCATTTCACAGCCACTCTCCTGTACTTTTCCAGTACTTGCATGTCATTTTCACTACTCCACACTACTTTCCCATCAATAACCACAGGTCCTTATCCTTACTTGGCAATGTATGATCAGTACCTGTTTCCCAACTCGATTTCTTCCCTACTCTACACTACTTTTACGCTTCCTAGTGGTTTCTACTACAGTGTACTGATTTGGACTATTTTCAGGCACTTTACACTAGTTCACACTTCTTTCTACTCTACACTACTTTTAATCTGCCTCGTGTTTCTTTACTAAGTTTTTAGAGCCCACTAACCCTGTGTTTATGACTTCTTGGCGCTGGAATCATTTGCTGTTAGGTCTTTGTATACTGCCAAACATGGTCTGCCACTAGGGAGCAAAGAGAAGAGGCCTTCAAAATGTAAATGGTCCTCACCTAGTTTAAGTTCTAGAGGGCAGTTTGTTCTAGAGTGTTGCAGCTTGCACTGAGAATGCATGTCTTCCGACTCTTGCTTTCCTGTAACTGGGCATTGGAGACCTCAACATTCATCTGTAGCCTTATCTCCAAAGCTTGTCTTTTGGGAAATAAGGGACTGAGATGTGGAGTGCTTTGTTCTCAATATAAAGTCACCTAAAGTGAATACGGTAATCCCCCAATAGCCAGTGGGCGGAATACAGGGATTGGGTGATGGGATCAGGCCGGGGCAGGTGGAGCAATACTCATGCTTCTGTATTATGGGCTCAATTCAGCCATTCTAGAATATATTTTCGAATGTGATAGACTCTGCATAATACAGGTGTGACATGATCAACATGCAATTGACAGGTAAGCAAGGGAATGATTAACCTGAGCAATCAAAGACTTCAAAATCCCTTTCTTGCATCTTCTGAAGCCTACGGAACCTCAGGCCAGAACTAACATCGACCTTGAGGCCAGAGCTTTTGAGTGAGTGTGAGTGGGAAGGGATGAGCAAAGAGAGGGACGCCAGATAGATGGGGGCCAATATTAGGGGTTCTGGCAGGTTGGAAGGATCTCTGTTTTGTCGCCGTTGAGTTTGAGCCAATGACCACTGATCCGATCATGGATGGTGGGAACGCAGAGATGGAAATGATCAGAGGTGGAGTTGCAGCCTTTGTCCAGCTTGATTGGGATCTGGGAGTCATCAGCGTAGAAATAGAAAGCAAGACATAGAGTGCGAATGAGTGATGCCAGGGGGTGCTGAGAACATTTGAAAAGGTGGCCAGGAAGCAAGGAGCCTAAGGGACACATGTGAGCGCCTCCGGGAGACCTGCTCTCATTTGTGATCTTGTATGCTTGCATGAGTGCCTTGGCCTCTATCATACATAATGCAGGATTCTTGTCGTTGTCACGCTCATGTTGACGATGAATTATAAGGCCCTGGGACCATTATGAACCTCTAAGCATCTGCACGATGAGCAGAGCAACAGAGGAAGGACAGCTGTGCGCTGGCTTGAGCTCAATTGCCTCAAAATTGAGGTCATATCTGTAGGGCCATCTCAACGCTTATCCAATCACATCTGTATGTGCCGGACACTTAAAAAGTGACTGTTCATTTAGTTCTCTTTTAACAATCTGTAGCAATCCTATTGCATGCATGTTGTGGGTTATGTAATGGACCGAACATTTTAGATTGCACTATTTGGTGGGAGGTTGGAGGGGTCCCATGAACCCGCACCTGCCAGTATGAGTGCAGTGTGGGAGGGGGTGCAATCAGGGACTTCACTCTCGCCGCTTGGATGTTTTTTGATCTCAGGGTATCCCAAAATGACTTTTTGGCATTATGTGCATGGAGCCCCTGGCACGTGCATGAGTCCATCTGTGTCCGTGGTTCAAGTAATGTGCTGCTACATTGGGTGACATTATGAGCTGGTTGCAATTTGTCAAGCATTGCACCAGTCACAGTTCACATAATGCCGCCATCATAGACAACCTTGCTTTGGTATGTTGTTCCAGAGACCGGGAGCATAGAAGGAAAAGGCCTGTTTGAAGTCTGTTTTCCCTATTGTAGCTCTTTGTTGCCAGCCTGGCGATGTTCTGGCTTCTGGTAAAGTGCTGGCCTCTAGCAAGGGTTGGGTTATCGGCCAAGTAGAGGGGTGTTTTGGTTGTGATTGTTGCCTTCTGCAAGGCCTGAAAAGGAGGACGCGCACAGGGAGGGGTTTTCTCAACACGTCTTTATTTCAACCTCCGTCACAAATACTGGCGCTTATCGCGCCTTACCCAGAACTCCCCTCGTTCCCCAACTCCCCGTCATAAACTCCACCTCTCCAACGGCAGGGGCTAACAAGTTAACCCATTGGTGGCCCGCAACACCACCCCCGAACAATATGTCCAAACATCAACTCAACACTCTTCGACAAGCCTCATAGGTTTCTTGATGGCTCGCCGTGGTCTCTTATCTTGGGCAACTGGCCCTAACATTTCCTGAGTTCCTGCTTCATGGCTTGTCCCTCCAGGGCCTCCTACCGGAGGGGTCAACAGGTCGTCTTGTGGTTCTCGCGGTTCTGGGGAAACCGGTCTCTGAGGTAGCTCCGCTCCCTCTCGCCCGATGTAGTGCCTGAATTGCTGACAGTTCCTGGTGACAGCTCTGTTTTGATCTTCGGCTGTCACCATCGTACCTTTCACTGCGGTTACCCTCATGGGACTTGGGGCAAACCGCAGATCTGTCTTTCTGGGCGTTGGCTGTTGGACGAGAACTTCATCTCCTATGTGGAAATCTTTTGTCACTGCATGGCGGCGAGTGTCAGTGTCTCGTCTTGCTCTCTCTTTGGCTTCTGCATCCTTTTGGAGTATGTCCATGTCCGGTGGTTCATCGCTTGACAGGTTGCGTGGTATGCGGGTTCGCACTTCGTAGAGGAGCATTAGCTCGGCGGGTGTCTTGTTCGTGGCCTCATGGGGTGTGTTTCTATAGTCTCGTAAGAGTCGGCACGGTGCCTTATGGGGATTGACTGCTTCGACTCTGGCCCTCTGTATCGTCTTTTTGATTGATGCCATGAAGCGTTCTGCCATTCCGTTTGCCTGCGGGTGGCGGGAGGTTATCTTTATGTCTGTGAAACCCAGATGCTTCGCCAGTGCCCCGAACTTGTGGCCACAGAACGGTGGTCCATTGTCAGATTTGACTGTTTTGAGGATTCCCCACTCGCTGAATACTTCCTTCAGTGCCGCTGCTACTTGGGGAAACGCTGTGGTGGTAATCAGCTTGACAATTGGGAATCTTGAATGTTCGTCTATTAGAAGCAGGAGATAGTCGCCCGCTTCTGTGGGCCCATAGAAATCCATGGCTACTCGCTCCCACGGGCGATCGGGTATCTGCGTATGCTGTAGTGGGGGTGGGTTTTCAGCCGGGGCCGTGCACTGGCAGGCATGACATTTCTTCACCTATTCCTCTACTGCTGCATCTAAGAAAGGGAACCAGACAGGGCACCTCAACTGCTTTTTGGTGTTTTCGGCCCCTATGTGTCGCTCGTGGGCCGTTCGGACATCCTCGCTCCTTAATGTGGCAGGGATGACGATGCTGCACCCTCTGAGAAGAATATCGTTGTCCTTGACAGCCAGCTCCCTGTGCACCCTTGCCAGTCTTTTGATCTTCTGTCTGCTCACTCCCGGATGTGCCAGCATTGCTCTGTGATGGTCTTTCCACTTATTGGTCAACGTGAGGCTGATAGCGAGGGCTGTCGTAGGGTCGGCAGCTGATGCGGTGGCAACCATCTCAAGGGATAAAGCCGGTGGTAACGAGTTGGATTCTACTTACTGCACATAGGCGACATCACCTTTCCGGGTCAGTGGGGATCCGACTGGGTGTCGCGACAGATAGTCAGCGGGGTTGAGGTCACCCCCGGGACGATGGATAATGTCATAGTTGTATTCCTGCAGACGGATGCCCCACTGCCCAATCCTTGGGGGCATCTTGGTGTGCGGGTTCCCGAACAACAGCAGCGCCTGATGGTCAGTGATCAAGGTGAAATGTTTCCCAATGAGCAAGTTGTGAAAATGCTAACATGCCCAGACCGCTGCCAAACTCTCCTTCTCTGCCTGGGAATAGGCCAGTTCTGGGGTTGACAATGCCCTGCTTGCATAAGCAACCACGTGTCTGGGGTTGATGTCTGCGCCGCTGGTTTGGGCTAAGATGGCACCAAGGCCAACTGGGCTCGTGTCCAGCACCACCTCTTTGTGCCATGAGGGGTTGAAGTACGCAAGGCGGTGGGCTTCCGTTAGGGCATGCTTGATGCTGGTAAAAGCCTGGCGGCAAGCAGGGGTCCACTCAAAAGTTGAGTCCTTCTGCAGTAGCTTTCTCAGCGGGTCAGTGAGAGAGGCATAATGGGGTATGTACCTTGCACAGTATCCCGCCATGCCGAGGAAGAAACGGACATCCGCGACCTGCTGTGGTTGGCCGAGGTTGGTGATAGTGTCGACCTTGTCGGGATCTGGCATCATCCCTTCACTGGAGAAGATGTGGCCAAAGAATTTTAGTTTTGTCTTGCTCAATCGGCACTTGGTGATGTTGAGTGTGAGGCCTGCCTCCTGAAGCGCTGCACATGTGGCGTGTAATGCTTTGTCGTGGGACTCCTTTGATGACCCAAAGACGAGGATGTCGTCACTGTAGTTCAGAGTGCCCCTTATGGGTCTGATGACCTGGCGTATGGCTTCCTGGAAGATCTCCGCGGCGGTCGAGATACCAAAATTCAGTCTCCGGTATCTGAAAAGTCCGTCATGCGTTGCAAACGTTGTGATGGGCCTGGAGTCAGGATGTAACTCCAGCTGATGGTAGCCTTGGATTAGGACGAGCTTGGAGAACATCCGGGCATTGTTTAGCTTCACAATCATGTCCTCAATGCAGGGACTCGGATGTCTCTCCCGTTGGATGGCGGTGTTTTCTATCCTCATGTCCACACACAATCGGATCTTGCCTCCTTCCTTGGGCACGACCACGAGAGGGGATACCCATGGTGTTGGCCCCGTTGCCGGTTCGATGATACCATCAGAAAGCAGTTGTTGGAGTGCTTCTGACACTGTCGCTTGCATGTGGAACCCAAACTCTTCTGGGGTGTTGTGGCACCGGTCTCACCGAGGGGTCGATGTGGAGTCTGATGGGAGGGGCCTTGAGTTTACCCAGGCCTATGCATAGGTTGGGGAATTTTCTTGTGATGTCGTCTTGTGTGATGAGGTTCTGTGATGGTAGCACGCTATAGAGCCCACAGAGTCTCTCGGATTCAGTCTGTTCGAGGTTGCGGTGATGGTGTCTCCCGCCTTCACGTGTATCTCAATCAGCCCTAGGCGGGATGCTGTATGATAACTGAGTAGGCATCGGCTTCTGGCAAGTGAACGGATGATGTGTATGGTTGTGTCCACTTGCCGACCATTCAGGAGGAGACGTTGTGTGAAACGCCCCACTGTCTGCAGGAGGGTGGCAGCTCCCCATTGAAGAATTCTCAAGTGTGATGGTTTGAGCGTCAGCGGGTTTGGTATTTTAGCGTAGTCCTGCGCGCCCATGATATTAACAGTAGCACCTGAGTCGACCATGAATTGGAATTGGCAGTTCCCCATTTTGATCGGGATTTTGGGGGCCTCCCTGGCCTCTTCATTGTCAAGTATGAGATTGACGTACTCGTCCTGGTCGTACTGATCATATGGCGTGTTGTATGCTGCTTCTTGCTCATCATGGTAGAATGATTCAGGCTTATATTCTGTCGGCGGGTAGTCATACTCATCCGTGAAATATCTGGTTTGGTCTGCCTGGTCTAGTTGTGGTGGGTACCCCTGTGTTTGGTACTCGTCAATGGCTCTGACGTATTGCCTCTGTCCTTGTCCTTGTTGGTAGTATCTGGGTTGATTATATTGTAGGGACGGCGAGCAGAGAGGCGTCCTGGTGGGCGCTTGGGAGCGCATTGGAGGAAATGGTATGCCTTCTCTGCATACAGAGTGAAAATGTCCCTCTCTTCCGCAGTTTGTGCATCGCTGGGATAGGGCTGGGCATGACCCAGAGTGTGGAAAAGACATCCCACAGCAGTAGCATTGTCTTTGTTGGTGTGGAACCTGCGTCGCTTGTGCTCTGTATGGTTGCGACCCTCTGTCGCCTTGACGAGGGGGCTGTATGGCTGCAACGAGTTTGGTGGTGTCTTGTTTGGGGTTGCCTGTGTTGCCCATGGATGAGGCTTGGGCATCAACCCTCTCATGTATGCGAGCAAGCTCACTGACTTCTGGGATGGTGAGGGGTTTTTTCAGTAGCTGTTTCTTGAGTGCGGGGGAAAGGCACCCTTCTATGACCCTCAACCTAATCGCCTCTTCTAGAGAAAATGCGTCGAACTGGCAGTTTGCTCCCTTCACTCTTAAACGGGTTATGAATTCGTCAACTGTCTCTTGTGGCAATTGGGTGCACTTGTTAAATAAATACCGCTCGTAGTCGCGGTTGACTTCGATGATGAGGAGTTTGTCTAAGGCCCAGATCAGGTTTGCGAACGTGTTTTGTTGAGCTGCGGGAATCGTTTTCATGACTGTCTTTATCTCACCTCCACCAAATTGAGGAAGATGTCCCTGATGTTGGGGGAGTCGCCATCACCAGATCCCCTCACATAGTGTTGAAAGTCTTCCATCCAGTCACTCCATCTCGGCCCTTTGGTGGCTTGGGGCGCCATGGTGAATGGCGGGGGTAGCCGCAGCTGTATTGGTTTCGTCTCGCGGGCCAGCTGGGGGGATCCAGGATTGGACACAGGGTTGCTCATGTTGTTGGGCGGTGGGAGCCTGCCCCAGGTGCTGTGAGGAGAAGGTTTCCACTTAACTCCGATTGACCCATAGGAGGAAAAGGGCTGGCACGTGCAGCCGGAGGGCGTGGGTGGGATCACCGGCACGCATCGCTTGAGAGGATCTGGCGGACTGCCAGGACCAAATGCGCACTTCCCAGTGCTCGCGCAGCTGTCTGGCACGCCGTACCAGGCGTGACGATGGAGGAGGAGAGGAGCTCGGCGTGTAGTCAGACGTCCACGCGCACGCGACGGATTGCCGTTACTCGTACTGGAGGAGGAGGAGTAGGAGGAGACTCGGCGGTCATCCGAGCGAGGATGTGGCGGATTGCCAAAGGAGGACTCCGCGGTGCCCACGGACAGCCTTCGTCACCAGTGTTGCCTTCTGCAAGGCCTGAAAAGGAGGACGCGCACACAGAGGGGTTTTCTGAACACGTCTTTATTTCAACCTCTGTCACAAATACTGGCGCTTATCGCGCCTTACCCAGAACTCCCCTCGTTCCCCAACTCCCCGTCATAAACTCTGCCTATCCAACGGCAGGGGCTAACAAGTTAACCCCCTTGGTGGCCGGCAACAGTGATTGCTTTGTAAATGAAGTAGGCTGTCTTGAACATGAAGTGTGCTTGATGGAGTCACCACTGTATCCCCTTGAGGATGGGGCATGATGTGGTCACATTTTCTTAGTCCTCTGATGAGGACTGCTGCAGCATGATGGACGGCTTTCAGAGGGTCCAAGGATGCAACTAGAACTCCTACGAGTAAGGCATGCCACCATGAAGGCAGTGGATGACCAAGGTTTGGGCAACTGTTCTGAAACTCATGACACAGATGACACCTTTGACTTTGCGGAGGAGAACAAGTAGATAGCTTGTTGCTTGATACTTCTGGGTGATCTGTGTTTTGGATGAGAGGTCAATCGATGATAAAGCCAAGAGATTTTGTACTCGGGGAGATTGAAGGTAAGAATCTGTTGAGATCCATGTCAGTCAGCCAGTTCTGGGTTTTGGAATGCTTGGTGGGGTTTCCTAGTAGAATGCATTTGGCCTTTGTAGGGTTGAGCTTCAGGTATATGCTTGACATCCAGGATTGGATGAGGGACAGACAGTTGACTGGATGGACGTCGTTGGTGCGATCGATCTTTAGGTAAAGCTGTGTAGCATCTGTGTATTGGTGTATCCTGATGTTGGCAAGGAGTTTCTCCAGAGGTTCCATTTAGAGGCTGCAGATGGCAGGGGGCAGAATAGAGCTCTACAGAACTCTGCAGGTTACTTGGGTATGCTGGGATTGGTTTGGGCCCACCTGGACACGTTGGTGTCTGTGATCCACTGCAGGACTGTTCTATCGATGCCCATACGCATGATGAGGATGGTGAGGAGGGCCTCATGCTCAACGGTATCAAAGGCAGCAGAGAAGTTGTGGATGACGAGAAAGCAGGAGCTCCCTTTGACCAGGATGTGTAGAGCTTCATAAACAACTTGGATGTTGGTAGTCTCTGTGCTACATAATTGTCAAAAAACAGACTGGCAATCCTATAGGATATTGTGCTGAGTGATTCTTTTGTGCAATGGGATGGTGATGGTCTACTCAATCACTTTGTTGAGGGAGAGTAGTGGCATGATGGAGTGATAGTTGGCCAGATTATCTGGGTCGAGTGGGGGTTTCATCAGAAACGGGAAGCTCTGTCCCATTTTCAGTGCATCTGGGAAGGTGCCTTGTGTGAGGGATGCAATTATGATGTTGAGGGGAAGTATGAGTGTACTACCCTTGATGACCTTCACCATAGAGGAGGGTAAATATGATCTATGTAGTTGGTGGGTTTCATGGCCACAAGAGTGTTGGTCCAGTCTCCTGGGGTACCTGTTCTCAATCTGGTCCAGCCTCATATGCTGTGGGTTTGTATGGGTGGGGTGTCTCTGGTGTGTTTGGAGGTGTCAATATGTTGCTTTATATTGTCTGTCCTGTCCGTGAAGAAGCTGCTGAAGGCGTTGCATTTGTCAGTGGGTTGTGATACTACAGGGTCTGGCAGAGGCTGGGCTTCATGGATTGGGAGACCGCTCAGTTCTTGTTGAATGCTTGCATGATGTTTGTTGTGTAGTAGTTCACTTTAACTGTAGTGATGAGAGTCCTGCATGCTGGTCGGATGGCTCTCTGGGCAATGAGGTGGCATTTCGTCCAGAGCTTTTCTTTCTGTGGATGGTGCACCTACTGTTGATAAATTCCTGTCTGAACCAAAGTATGGATGCCTTATGTTTGTTGAGTTTAATTTTCGGTGGCGCATGGGTGTTGGTGGTCTTAGTAAGGGTGTGGTAGAACAGGCTGATGTGGAGGCCAGGGTGAACAGGTTTCCTTCCAGTGCACACATGGAAAAGTTATTAAAAGTGTGGTGGACTATCTTGGTCGGTTCGGGTTGGCTCCAATGAGGGATATGTGTTTGGTGGAGCAGGAGTAGTGTTGCTGTATGCTATGTCCTGACCATGGGTAGGAGGGAAGACATACAATGGCTGAAAAGGGGGTGAATACCAGGTCAAGTGTGTTTCTTTTGTTGTTGGTTGGTTCTGAAGTGTGCTTCTTGTGTTGTTGGTTGGTTCTGAAGTTTGTTTCTTTTGTTGTTGGTTGGTTCTGAAATGTGTTCCTTTTGTTGTTGGTTGGTTCTGAAGTTTGTTTCTTATGTTGTTGGTTGGTTCTGAAGTGTGTTTCTTTTGTTGTTGGTTGGTTCTGAAGTTTGTTCCTTTTGTTGTTGGTTGGTTCTGAAGTGTGTTTCTTTTGTTGTTGGTTGGTTCTGAAGTTTGTTTCTTTTATTGTTGGTTGGTTCTGAAGTGTGTTTATTTTGGTTGGTTCAGTGACAAGTTGATTGATGACTATGGTGTTGAGTAGTTTGAGCAAAGTCCCTCTGGTTGGCGTGATGGCTTTGGTCCTGGGCAGGTTGCCGTCTCTAAGGAAGATGTCAGTTCTGTTGTTGACGTATGCTGTTGTTTTATTTTTTTTATGTTATTTATTTATAAAGTGCACCACAGCCCATGGGCATCAAGGTGCTTTTACAGAGTACAGTAGAATGCTTCCAAAGTACAGTAGAATGCTTGCAAAAATGTGGGTACAGGTTATACATAGTTACATGGGAACAGTAGAGGGGGAGGGTGATGCGATAGGAGAGGGCGTATACATGGTTTAGGTAAACAACCACATTTTGAGAGCTTTCTGGAACGTATGGTGAGAGGGTTCTGCTTTGAGAGAAGTTGGCATGGAGTTCCAATGTATGGCTGCAATAAAGGGAAAGCTGGACTCATCTGCTTTGGCACGTTTGACTTTTGGCATCATGAGGCGATGGGAGAGATGGGCTCTCGATGAGTTTGCCTTAGTTACCTAGTTGACGAGGTAATGGGAGCTGAGTTGGCAATGCACTTGTTAGTGATGGCTAGCATTTTGAAAAGGATGCGTTCTCTGATGGGGAGCCAGTGGGCATTACGCCTTGCTGAGCTTGTATGGTTCCTGTTGGGAATGCTGAGGGCGACTCTGAGTGCATTATTTTGGATGATTTGTAGTTTTTTTAGGTTTTTTGAGGAGGTGCCCACGAAGAGGACATTGCAGTAATCTAGTCTTGACCCAATGATGGCTCTGGCAATAGTGAGGCAGTTCTCAGTGGACAGGTAGGGTGTGATGTGGTCTTAGATTTAATCGAGAAAGGCCTTGTTGGTTTGGTCGGTAGTTTAGGTGGACAGTAGCTGTCTTTGTGTTAGTGAGAGGGAAGTGGCAAGTGAGGAGTTCCATGGATGCAGGTGTGATGTGCTCATGGAGGGTGCATGTCCATGAGTTCTTGAGGATTATAGTGAGCCCTGCACCAGTCT
Source organism: Ambystoma mexicanum (assembly GCF_040938575.1). Classification (NCBI taxonomy): domain Eukaryota; kingdom Metazoa; phylum Chordata; class Amphibia; order Caudata; family Ambystomatidae; genus Ambystoma; species Ambystoma mexicanum. Next base: position 1,667,822,984 of record NC_090929.1, read on the forward strand.
TCACGTGACAGTACTTGTGTCGGACACTGTAGCCTGTGAGGATGGTGGCATCCAGGATGTGCGTGGAGATGGGGGTGAACCATGTCTCTGTGATAAAGAGTGCATCTAGGTTGTGAGTGGTGATGAGGTCAGTAATATCTGTTGCATGTGGTACTGCGGAATGACCATGAGGTTGTGTGTGAGGTTTTCAGGTGGAGCGTGGGTGGTGATCAGAGACATGTGGATAAGGGTCTGTGTGTTAGAATTGTGGCGGAATGGGGCACTGACCGAGTGTCTGCATGTGAGAGTACAAGTGGGGATGGAGAGGGGCGAATGAGGTGAGTGAGGTGTGATGCAGGTGCTTCTGGCTTGCCTGGGATGCAGAGAGTAGTGGTTCTGGCATTCTCCAGGCCCTAGCAGGACCAAACAGTAATTGACCCTTTCATCATATGCTGTTCACTTTGGACACCTGAGTGAGTGATTCTCTCTGATAAGAGCTAAGGAGGGAAGGGAAGGGATGGGGCTAAGCAGGTTGGTAGGGCATAGGTCATATGACCTAGATCCACTACATCCACACAGTCCTTATTCTGTTTCTTCCTCGCGCATTCCAACCTGGTCTCTGGCCTTCTGGCCCACAGAGTTGGGTCCTTGCGCCATGCTGTTCCCTGAGGTAAAAAAAACCTAGGGGTTATATTCTCGGCCTCCTTGTCTATGGGTGCTCAGGTTGGGGCCATCTGTAGTGCTGGTTTCTTTCAACTCAGAGTCTTACGTAAAGTTCTGCCGTTCCTCCCAATTCAGCTCAGGCCCGTTGTAATGGATTGGATTATTGTAATTCCCTCTTTTTGGCCCAACCCCTGTACCTACTTTATCGTTTGCAGCTTCTTCAGAATTATGCAGCTCGCATATGTACAGGCACGCCTTACGGTGCTCATATCTCACCAATTCTCAGTTCACTTCACTGCCTTCCCGTTCTCCAACGGGTCCAGTTTAAGTCATTGGTAATAGTTCATCGTGCCTTCTATGGCTCAGGAACAGAATATCTGCAGGATAAGTTCCGGCCCTATGTGCCATCCAGTACACTGCGCTCTAAGGATGTCTGTCTCCTCCCGATCCCCCACTACCACTTCAAGCAGGTAGGAGGTCGTTCTTTTTCAGTAGCGGCCGCTAATCTGTGGAATTCTCTACCTTTGACACTCCGCACAAGAAAGAATCTTCTTGCCTTTCACCGTTTTTTAAAAACATATTTGTTTTAACAGTTATGTCCGCTAGTCTTTAATTTCTGGATTACTTTTTGTCTTCATAGCACCAAGCTGCTTCAGCGTATATACGCTTTACAAATGTGATTAACATAACATAACATGACATAACATAACACTTGCAGCAGCTGAACAACTACAAAAGAAAAGACACTAGATGACAGTTTAAGTAAGGAAACATAGGGCTAGGGCTCCGAAAAAAAAGAACAAAAAACACCATCAGGTTAGCAGGTACTTGTCGGTGGGTGGGGCAGACGTAATGTGACCTAGATCTACTTGCACCAGCTGACTAACTGCCATACTATCTACTAGTCCAAGATGGCACCCAGATTAGATATTGAAAATGAAAGAGACAAAGAAGCCTTCCTGTGGGGAGCCATGCATGACTGTCAAAGATAGGGCAAATGTGAGAGGGTTGCTTGGCAATGCCCTCTGACGGATCTTCTTCCTGTTGATCAGTTTGACTCCTTGAAGATGCTCACTCAGGTTTTTCTCCAGAATTGTTTTTGGAAGTTTTCCACTTTCCTCTCTGTTTCCTAGTTGGTTCGGAGTCTTCCAAATGTTCTCTCTTTGGTTATCCTGAAAAATTGTAGCTCAAGGTATGCTCCATGATATGACTCTGGGCGGTGAAGACAATGTTGTATATGCCGAACAGGGAGAAAGTGAAGAATTGGGGCATGTTGAACAAGCTTAAAAGGGATAACAAGAAACTATTAAGACAGAAGAAAACAGCATACACTGTGAAATTAGTGGGACCTATTAGATCAGGCATTGCTGACTACCAATAGCAAACAATTTTGGAAAATGGTAGGCAAAGGTTTTGAGATTTCACAGGTGAGGGAGATGTTACCGATTGCAGCCGAAAAATGGCGCTCCCATTTCCAGAAGGTGTTTCAGGACGATAATATTAATATGGCCCAGATGATGAATGGATTTGTCTTCCCTAAGGAAGGAATTTATTTAAGTATTGAAGAGATTGAGGCAACAATAAAATCCTTTATCAAGGAATTTTCAGATTGGTGGGCACCGGTTCTATTTAAAAATGTTAATGCTGTTTCTCTGTCCGGGGAACTCCTTCGTACGTCGTCACAGAGCATTGTGGTCCCGGCATTCAAGAAGGGGTACCACGCAGACCTTAATTGTTATAGGCCTATCTCTCTGATTGACATCCCGGCCAAGGCATTTGCAAAGTGTGTACTTATTAGAGTAGAGGAGTGGGCAGATTTTCTGAACCTCTTGGGGCCACTAGAGGCAGGATTTAGAAAGGTCTACTCCACAATATATCATTGCTTGGTGCTCTCCACCCCAATGAACAAATACTGTAAGGTCCGAGGTGGGAAGCTCTATGTGGCCTTTCTTGATCTAGAAAAGGCTTTAGAGTCTATCCCCAGGCATAAGCTATGGCTGCTTTGAGTATGCCTGCAGGTCTTTTAAACCTGCTACAAATCTGTTACAGGGATACACGCGCGTGCATGCGTGTCTCCTCAGACGGGTGCTGTCAGAAACATTCGCAACTAATAAAGGCGTGAAGCAGGGCTGCCCTTTGGCCCCAATACTGTTAATTTTATATTTGTCTGATTTTAACTTAGCAAGTTTGGGAAATGGGATGAACGTCCCTAGTCTGAATGGTTTTCATTTTGGTTTTTAATGTATACGGACGATACCACCCTGATCGATTTAACTCCCGGCGGGCTCTAGCAGAGCCTTTTTTATGCTGAGGAATATTTTTCTTGCCATGGGCTGAAATTAAATAGATCTAAGACAAAAATGGCATCTTGGTGGAGAACCGATCGAGGTAGTTAAATCTTATTGCTATCCCGGCATGTTATTCCCTAGGAATGGGCAATGGACAGAGCACGTTGCAGCCATTGCGGAGGAGGTCTCTGCCCGGTTGGCTGGCCTTCTTAGATTTTATCATTTGTATGGTGGACATTTAATTGACAGATGTCTGGAAGTGTACCAAGCCACGGTCTGCCCCCTGATGACATATGGGAGTGAGATCTGGGGCTTTGTCAATTGTAACATTTTGGAGAAACTACAGAATAGAATCACGAAAAAAATGAGTGGACCAAATAGTGTGCTGCGGTTGGAACTGGGGATTCCATCATTGAAAGTGGAGGCACAAATATGGTTACCTAGTTATTTTTTAAAAGTCTGTGTGGGCCAACCAATAAACGCAAATGTAAAGAGTGATAGGGAAAATCAGGGGACGCGGGGCAATTATTAAATACCAATGGTATAATTAGGGAATTACGTTATTGACTAGGTGGTAAATCCCTTACAAGAACTGTCCTTATAGCTATACATTATTGCATATCGTGAGCACGCTAAAATGGGAAGTAAGGAGGTGGGATTTGGAGAGAAATGTCGGGATGGTGCGTTCACTGCCCTCACTTGCTTCTTTTACAGCGGTAAGACATTTTACCCACAGGGGTGGGGAAATTTGCTGTTAGATCCGGGCCCTTCAGAAGTCTTATAAATATGATGAGGTTGAAACTGTTACCCTTGAAGGATAGAAGGAGGTGGGAGCATAAAGAAATGCCCAGGATCTGCCTCTGTAATCAGGACACTGTTGAGGATTTGGGCCACTTTTCACTTTTATGCCCACGGCACTTAGACTTGCGTAAACGGTTTTGAACTCACTATTTTAAAGCACAACATATTAGATGTTACCGTGTTGCAATTCGTTTAATTATGGAGTGGAATGATGAGGAATGTTTGTATGACTTGTATAATTATGGTTTAGAGCACTTAATAGAAGGGCATTTATTTGAAGTATTGTATCAGTTAAGGCGATGTATGTTTGTATGTATTTAAATTGAACTGCTTTGCTGCTACTGGAGAAATCTGAATGTAATGAAGAAATGGATTGATTGATTCTCTTCTCTTGGTTTCGGTCCCCCCTTCCCTTGTTTCTCTCTCACTTCCCTTACGCGGATCGCTCTCGTGTCCTCACCTGAACCATCTACATTGTTCTTTGTTCGCTGCTCCTGGTTCCGCAACCCGCTGCACTGTCTGGAATCTGCACTCAGTCTGTCTGGGCATCCTTCCTTCCCTTGTGGTCTGTTCGCTTGCCCGCTGTTGGGTCCTCTTCGCTTCTGTTTTATTTTCTCAGTCAGAAACCTGTCACCTTCTCTAGAGGGGCACTCAACCTCAAGCCCTCAACCAGGTAAGTCCTGTGGTGTAGTCAAGTTATTACCATTCGTTATGGATCAAGTGTCTTGCATATAGTTTGTCTTTTTTTCCTTTATAGGGAATGTTTGAAGTACCTGCTCCCTGACTCCTCTGTTTTGTCTCCCAATCTTCCTCTGGGCAGTGGCACTGGTGTAGCAGGGGCCCCAGTGGTGCAGGGGGCCTCGCCACACCAGGTGTGGGGGAGGGGGAAGCCAGCCCAGTCCTCACCGATCAGGGTGAAGGCTGGGCCTGTGGGTTGCAGCGCGAGAAGGTGGCGCTCAGTAGGGGTTGAAGCTGACCGTGATATGTGGCACGTGGCACATGCTGCGTTCAGCTCCAACCCCTTCTTCTTCGGCTTCCTCGTGACTCATATACAGGAACCAGGAAGCTCTCCCAGCTTCCAGGATCCTGTCTGTGAGCAGCGCGGAGGATCCGAGGATGGTCTGGAGGGACGGACCGAAGAAGGTAAAACAGGTAAAATGCTTTTTTTAAAATCTGATGTGTATTTTGCATGTGTGAAGTGCGTGTCAGATGTATGTGCTATGGGTCAGTGAATGGTGGGTGAATGAGAAGAAAAGTGATAGTGTGTGTATGTTTGAATGTTCTGGGTGGATGGATACTTGTGTGACTGTGTAGAAAATGCAGTGAGAGTGAAAGTAAGAGAAGGTGTATGAGTGAGTGACTGGTGGGTGAATGAGTACGCGTTTTCTGGCTGGGTGTGTGCATGTCTAGAGAAAGCAGTGTGAGTGGATGTGAGAGAAGGTTTATGGGTGGGTGACTAGCAGATGAATGAGTAGGAACGTGATAGTGTGTCTTTGAATGTATGTGCCTGTGTGGAGAATGCAGTGTGAGTGTGAGTGACCACCAAACTCGTAGTTGGGCCGTGTGGTAATGTGGCATTAACAGTATTACCGCTGCATTTTTACAGCACCTCCCAATTTATAATGCGGCCCAGTGAAACGTCGAGAATTCCACATTTTGCTGTCTTGAACTGCAATTTAAAGACCGCAGGAGTGCTCAACTACCGAGCGCCACTGTGGAAGGAGGAAAAGGCCCATAGAGCTCCAATTTGTGGGAAAGGTGAGGCCGGGGACGGTTTACAGATCCCTTTATGTTACGCCTTTGGAACGTCAGTCAATGGAGGGAAACTCAAGATGCTGATACAGGGTGGAACTTGAAAAGTCCGCGAATCAGTGTCACTGACGCATTTTGCACATGTTGGAGCTTGGCAAGGAGAATGTGGCACTAAACCTCATAACCAGTCCAACCAGGGTTTGTGTCTGTACCTATAACCAATGCTCTGTGTTGCAATGAAAGCAGCGACACAATCCTTCCGAGCTGTCTCCGTATTAATACACAGCTGCTGAATACAACACGGACTTGTCCTGTCTTGATCTAAGCAGAACCCCTGGTTCTTAATCTGGTTACTCCTGGGGCGTGGAAGTACTACAAGAGAAGTAAAGGAAAGGTTCCATTGTGTCTTCCTATTGGAGTAAAGAAGAGGTTCCATTGTGTCTTCCTATTTCTCGCCCCAAAGAGGATCACTTCCATTTTGGAACCATTCAATTGGTGAGGTCTGAGAGCGCATCGAATCTTACATTGCAAAGAAATCAGGTTTTCAACACAGAGTACTCCACTTCAACAGCTGAAACCTTGACATAGATTTGGGCAGCTCGAGTGCACGATTGCACGCTGGAGATAAACATTAATGAGGACAGAGGAAAGGGGAGACCCATGGGCACCCCGCAAGTAGCAAGAGATGCAGCGGAGGCAAAAGAGCCAAGATGGACCCTCTGGGGTCTTTCCTTCAGAAAGGAGTAAAGCCCCTGCTGGGAACTGCTTGTCAGGTGGCACACGGAAGACAATGTATCGAGTATGATGCAATGATCGACTGTGTCAAATGCCGCGGACAGGTCTAACATGCCCCTCCTTCAGAAAGGAGTATAGCCCCTGCTGGGAACTTCTGGTCAGGTGTGCGCCAGAAGACAATGTATCGAGTATGATGCAATGATCGACTATGTCAAATGCCGCAGAGAGGTCTAACATGCCCCTCCTTCAGAAAGGAGTATAGCCCCCGCTGGGAACTGCTGGTCAGGTGCGCCCCAGAAGATAATGTATCGAGTATGATGCAATGATCGACTGTGTCAAATGCCGCAGAGAGGTCTAACATGCCCCTCCTTCAGAAAGGAGTAAAGCCCCCGCTGGGAACTGCTGGTCAGGTGCGTCCCAGAAGACAATGTATCGAGTATGATGCAATGATCGACTGTGTCAAATACCGCAGACAGGTCTAACATGCCCTGCATGGCTCCATTCCCTTCATTGGTTCATGACATCACGCCAAGAAGCCGGTAGCACTGTTTCAGACCCATGTCCTGGTCAAAGGTTGGACTGACTGGGAGAAAGTCAGGTGTTGGTCACCACAAACAAGGTTCTGAACGGCAACTTTTCAAAGGTCTGGAGAGAAGGGGCAAGTTGATAAATGGCCAACATGTTGCCTTTATGTTGGGGTACGGCACCAGGTTTCTTCAAAGTGGGGTAGTGATACTCTCAACAACAAAGTTGCTGAAGGACCATGGGGTCTTCAGTGGGGCCAGGTTCCACCACAAGCCAGGTTATGCGTGACAAAGATACCCCGGCTTTCACCCCCAGGTCACATGCAGAGGTCAGGGGCTCCCACATTGCCACACTAGACATGCCTGCCTCATTAAAGGCACTAAGGAATGTTGGTCCCGTGGATCCAGCAGTACCCCTGAGTACCCTTGCACCAGAGAGAGATTTGGAGGTGTGCAAAATCCCTATACAAGGCAGTGCTTGTGGCAAGAGGTGCTTAGAGAGTTGGGAGAAGGGCACATTGACAGCTGGAAGGAGAGACAGAGCTGGGGACAGGGGTTTAGATGAGAGCTCCTGGAGCCTGGGGGGAGCAGGCAGTAGGAGGCTGAAGGAGAAGCCCAGGAAGCTGCGGCACCTGGAGTATTCCAAGTGCCGCATGGGATAACCAAATAAATGATCTCAGGCTCAAATAATAGGACAGACTCAAAAAATATGGTAAAATAATATTTTATGACCAGTTCAATAAAGTATGGGAAACCTGGTGAACAAACAGATTGTAGCTAACACACTCTTCCATCCATTTCAGTTACTCAAAAGGATTTATACCTCGATGTTTATCAGCTATGGCATCATCCAACTTGGCAAACAGTAAAAACCTATTGGGCAGAGGAATTGGTTAAGGGAACATATCTACTTATAGTTGATATAAGTGTCAGTATCATCATTGGCTGCCCCTTATCTGGTAGGCACACCTTGAGCAGCCTCTAACTATGTAAAATACAGATAAAAGCATAATACCAGCAGTGGATAGGCTTCTCCAACAATGTTTAGTTCACCACCACATAGGTCCTCATGATTGGTTGGCACTCTCTTAGAACCGTGGACATTCAACTCGTTAGCAGCACGTAAACAACGAAACCCAGGTGCGGGGAACAATGTCAGACAATTGCCCTCCTTAGCTAATTGGCCTACCACCTCTCATCAGTTAGGCGGTAATCCAAGGCTTTCTCTTTGTAGTTGACCTTGCTGGGCGTTCTCTTCCTCAGAACTTTAAAGGGAGTGAATGTATATTACTATCTTCGCCTGGAGCTTTTATGAGTAGGCCTTGTCTTCTGGTCTTGCATCACGTGTGAGGAGACCATGATTTTGTCCATTTTGCCCTTTCTTTTAGTGCTAGTTGATTCAATTATGTTGGCTGCCATTACTCTTCTTGGCCTCTGGAGACTTGGTTGCTCCATCCTGCATGCTCTTTCTTCATCTTCGATTGTTCAATCCTTGGCACTCATAATTTTTATTTATCTATTTATTCTTTACATTTTTATAGCACACACAAATCCTCAGGCATCAGGATGCTTGGTACCAGTTACATTTAGCCCAAAGGCAATTGTGCTTACATCCTTAGTATCACATCGCTTACATAGATAGGAGAACGGTGAAAACATAAAGCAGGGGGGGTTACAACAATTTGTTTTAAGCAAACAATTTGTTTTAAGTGAATAATTATTCACTCCTTAATTTCATCTGAGAGAAATATGTCTTACATACATGGCTTATCCTCTTCGACTTGTTTTGTTCCTTGCAGTTGCTTCTTGCTGCCGCGTCATTGCTCCCACGTCAAGCAAATATCCTTTGTTCTTGCACAAAGCTCTAGTCCAGCGCCTGTCGGCCCTGCAGCCCTGGCCTCTCTCCTCAAGGCTTCTCGCTTACTATTATACGATGCCAGCGTCAATTTACGCAACATGGCTGCTTTACTCGTGTTATATTTCCAACTCCGGCAGGCTTCTACGTTTTCTTGTCTACCTTGCGTTTCTGCGTGTGTGTGTATATGTTTTTTTTCATATTCGCGTATATGCCTGCTTCATTGCTTCAATTACATCTGTAGATCAGGTTTAGTGCATCCCTGTATCTTCTCTCCTTCATGACGTCACTTCACACCTGTCAGACTTTGATTATAGTTCTTCTATGTCCAGTGCTGTCTGCAGACTCATGCCTACCACATCAGTCCGGGGATATATTTGGTACGGTTGTCGATGCAGTATTGGGATGATATCAGGTGTCATGCACAGTGTTCTCTTGCTGTTCTTCCAATATGATGGAGGTGAGGGGATGGGCTCTATACATGACTTGTACATCTGTCTCTCTACAAGATGCTGGAGATTGGGATGAGAGCGACCCTGTGGGCCGGAAGAACAAAAAGCTAAGGGTTTGGGGGTGGAAAGGCCAATTAAGTTGGGAGATAAAAGAAGCAGAGGGCTGGAATGAGAAAAACCAAGAAGACTGGAAGGATGACAGGCCTCAGAAAGGTGAAGAGAATGAGAGAGAAAATAGAGACCCAGAGACCCCTGATTGCTAGACAAGAGGGGTGAAGAAGGTGGGAGTGATAGTGGATGAATGGAGAACCCTGTCTGCCTCTGTAGAGCTGCCCAAAGGGCTGACGAACAGGCCCAAGGGGGTGCATACAGGGGTATGAGAGTAGCTGTCTTAAGCGAGAGAGCACTATTGAGAGGTAGTGAAGAAGGCACAAGGATACAGAGAAAAGAGTTGGTGGAAGAGTTGGAGGAAGAGGTGGAGGAGTGGAGAAACATCAGGATGGAGAAGGTGGCAGAGGGGAGCATGGTGGACGAACAAAGTGACAGAGGAGTAACATCAGGAAGGAGAAGGTGGCAGAGGGGCGCAGGTTGGACGAACAAGATGACAGTGGAGTAACATCAAGAAAGGAGAAGGTGGCAGAGAGGACCATGGTGGACAAACAACGTGACAGAGGAGAAACATCAGGAAGGAGAAGGTGGCAGAGTGGAGCATGGTGGACGAACAAAGTGACAGAGGAGAAACATCAGGAAGGAGAAGGTGGCAGAGGGGAGCATGGTGGACGAACAAAGTGACAGAGGAGTAACATCAGGAAGGAGAAGGTGGCAGAGGAGCGCAGGTTGGACGAACAAGATGACAGTGGAGTAACATCAAGAAAGGTGAAGGTGGCAGAGAGGACCATGGTGGACAAACAACGTGACAGAGGAGAAACATCAGGAAGGAGAAGGTGGCAGAGTGGAGCATGGTGGACGAACAAAGTGACAGAGGAGAAACATCAGGAAGGAGAAGGTGGCAGAGGGGAGCATGGTGGACGAACAAAGTGGCAGAGGAGTAACATCAGGAAGGAGAAGGTGGCAGAGGGGCGCAGGTTGGACGAACAAGATGACAGTGGAGTAACATCAAGAAAGGAGAAGGTGGCAGAGAGGACCATGGTGGACAAACAACGTGACAGAGGAGAAACATCAGGAAGGAGAAGGTGGCAGAGTGGAGCATGGTGGACGAACAAAGTGACAGAGGAGAAACATCAGGAAGGAGAAGGTGGCAGAGGGGAGCATGGTGGACGAACAAGGTGACAGAGGAGTAACATCAGGAAGGAGAAGGTGGCAGAGGGGAGCATGGTGGACAAACAACGTGACAGAGGAGAAACATCAGGAAGGAGAAGGTGGCAGAGGGGAGCATGGTGGACGAACAAGGTGACAGTGAAGTAACATCAAGGAAGGAGAAGGTGGCAGAGAGGACCATGGTGGACGAACAACGTGACAGAGGAGAAACATCAGGAAGGAGAAGGTGGCAGAGGGGAGCATGGTGGACAAACAACGTGACAGAGGAGAAACATCAGGAAGGAGAAGGTGGCAGAGGGGAGCATGGTGGACGAACAAGGTGACAGAGGAGTAACATCAGGAAGGAGAAGGTGGCAGAGGGGAGCATGGTGGACAAACAACGTGACAGAGGAGAAACATCATGAAGGAGAAGTTGGCAGCGGGGAGCATGGTGGACGAACAACGTGACAGAGGAGAAACATCAGGAAGGAGAAGGTGGCAGAGAGGACCATGGTGGACGAACAACGTGACAGAGGAGAAACATCAGGAAGGAGAAGGTGGCAGAGGGGAGCATGGTGGACGAACAAAGTGACAGAGGAGAAACATCAGGAAGGAGAAGGTGGCAGAGGGGAGCATGGTGGACAAACAAAGTGACAGAGGAGAAACATCAGGAAGGAGAAGGTGGCAGAGGGGAGCATGGTGGACGAACAAGGTGACAGTGAAGTAACATCAAGGAAGGAGAAGGTGGCAGAGAGGACCATGGTGGACGAACAACGTGACAGAGGAGAAACATCAGGAAGGAGAAGGTGGCAGAGGGGAGCATGGTGGACGAACAAAGTGACAGAGGAGAAACATCAGGAAGGAGAAGGTGGCAGAGTGGAGCATGGTGGACGAACAATGTGACAGTGGAGTAACATCAGGAAGGAGAAGGTGGCAGAGAGGACCATGGTGGAGAAACATCAGGAAGGAGAAGGTAGCAGAGGGGAGCATGGTGGAGAGAGAGATTGAATTTAGGGCAGCCTTCTGTCTTTCTGTATCTCTGATCCCGGCTGGAAGGAAAGGACGGCCACTCATGACTCACCCACAGAGGCCATCAACAGGCTCCAGTCCAAGCTGAAACTAGGCAGGAGGCTCGGCCCCTAAAAATCTAGAGGGAGGGTGCAGAAACCCCTTAAACCTGGCACTGAGAACCAAGGAGCAGGGACCTAGAAAAGAACAGAGAAAAGTGTGTGGTTTCACCAAAACCCAAGGCTATAAACTCACTGATTATTGGTTTACATTACATTGCTGGGAGAGACCTAGCCCCAAAATTACTCAGGACTGGGAGAACCTTTTCACTCTTCTCAGAGAGACATCTTCTTTTGTTAATTTGTCCCAAAGCATAACACGCACCCTGGAGAATAATCAAGGACACCCTTTAGTCTGGCCTTTCTGTGTCGATCAGTGTCAACCACATGCCACCTCTTTTAGATCAGAAGGCCAAGTGTATTGAGCAAGCCTAACCTCCAGTAAAAAAACGAAAACAAGATGGCTGCCTCCAAAAGAAAAGGGACTTAGTCCCTATTACACTGACATGGCCAACAGGCGGGAGCAGCGCTGGCACCATGTCACAAAGCTCCAGCCCGGCAGGTAAGTGGGGTGGCTGGAACGGGCGGGGAACAGCATGTTTTCTGGGAGTGCGGGGATATGGCAAGGTAGCAGGGAGAGTCTCTCTGTTGCCTCCCCAGAATCAAGATGGCGCCACCCGGGGAAGGGACTCAGGTGGCTGAAAACTGCAGGCAGTAGTACACTGTGTGTTCACGCCCACATTTCCAGCCGCACGACACGACTGGCTGAGCGCGCTCCCCCAGGGGCAAATGCAGAAAATGGAACAATCATTAATGAAGTTTGTCTATCCATATTCACTTCAGAACACCCACAGATTACTGAAGATTATTTTGTGCCAGTGGAGATAAGAGAAAATTTTGCTTTAAAAAAAAGAAAGGATGGAAAAATATCTTCCATGAAACCTAAGTGGTATTCGAAGCCTAGTGAGGGATTTACAGCAAAACATACTCGGGCGCCGGATTGCTGGGGATGATGTCTGATACTGGCGAGGATAACAGGCAGCGGATAACACCTCCTGCCCAGGCGCAGACACCGCTTAAATTGATAAAGCTGGATTTTAGGATGCAATTATAGAAATGTTGACAGGGGCTGTGCAAAAAGTGAGAAATATGATGGTTGTTTGATGTCCCCAGGGATGGAGAAAAGATTGCATTACAAAGCGAGAGCTGCAACTTGTGCCAAGAAGCGGCGCAGGCCTCAAAGTGTGCTTTTTTCATTCATCATCACTCTTGAAAGGGATAATGTGAGGTGATTTTCAGTTTCAGCCATGTCCTTTCTCCATTTTTCCATTTCTACATTTTTATTTTTCCATTTCCTTTTACTACATGATTTGGTTAAATAATTGCTTTAAATAAATAAAACATGTTCATCTGAGGGCAAAAGGTCTTTTAATGTAGAACGGGTCATTACCAGCTGGCAGCATTAGTAAAGCACTGTGCCCATACTCTCCAAGGCTACTGCATACATCACAAACACCTTTGAAATAAAAGCGTAAACAGTACATTTATGGCTCCAGGCTGGGTCTGTACCAAGCAATTGCAAAGGCAGGTTTGGGGACTTATCGAAGAGATTCTAAATGTTCTCCGAGGTAGGACAGTGGATGTCTTTGCCACTGTAGCAGTGCTGGAAATGGACAACATTTAGGGGGGCGGGGGGTTTCAGTAGTGTGAGCGGGACTGGGGCTGGATTGTCAGTGATGTGGGTGAGACTAGGGGGCGGAGCTAAGTGTTGAATGATGCATGCGCCCTGAATATAGGGTGATGGCTGCTTTGCATAAAAACAAAGTGCATTTTGGGAACATAAGAATAACCACCAATTTATCAAACATGTCTGTGCTGGTAATTCAAACGTTCATTCCTTCTGAGCATGCAATGCACACTGGGAATGGTGCTCGTTTGCTCTGTCAGACTAGTCACCCTAACAGTAAAACTTGTGAAACGAATGAGGCATATATACAGCTCTAGAAAGTTCCATTGTTGAAGTTTGGGCAGTTGAGCAACTTCCACATGCAGGCTGTGAAAATGCAACTTGCTAGGGCTTTGCGTATACACAGAACAGCACTCTGGGAAGTGTTCTGGCCCAATTCCTCCCCTGCACTGCACAGTATAGCTCGGAATGCTTCCATAGCGCTTCCCCTATGCACAGAGCCCAGTTCCATTTATACATTCCGAAAGAGAGATCTTTAGCACAGGATTGATGAGGGAGTGGAGGGGTTCTTCTTCACAGTCACACTTGCTCCCCTCTCCTCCCCCGGCAGCAGATCTACACTTAAGGGATAAAACAGGCTGAGAGGAGAGTGCAGCAGGCCGAGTTTACCTGAAGGCAAAGGCACCTCTGTTTCTATGCTGAAGACCCACTACCAAGCACTTCTAAGAGCCATTTAAAGGGAAACTGGTATTAAAGGGATGGGGCCTCATTCCGAGGTTGGAGGTAATACAAACCATGCCGGTAATGATTTACCGCCATGGTTTTCCGCTCCATGCCATTCCGACCCCTCAGACCGTAGACCGTAAATTACGGCACCGTAAACAACAATGCCGTAATTTACGTTCTTGGGTCGCGCGCGCACACCACCATGGCGTAATGAACGGCATGGCGTAAACCGGAGCTGATCGCAAGTATGGAGCACACGTAAATAACGGTCTCCTTAAGGCCGTAAAGTACCTTACCGGCATGGAGTACATACAGGCATCTCAGAGAAGGAGGTAAGAACACTGAGCAGTGGATTCCACAGCCACAGGTGCACACAACCAGCACAGGTGTAGCCAATGGAGTTCGGCACAGCACAAAATGAGCACACCCACACACCACACCCTCTCCCACACCAAGATGATACCAATAGTAGTGGCACAACTGGAGCCGGAGGCCCCGCTTACAAGGCAGTAACAACAACAACCACAGCCCCAACCACAGAGGACACACAGGAGGAGACGGAGGGTGAGACAGGCCAAGCATGCACCACCAGTGCACCCACCGTTTCCACGCCGGCAGCCCCCAATCCCTCCCATCTGAGCCACGTCCTTCAACCTAACACGACATCAGATCCACACCCTGTACCGGCTTGACCATGACAACATCACCACCATAGTGGACCTGATACATGACGACATAGTGAGTTTCATAGTATAAAGCTCTACCATCCCCCCTCCACTGAAGGTAGTGACTGTGCTCCACTTCCTTGGCACAGGCACCTACCGGCACACAGTGGGGCACATGCATGGTATATTTTTTTTTTTTTTGTTTTATTGGTTAAGTATAGTTAAACCTTTAACATTACATCCTTATTCCTTTAGTTTAAACAATGTTCCTTTGTTAAAACTTTGTTAAAACTTCCCTAGATCCAATTGTCATCAGGCATTAATTGTCCCGTCATTGACTTAATTTCTACTTTATCTTATGATCCACAGTCTCATTTATTCAAGATATGGGCAATCAAAGTAATTCAGTACTTGAGTATCTAGGGCTTCTCGTAGCGTTCTCTTACAGATCAGATTCTTATTCCTCTTGGTTCAAGTTTAACATCTCAACAAATTTCAATGCATCTAGAGTTTTGCCAATTTTTTCCGCAGTGAGGATTCTTTCCCAATAATTTTCTTCAGTCTCCTCGGTGATATTTATTGTGTAACTTCCCATATAGATCTCTCTTTTGCCTTTTAAAGCTGGGCAGGTTAACATAACATGTCTAATCGTTTCCAGTTGGTCCTTCCGTTTGCAGAACCGACAGTATGCAGCTGTTCTGTCAATTTGTCTTCTTTTCCATTTCACTTCTCTGCTATTCCAAATATTAAGTCTGCAACGCAGCAGCAAATCCCGGTAGCGTTCAATTGGAAATTTCAACAGATATGGCGGTAGGATATTCAAGCCTTTTTTTTCCCAGATGATGTTATAGCATAGATTTCTTCTCAGTCTTTGTTCCTGGGTTTCCTCCCAGTCCTTTTCCCGAATAACTCTTTTTGCTTTGTCCGGGTTATTCTTTAGGGTATCCTCCTCAAGATTTAATTGTTCCAACTGAGCCTTGCATCTGCTTTTCCAATCATTAAGCATTTTGTCTTCATTCCGGATGTTCGTCTGGGCTAAAATTTCAAATGGTTTTGGTGGTGTATCCAAAATGCACTTTCTATACAATGATAAGGTTTTCCAGAGTACGACCGAGTTTATTGATTGGAGTCTGAGCTCGGTTCTGATGAGCTCCACTGGTAATGAGGTTGGAAGGCGCAAAATTTTCCGCCAAAAAAACGCTTCACAGAGATTCCAACCCTCCCATCTAAGGGCTACGAGGGCTTCCGAGCCGTAAGTGATGACCGCCAACACTTTTTGCTTGTAGAAAGTTATAATTGGAATTAAAGAAAACTTCCCATATCTGCGATGTAGGCAAATCCCTTGATTTGTTAGGGCCATTAGTTTTTCCCGGATCAGACAGTATTGCGCCTGTTCGTTGCTGTTTTTGTTTATCATTATCCCCAGATAAAGTGTCGTTTCAACTTCTTCTAAGTTCTGGTTCTCTAGTGACCATCGTATTGTTTTACCGGACTGTCTCCTGCCCCGGCTTGACTTCATTGTTAAGATCATGGATTTTTTAATATTCATCTTCATGCTATTTTCTTTTAAATAGTTGTTAAAGGACTCAATCCGTCGTTGTAGACCTATTGGTGTTTGGTCGATGAATACCGCATCATCGGCGTACAGCATCCAAGATATTTCTTTTCCATTTATTGTCGGTGGAAATGCGCGAATCTTCTCCTGAGCTATGTTAATATCTGCCATATATAGGACAAAGAGGAATGGGGCTAGTGCACAGCCCTGCTTGATTCCTCTAAAGGTTTTAATCCTCCTCGAAAGTCCCCCATTGCTTGTAATTTGGACTTGAATTGAGGTATCAGTATACAATGTTTTGATAGCTTCAAGTAGATCCTTAGGGCATCCCCAATTTCTCATTTTTAACCACAAGAGCTCTCTATTGATTCCATCGAAGGCTTGTTCGAGGTCAATAAATGCAAGATAGAGCTTTTTTTTCCCGGCTAATGTCTTTGCCTTCAACAAGTTGATCAAAAATAGATTCAAGGCGGTGCCAACTCCACTTACAAAGGCTGTTTGTCTTTCGTCAAGAATTTTTGCCTCGGTGGCCCATTTTTTTAGATCTCTCAGTAATAGTGACGCAAATAGCTTGCCAATTGAGTCTAGGAGTGCTATGGGCCTATAATTCCTAGGGTTTTCGCGGTCTCCCTTCTTATATATCGGTACTATATAAGCCTCCCTCCATGTAGCTGGTATTTGTTTGGTTTTCATGATTTGTTGAAATAATGCGTATATTAGCTCCGTCCAGGCCTCACAGTTTTCTTTTAGTAATTTGTTTGAAATGCCATCTGGGCCGGCTGCTCTTGAGGTGCTAAGTTTTTTTATCAGGGTTCGGATATCATCCTTATCAAAGTTCAAGGCCCATGGAGTTGAGTCCGAGATCTCTTTGATAACTTTTCCCCCACTTTCCGCTTCATAAAGAGTAGTGTAGTGTTCGACCCATTTATCTTCTGAGACCTGATTAATACCTACGGCAGATTGATTGTGCTCTCTGTCGTTAAGTAAATCCCAGGTACTTCTAGCGTTGTTTGTCGATATGGCTGCTATCATTTTTTCCGCGTCTCTCTGCAGTCTTAGATGCCGAGTTTGTCTCAGCCAGTTTTTATATGTTTGTTGACATTTTCTCAGGAGATCGTGTCTTTCTGAGCTGTTTATCTTTTTTATGCGTCTCAATTCTGACCTATATTGTTTCCTGCTTAACACAAGTTGTTCATCATACGTATGTTTTATTTTAGTGTTCTTTTTTTTAGTTGGATCATACTTAATCTCATGGGCTTCCAACAGCCATTTGTAGTCAACTAGATCTTCCTTGATGTTTATCGATTTTTTGTATCCTAGTACTAGATTCGGGATAGCCCGATTTTTAATTCTCAGACGATTTCTTCCTCCTGTAACCTCAGTTTCCATTGTTCTTTCAATTCCTCTGTTAGATTTTATTTCCCATACGATTTCGGTTGCTAACAGACAGTGATCACTGCTAGTTTGTTTTATTATTGTGAAGGAGAGTATCCGCTCCAGTGTATTTCCTCCCACAAAGCAATAGTCTAAGCAAGCACCTGATTTCCCACTGTACCAAGTATTGGCCCCTTGAAGATCTCCCTTAGTCTGGCCATTTAACATCTTCATCTCTCGGATTCTCATTTCTTGCATCCATATTTTTTCCTTTCCTAGCAGTTGTTCAGTAGCTTTGATCTTACCATTTTTGTCTAGGATTTTGATCTTTAAATCGCCATTTAATATTATCAGCTGGCCATTTCCCTCCATCATGGATTGATCAATTACCTCCGTGATTGACGTTAAAAAGTTCGTCTGTCCCTGCATATTCTCACTCCAGTAGATATTGATCAGGACCATTTGTTTCGGGATTTTCGGGGATTCCACTTCGGTTGTCACTTTCAGGATTTGGACATAGGGGTTTGGCGTAAGATGTTCCATTACTTTTAGTGGACATTCTAGTTTCTTAAGAATCATGAGGCCTCCAAACGGTCTTCCCTTTGGTCCCTTCCTAGCCGGGTTTATGTATACCTCATAGCCCTCGCATATAGGGGATTTACGTAGCCATGATTCTTGTATTGAGATAAAGTCATATTGGGTCAGGAAATCGCATTTACTAGAGAGCAGATGTTTGAAACCTCTTGTGTTCCATGATGCACATAGGATCCGGGTCTGCTCACTCTCCGTACTCTATTGTTTCTTCTTGGAAATCAAAGCATTAGCCATCCAGGCCCATTCCTTTCCCTGGTTGTTTACTTTAGTGGGTTTGTTCTTATCCCTCTTTGAGTTTTCCGAGTTATCCACTGTGAATCTCAGGGTTTTCAATATCTCTTTATTTTTTTTACTTAATAAAGACGCTTCCTCCTGAGACTCTTTCTCATTTTTACTTTTTCCATTATTTTTCTTCGAGTTCTTCCTCGGAGTTATTGATCTTGGTCTTACTGCGATTTCCTTTATAGTCTTTTTTCTTTGTTCTGTATGGGCTTTTTCCTTTAATTGTCTAGGCTCCTCGTCTAAGTCCTCCAGTCGGAACCCTCTTTTTCTTAAAGTGTCTACTGCATCCAATAGTTTCTGCTTTATATTTTTAGATGACAAGTGTAGGATAACTTGGTCCAGCCTGTGTTCCTTTGGGAATTCCACTATTTTTATGTCTTCCGTTGATATCGTCCTTGGTGACAGGGCTTGCTTGCATAGCTCCACCACATACCTTCTATTTAAGATCACCCTTCTTGGTCCATTTTCAGCTGTTTCTAATTTTAGATAATATCCTTTGTATGAGATGGTTTTCTTCAGGGGTGATCCTAACGGTAGTACTTTCCTTTTCTTGACTTCAGTGACCTTTTTTTTTTCCTTATCAGTTGATTCTTTAAGACAAATGTTGTCATCGATTTTTTTTTCCATCCTCCCTCCCTTCACCATTTCTTTTCTTTTTTGTTCCAATGTCTTAAATCTGATAGGTTCCTGGTCAGAGTCCAATTCAATTTCATTTGTACCAGGTCTTCTTTCTATTTCCCTGATATTTTCTTGGGCATTTTTCTTGTGGGGCTTTGACTTCAGGTCTTCCTTAGATTTTTTGGTTAGGTCTACTGTATCCCAATTATCTAAAGTTTGCCAATCCGAGATACTTAGGCTATCCCAGTCTTCCTTCTCGTTATCAGATTCCATCAGCTCAATGAGGTCACTCAAATTCGCTTGCTGCTCTGGATCCTCCTTGCTTTCTTCCCTTAACTCCCTTTCTTGATTTTTTAGTCCCTCGGTCCCTATATGTCGACTCATACTCATCTCTCTTCTAGGTTTCTTGGCACAATTTGTGTTTTCTCTTCTTGGTGGAGTTCTTAGATTTCTCAAAAAGGCTCTTGAACCATTTACTTTACGTTTGAGGGATTCATTTTTGGGTTTTTTCCCTTTTTCATTCAATACACTCGTAATCTCTTTACCATTTCGTTGATTCGGATCCTTCGGTGTCGCCACTGCAAATATTGCAAAAGAAGATCGTTCTAAATTTGCAGAGTTCAGCTTGTTAGTCTCCTTTATCCCGGACGGGATCACGATCACCTCTTCCTGTTGTTGTACCTTTTGATTCGGGAGGTTAGTTGTGTCCTTTTTCAATTTCATTGGTCCCTTGCTTTCTTTAGGCTTTGTGTCAGGACAGTCCTCCTTATGACTTTGGTTGTTAAGTTTATGGGTGCTTCTCATCCATTTACAGTCTTCCAGGACAGCTTCCATTAATACAGATTTATCAGTTGCATCACGTCTAGCTAGGTCACTGAGGCGAGATTGCCAAATTTGAGTTAATTCGGCTTCTTTGTTTGTTCTTTCATTTAAGCTCTGTAGGGCCGAGGTCATTTTAACATGATTCTCTTTTATTTGAGTGTTTCTGATGGTTACCTCTTGAACAGAGTCTTTAAGTTCCTCATAGAGCTTAAGAAAAGGGGCTAATGTTATGGTTAGCGAGGACATAACCACTTTTTCAATATGGTTCAAATCTTTTTCTCTTTCAGTTTTGCAGGCCTCAGTTATAGTCTCTAGAATCTGTTTGTCCCATTTTTCTCCTGTAGGCCTGTTTTCTTCTTCCCAGTTTAAACGGCTGGCTAGATTACTTCCCATGTGATCCTTTCTTACTTCAACCTTTTCCATGTCTTCGTTCATCCTCGCCACTGGCAAAGTTTTATTTCTGTCGTCCCTAAGTGGCAAGTGAGTTCCTTTCAGGGCTGTCATACTTTCTTGAAGGCCAAAAGGAGGTATGACGGTATTCTCAAACTGTTCTTTATCCAAAGCAGCCATTTTTTCATTGATCAGGCAGAAACTCCTTCTTTTTTCTCTTCCTATTTTATCCGTTATTATAGTGATGTCTTGCATGATTTTATCTGCCAGGCTAAGATTACTCAAGCTAGCCGGTGCAGTGTCTGCTATACAGTTATTATTCAATCTTTCTAACGGCCTCCGCCCTCCCAGGCGGGAATTAATGGATCCTGTGTCGTGGTTATCGGTAAGAATTCCTTTATTTACTTCCTTTAGGGGCTTTTCAGTTCGATTCCCCATCTCCTTTGTTGGGCTCGCTGCTGTGGTGTATTTCCTCAATGTGGGACTAGTCCTTTCTTCCCTATTTGGTTGAAAAATGTCTATTGGGTCTTGCATTATCATTGAAGTCCTTCTGAGGTCAGTATTTTTATTCTGCTTGATCGAATCCAGCAGAGCGTCTTCAATAAGTCCCAATTCCAGCACGTCCCATTTGTCAGCTTTATCTACTGTTTGCTGGCTGTTTACAATACTGGTCACGCCAGGACTGAGTTGTGCCGCTAATGATCTTGTAGGGTTTTCTAGACTCATATCCAGGCTTTCTTGAATTATTGAATCACTAAGATCCACTCCTATTCCATCTTTAGGAACTATTCCGAGGGCCTCATCCTCTGTTTGTAACGCCTTCTGATTTCCTATCGCGTCTACAAGTGGATTGGTTGACAGTTGGTTTGACTTTGTTATCTCCTTTCCCTGTGTGGAGCTAGTGTCCTTACCTGCTGATATTTCCGCAGGTGGAGCTACTTTCCCCTTGTGAAAATCCTCAATTGCTATTTCAGCTACTTCATTGGATTGTAGAATGTTTTGTCCAGATTCTTTCCTCTCGCAAATCCCATCAAATACCACCTCTACCTGGCCTGGAAATGGTGGAGGGGAGAGAGTTTTTGTGATTTCTCTTTCCATGGCGATAGTACATGCCATGGATAGTTCTGGAGAATTAGGTGCCAACCACAGATTGTCACTGTTTTCCGCCGAATGTAAGGGTGATTTCTCCATGTTTGATTGATTGTCTCCCACTGATAGGCTTTTTCTTTTATCAGTGCCAAATGGTAGCCGGCTTTGTTTTAGCATCGTGGGTCTCGGGGTTTGCACCGGGCTCCCATTTACTTCTGGGAGTGAAGCGAATCTCTCTCTTACCTGCAGGCGTGTTCTTAGTCCTGTTCCTTGTATACCCTTTGAGATCGGGATTGACTTCATTGTCTCAAAGGGGTCTTCTTTACCTCTCGCCTCAATAGCTTCCCGCAGCTGGTAGCCAGGCAGTAACTGTACCGCCACCGCAAGCAGCCAAACAGCTTAACAGCTCCTCTAATCCACAACAAACGATGCCCTTTGCGCGCCGGGCTTAGCGCCGCAAGGGTGTCCGGGGGCTGGTCTTATTGCACTTCCTGATGTCGTCACAGAGGGCGGGCAGGGGGCGGAGCCAACTAGAGCAACAGCGCTCGAGCCTGCACGGCTCTCTCCTCACAGGCAGGCACCTCAAATCCTCCAACGGCTGTCAGAGGGCAGGTGGGGGGGTGAAGAAGGGTCGCAGCCACAGCTTAACAGCTCCTCTAATCCACAACAAACGATGCCCTTTGCGCGCCGGGCTTATCACAACCCTAATATACCCGGATACTGAACCAAGTGCTGGATGCCCTCCTCAAGCACACAAGGGACCACATATACCTACCACGGACTCCCCAGGATGCAAATGTTGCCTTCCATGGACTGTGAGACATCAAATGACACCTGCGCAATGATCAATGTCCACTCCGTTTCACATCATGAACAAGTGTATTTAATAATTGAAATGAAACGTGTACAACAATACCTCCACCACCCTCCCCCTCCCCCCAACTCCCAAACACACCCACACACCCCTCCCCCTCCCCCCAACTCCCAAACACACCCACACACCCCTCCCCCTCACCCACAACAACCCCAGAATAGTGCCATAAGGCCAACATAGGCCACATGTGTGTGCCAGCATGTTCAAGGCGTGCCCCCAGAGCCAGGGGGATCCATGTTGGGCCGGTGCAATGTACGCAATGAGCGTCGGAGCGGGCTTGTCTGGGTGGAGGAGCACTGTGACGGTGTGTCTTCCCGCTGGGGCTGTCGTGTGGGAGGTGCAGCCTCCAGGGCATCCGCGATGCGTCCCAGGACCACACACAGCCGATTGGTGCTGTCAGTGACCGCCTGACGCATCTGCCTCAGCTCATCCACCCACTCCACCCTGCCCTGGCGGGTGTCCTCCAGGAACACATTGATGAGGTCCGTCAGCTGATGTGCCCGTGGTTCATCAATGTATGTCGGAACATTCCTGGCGGGTATTGGGCCTACCTGCCCTGGCATGGCCTCGACTGGTGGAATAGGGCCAGGGACTGCCGGAGCACTACGGCCAGGTGTTTCCTGCTCCACAGAGTCACTGCTTGATGGCAGGGGGACATTGGTGGGCTCTGGGGTGTGGACTGTGGGGTAAAAGTCCTCCTCAGTGGCACCACAGATCGATAATGGGCTGTCCACATTCTCCTGGGTGGCCGTAGCTGCCAACTCCCCAGCAATGCTCGATTCTGCTGACCTTGGGGTGTCTAATGTGGCAGGTCCCGAGGCAGGGAGGGATTGAGGTGGTGCATCCTCCACTGCCGTTTGTGGTGCCTGGGTCTTTTTCTTATTCCGTGCTGGAATGCTCCGGGACCGGCCTCTGCACGTGGAGGTGGATGGACGGGTCGTCTGGGTATCCCCGCTCTCATGATCGGTGCCTGTGGGGGTAGAGGAGAGGGACAACGTGAGTGATTTTATGATGCGCTAATTGCATAGTTCGCTGCATTCACATTTCTGTAATTAGGGGTTTGTGGCCCTCTGGGCGTTGCAACAGTACTAGTACATATGATTGTGATTAGTATGTACGCATGTGTACGCATGTGTCGGAGTGACTCATCCTGCCATAGTAATGTGCAGTCTGGCTCACACACTGCCGAACCTGATGCACAATGTGCATGATGGAATGTGCAACTTACTGCACTATGGCTGATGTGTGTAATGTACTTGCACCTTGATTGCGTTGCAGTTGACTCTGCATTAGTTGGAGGGGGGTTGGCTACATGACAAGGTGCCTTTTATGGCCCTTGGGGGAGTCTACATCATGCAATTGCCATTGGCTGTGTTGACTTTGGACACTCACCTCCATCGGCAGATGACGTTGCCCCGCAGTCCATATCGCCGATGCCCTCTATGCATTCCGTGCCAATCAATGCGGCGCATGTCTCCTCCCATGGCTCGAGTGGCACAGGGGAACTTGGGCCCCCTCCGGTCTGCATGGCCTGACTCCTGTTGGCAGTGAGGAGTCCCCGCACCCGCACCCTCAAGTCATCCCACCGCTTGCGGCAGTCCTTGGGGGTGCGAGGGGTGGAGCCTACAGCGCTCACCCTTTGGGCGGTTTCTGCCCAGATGTCCTTTTTGCGGATGGTGGACTCCCTCCGCATGTCGGGGCTGAACACCACGTCAGCGTGTTCTGCCAGGTGGTCCACCATGACCTGGAGCTCATCAGGGCAGAATCTCTTCTTGCGGAGACGGTCCGCAGACTTCTTGGGTGCTTTAGGCATAGTTCCTGGGTTCCTGATGCTTTCCCCAACTTCGGATTGCTCCCAAGGGTGCTGCCTGATGAGGATGGCAATGGATTGTGTTTTTAAAGATGGCCGCCGCGCTCCTTCCCGTTCCTGTGCGATGACGTAATTTCCGGTTCCGTGGTATTGCGGTGACCGTAATTTACGGGATGCGTAAATTACGGTCCCTGTTATTTACTGTTGCTGCTGCTTCCATGGCGGTGTTGTAATGTACGTGTCGCAGCAGGCCGGTAGGGGTTTTTCGGGGCGTTTTGCGGCATGCCGCTAGGTACTTTTCCGGCATGGCGAAAAGCGCGTGTCCGCGAGGTCGGAATGGGACGCAATTAGCGGTCTGGAACCTTGCCGGAGTCGTACTTTCCGCCATGCCGGAAACGACCAGTACTTACCTCCAACCTCGGAATGAGGCCCATGGTCTAGTAAAAATTTTTATTTAAAAAATAGATAGGCAACATATAAAAAAAATACTAGCATTCTCTGTTTTAAAACTTCCTTTATTTCTAAGTTTTCCGGGCTCCTCGAGCCCGAAAAACACAGCTAGTGCTTATTTTTTTTAAAAAAAATAAATAACACTTACCGAGATTCAGCTGCAGCTTTCCTGCTCTGGTCTCCGGTCCCGTCCTCCGCCTACAGCACTAATGAAGGGAAAGCCACCCAGCGGTAGCTTTTGTTTACTACAGCTGGCTGGCTTTTCCTTCATTAGTGCCGCAAAAGCAAAAGCCAGCACAGGAGGGCCTCCATTTCACAAAATGGATGCGCCCATGTGCTTGCTTTTGCGAATTTTGAGCTTGAATAGCCCAACATTTTACATAGGAAGTTTTAAAACAGAGAATGCTAGTATTTTACTTTTTATGTTGCCTATCTATTTTTTAAATAAAATGTTTTACTAGACCATCCCTTTAACTGGGCTGCAATCTTTCCTACTGCCTCAAATCCATCATGTTCTCTTTTCATTCCTTCCTCCTGTGTCGTCTTTCCTTGCTTCCTGCTCTCTTTCATTTTGCACTTTTTCTCACTTCCTTTCTTTTCCTTCACTCTTTAACTCCTTTCTCTTTTCTTCCTTTCTTTGTGTTTTCTCCTATCTGTCTGTACTTTTTTAATTTTCTCTCTCTTCATTCAAATTCTTCTTCTTTTCATCTTTTCTTTATTCCTCGTGTCTTTCATTCCTTCATTACATCTCTCTCTTTATCTGTGTCGTTCTTTCTTTCTATCTCGCCTTCTTTACTTGTTTTCTTCATTCAACATGTCTTTCTCTCCATGTCTTTTCATTTTCTTCTCTCCAGTTGTTTTCTTCTTTCCTGCTTTCTTTCCCTTTCTCTTGCTTTGAGGCCCTTACTTTTTCTCTCTCTCTCTCTCGCTCGCTTTGTATCTCCTTCATTATTATGCCCCTTTCCTGTTCTTTCTTCCTGGCTCTTCCTTTCTCTGTCTCTCACTTTGTATTTTTTCTTTCTTTTTCTCTCCCCCTCTTTTCTTCTTTCCCCCATTCTTTCCCTCTCCGGTACTTTCTATTTTTCCTACTTTTTTCCTTCAATTTCTATCTCTGGAGCTTTTTTCCTCTTTTGTCGCCCTCTTTCCATTTCTTTCTGTTCCGCTATCTCTTTCTTTTTTGCTCTTTCTCTCTTCCCAAAACAACATGTTGGACATTTAAATATAACAGGACTTTATTTTTTGCAGCGTTGATACAACACCAATGATTTTCCGCACATAAAATCACGGATGCACATAAAAACATGAGCCCAGGCCCCAATTAAAGACTTGGTTGATTGCATAATTCCAGTTACAAAGGATTTTCAGAACAAGGGGTTTTCGGTGGCATTGTCTCGCTGCTCCCAGAAAGAACAAACAAAATGGAAAATGCGAAAACGGAAGAGAACAGTTCTAATCTGAACACATGGAAGGGACAGGAAAAAAAAGAACAGCACATATGGAGGGGGCTAAATAATATGTGTCCTTTCCACTGTGTTGGGGCCTCAACGTCCTTCTCTGTTATGTTGATTTATACCGCGGACCGGTACCGCTTGCATGGTCTCCAGGTGCTCATGCGCCGCTGTGAGAAAGTGGGTGTGGTGGGTTAGTGGACGAGTTTCTTTTTTGGTGCTTGCAGAACCAGGAGGACCTGGCGTCTGTGCGTGTTGGTTTTCTGAGTATGTTTTGATTGTGTGTGTGCACTGCGGTTATTGTTTCCGGAGGGGCAACGTCCAGTGTCTGGGTTGTTTGTTATTTGCGGCAATCTGTTCTTGTGGTGGATGTGTGGCTTGTGTGTTTGTGTGCAGTAAGGCTAGTCCATACGGGTGTGTGTAGTACGTGGGAAGTATGCCGGAGAGGAGCAGGAGTGGTTAGTAGTGTGTGGTTTCTTTATTGTTGGTTCCAGGATCTGTACTGTTCCATGGTTGCCTTGGGTCCGGGTATGAGTTGTGCGAGGTGCTTGTTTTTATGCTTGTCTCTGTGAATTGATTCGCCAGGTCTTCAGTCGTTTTCAGAAGGTTATGTGTTCTGTCGTTTGTACTGTTACCTTCCCAGATGAAGATCTTGTAAGTATAGGGTCCCTCCCTCGGGGGTACTTATTGGCCCCTGCATTCTAGGTTCATATCCCATGGAATGGATCTATCCAGCGTGCATATGAGGAGCTCAGCACTTCTCAATGTCGACTATATATTTGCATCATGTGGATTGCGCCGTCATGTAACAACATTTCAATTTCATGTTCTAAATTGTTTTGGTCTCGTTCTTGATTATTTCTGATGCTGTGGCAGAGCTCTGCAAACAGCGGCTCGCCAGATGTTTTGGACAACATCTTACATGGCTCCCCACCATTGACTATGTTGGCTAGGGCAGATGGGAGCTGCAGTCCAAGACATCTCAAGAGGCAAATGCAGATGGCAACCAGAGAGTTTGGGGATAATGAGAATGGCATGCCTCCAGAAACTTAGTGGTGGGAAAAGAAAAGAATGTGTTGCCTGGGACCACCTACTTGAGTTATTGGCAAAACGGGGTGAGGCCAGCTTCTATAGACGGACAAGGAATGGGGAAGCAAATACTGAACAAAGTGGCGTAACTCAAAATGTGGGAGGCCCTGTGCAAGCCCTGCTGAGGCCCCCCCACTGCCACTGGGCCCCCTGTTAGGCATGGGCAGTATGGTGCCACCGTTACGCCAGTGAGAGGCTATCTATTACATGTTCAATTATTTTGTCATTATTTTCAGCAGTAAGAAATTTGAACAAAATTGGCTGACTACCATACTCCTTAGCGTACGCACACCCCTCCCCTCCTACAATCGCTCTGCTTCTCTCTGTATAAGAATGCTGTCTCCTTTAGCCCCATCCGCGTTTCTTGCTGCTGGATCGTGCAAGTTAAGTTCATTTGTTTTACTGGCATTACTTAGGAGAGTCTGAGGAGTTCCCCGGAAGATGACTGGATTGCACCTATTATGGCCAGTGGCTCTGTTCTGGAGAGGATTCTCTAAGGAGAGTTACCGCATCCTGCAGAAGCTGCAGCACTCAGTAGTGTCACTTGGAGCGGTGAGGACAGTCCCCTCCCTCAGTGGAGCCATGTGAGGGAGTCGTTATGGCACGGCCCTGGCATGCACTTTAGGACCCTGGGTGGGGCTCTTTCAGTCTGTGTTTAGCCATGTGCTGCTGGAGTCTTGCGTAGCCTCTGATTATAGTGTGGAGGAGCGGATGCATGCCTCTGCAGGAAACCCCGCCCCCTTATCTCCCATATTTTGGAAGCCTGAGATCGTGTCATGTTCGACCCTAGCAGTTGTGCCAATACCGCAGTATATATTCGAAAGAAGATACCCATTGAGGCAACCCTATCAAATGTATCTCCGAAAGGACGATAATCTGAGGGAGGAACTCCCTGAAGGAATATGAGAAAAGAGCAAAGAAAAAAGCCTGTGATGTCATAAGAGAATATGAACGACGTCTCAGGACACTGGCTAAAGCAGATGTATGGATCCTACAGAAACTAATGACAAAGTAAAGAGTCAATTGACATTTTAGATACGAAAAAGAAGATTACACGTGCACAAAGTGCTACAGAGAATCAACCGTTCAATAACTGTGCAGATGCCGAAACGCAAGGTAGGCTAAATCATTATAGAAGCTGGCTACACGTAGTGAATAGAATGCAGGCAACGCCACTGTATAGAATCTGGACATCGGTATCATGAATTTTAGTAAGCCAGGACCCATGAAGAAGAAAGGGAAAATTGTGTTGCAGTAAGAATAAGCTGAATAGTGAAGCTGCATGGCGAGGTTGTCTGGCCTGAAGTCAAGTCTGAAGCAGCCAATGTCGGCTATCTATTCTGGAAAGGTGTGAAGGTGCGAAGGATGAATCATCTCTAGTTAAGGTGCAAAGGAAGAACACCAAGAGTGTCAAGTTTAATTTGTTTAGAGCATTTAAATGCTACAGAATGGACAGAATCGTGGTATCCTGTCATGTGAGCCAGGATGAAAATAGAGTCGAACCTGGAGTCCTAGAACGCACTCCCATGTATTCTCAAAGACAAGGATATGTTGCAAGGCCAAGTTCAAAGACAATCTTATTGGCAGAAGGCTTGGGTGATGGGAGATGCTGGGCTAATTGGTTGGAGAGGTACAGTCATGCCCCATCTCCTTGCACCTTGGTCTGGGCTTACGTGCTGCTAAGTGAACATAATGTTCCAGACATGGTACAAGCGTGCCAACCAATTGTAGTGGTCCATATAACGAAGGACCTTATAGTTTGTAGACCAATGAGAAACTGTGTACTTAATGTTTTTAAAGATTACATGTTTTGGAGGTAGGCATATATTGTCCACCCGACAGTGGGCATCTAATTACAATCCTAGTTCCTATATTAGGTGTACTTAAATATTACCCTTAAGCCTATCCCGATCCCCATTAGGATTTTCAGTATTTTCCATGTTATATGACATCACCGCTGACGTATTTTGAGTATATAATCATGTTTTTATGAAAAGATCATTGAGAGAAATCGAGCCATTGATGTTCATTGTAACTCCATGTTTTAGATAATTTACAATAAAACAGTACTTTGCCCTCTTCCTGAGTTTGTTCGGTTATTTGGACTCAGAGTTATTCTGTGAACCCATCCATTGCATGCACGTTGCTAAAGGACCCCAAGCTCAATAGAGAGTCAGGGCAGCCATGTGCTGCTGGAGTCTGTCGTAGCCTCTGATTATAGAGAGTCAGGGCAGCTATGTGCTGCTGGCATCAAGCATAGCTTCTGATTATGGAGAGTCAGGGTAGCCATGTGCTAGTGGAGTCTTACGTAGCCTCTGATTATGGAGAGTCGGGAAAGACATGTGCTGCTGGAGTCTTACGTAGCCTCTGATTATGTAGAGTCAGGGCAGCCATGTGCTTCTGGAGTCTTACATAGCCTCTGATTATGGAGACTCGGGAAAGACATGTGCTGTTGGAGTCTTGCATAGCTTCTGATTATGGAGAGTCAGGGCAGCCATATGCTGCTGCGGTCTTGCGTAGCCTCTGATTATGGAGAGTCAGTGCAGCCATGTGCTGCTGGAGTCTTACGTAGCCTCTGATTATGGAGAGTCAGGGCAGCCATGTTCTTCTGGAGTCTTGCGTAGCCTCTGATTATGGAGAGTCAGGGCAGCCATGTGCTGCTGGGGTCTTGCGTAGCCTCTGATTATGGAGAGTCAGTGCAGTCATGTGCTGCTGGAGTCTTACATAGCCTCTGATTATGGAGAGTCAGGGCAGCCATGTGCTGCTGGAGTCTTGCATAGCCTCTGATTATGGAGAGTCAGAGCAGCCATGTGCTGCTGGAGTCTTGCGTAGCCTCTGATTATGGAGAGTCAGAGCAGCCATGTTCTGCTGGAGTCTTGCATAGCCTCTGAATATGGAGAGCCAGGGTAGCCATCTGCTGCTGGAGTCAAGCGTAGCCTCTGATTATAGAGAGTAAGGGCAGCCATGTGCTGCTGGAGTCTTACGTAGCCTCTGATTATGGAGAGTCAGGGCAGCCATGTGCTGCTGGAGTCAAGCATAGCTTCTGATTATGGAAAGTCAGGGTAGCCATGTGCTGCGGTAGTCTTGCGTAGCCTCTGATTATGGAGAGTCAGGGCAGTCATGTGCTGCTGGAGTCTTACATAGCCTCTGATTATGGAGAGTCAGGGCAGCCATGTGCTGCTGGAGTCTTGCATAGCCTCTGATTATGGAGAGTTAGGGCAGCCATGTGCTGCTGGAGTCAAGCATAGCTTCTGATTATGGAAAGTAAGGGTAGCCATGTGCTGCGGTAGTCTTGCGTAGCCTCTGATTATGGAGAGTCAGGGCAGTCATGTGCTGCTGGAGTCTTACATAGCCTCTGATTATGGAGAGTCAGGGCAGCCATGTGCTGCTGGAGTCTTGCATAGCCTCTGATTATGGAGAGTTAGGGCAGCCATGTGCTGCTGGAATCTTCCATAGCCTCTGATGATGGAGAGTCAGGGCAGCCATGTGCTTCTGGAGTGAAGCGTAGCCTCTGATCATGGAGAGTCAGGGTAGACATGTGCTGCTGGAGTCTTGTGTAGCCTCTGATTATGGAGAGTCAGGGTAGACATGTGCTGCTGGAGTCTTACGTAGCCTCTGATTATGGAGAGTCAGGGCAGTCATGTGCTGCAGGAGTCTTCCGTAGCCTCTGATTATGGAGAGTCAGGGCAGCCATGTGCTGCTGGAGTCTTGCGTAGCCTCTGATTATGGAGAGTCAGGGCAGCCATGTGCTGCTGGAGTCTTGCGTAGCCTCTGATTATGGAGAGACATGGCAGCCATGTGCTGCTGGAGTCTTCTGTAGCCTCTGATTATGGAGAGGCAGGGTAGCCATGTGCTGCTGGAATTAAGCATAACCTCTGATTATGGAGAGTCACGGTAGCCAAGTGCTGCGGTAGTCTTATGTAGTCTCTGATTATGGAGAGTAAGTGCAGACATGTGTTGCTGGAGTCTTGCATAGCCTCTGATTATGGAGAGTCAGCGCAGCCATGTGCTGCTGGTGTCAAGTGTAGCCTCTGATTATGGAGAGTCACGGTAGACGTTGTGCTGCAGGAGTCTTCCGTAGCCTCTGATTATGGAGAGTCAGGGCAGCCATGTGCTGCTGGAGTCTTACGTAGCCCCTGATCATGGAGAGTCAGGGTAGCCATGTGCTGCTGGAGTCTTACGTAGCCTCTGATTATGGAGAGTCAAGGTAGCCATGTGCTGCGGTAGGCTTGTGTTGTCTCTGATTATGGAGAGTCAGGGTAGACATGTGCTGCTGGAGTCTTACTTAGCCTCTGATCATGGAGAGTCAGGGTAGTCATGTGCTGCTGGAGTCTTACGTAGCCTCTGATCATGGAGAGTCAGGGCAGCCACGTGCTGCTGGAGCCTTACGTAGCCTCTGATCATTGAGAGTCTGGGCAGCCATGTGCTGCTGGAGTCTTACGTAGCCTCTGATTATGGAGAGTCAAGGTAGCCATGTGCTGCAGTAGGCTTGTGTTGTCTCTGATTATGGAGAGTCAGGGCAGCCATGTGCTGCTGGAGTCTTGCATAGCCTCTGATTATGGAGAGTGAGTGCAGCCATGTACTGCTGGAGTCAAGCGTAGCCTCTGATTATGGAGAGTCACGGTAGCCATGTGCTGCTGGAGTCTTACGTAGCCTCTGATCATGGAGAGTCAGGGTAGTCATGTGCTGCTGGAGTCTTACGAAGCCTCTGATCATGGAGAGTCAGGGCAGCCATGTGCTGCTGGAGTCTTACGTAGCCTCTGATCATGGAGAGTCAGGGCAGACATGTGTTTCTGGAGTCTTGCGTAGCCTCTGATTATGGAGAGTCGGGAAAGACATGTGCTGCTGGAGTCTTGCGTAGCCTCTGATTATGGAGAGTCGGGAAAGACATGTGCTGCTGGAGTCTTGCGTAGCCTCTGATTATGGAGAGTCGGGAAAGACATGTGCTGCTGGAGTCTTGCGTAGCCTCTGATTATGGAGATTGAGGGCAGCCATGTGCTTCTGGAGTCTTACGTAACCTCTGATCATGGAGAGTCAGGGCAGTCATGTGCTGCAGGAGTCTTCCGTAGCCTCTGATTATGGAGAGGCAGGGTAGCTATGTGCTGCTGGAATCAAGCATGACCTATGATTATGGAGAGTCACGGTAGCCATGTGCTGCGTTAGTCTTGTGTAGTCTCTGATTATGGAGAGTCAGCGCAGCCATGTGCTGCTGGAGTCAAGCGTAGCCTCTGATTATGGAGAGTCACGGTAGACGTTGTGCTGCAGGAGTCTTCCGTAGCCTCTGATTATGGAGAGTCAGCGCAGCCATGTTCTGCTGGAGTCTTACGTAGCCCCTGATCATGGAGAGTCAGGGTAGCCATGTGCTGCTGGAGTCTTACGTAGCCTCTGATTATGGAGAGTCAAGGTAGCCATGTGCTGCGGTAGGCTTGTGTTGTCTCTGATTATGGAGAGTCAGGGTAGACATGTGCTGCTGGGGTCTTAAGTAGCCTCTGATCATGGAGAGTCAGGGTAGTCATGTGCTGCTGGAGTCTTACGCAGCCTCTGATCATGGAGAGTCAGGGCAGCCATGTGCTGCTGGAGTCTTACGTAGCCTCTGATCATGGAGAGTCAGGGCAGCCATGTGCTGCTGGAGTCTTACGTAGCCTCTGATTATGGAGAGTCAAGGTAGCCATGTGCTGCGGTAGGCTTGTGTTGTCTCTGATTATGGAGAGTCAGGGTAGACATGTGCTGCTGGAGTCTTACATAGCCTCTGATCATGGAGAGTCAGGGCAGCCATGTGCTGCTGGAGTCTTACGTAGCCTCTGATCATGGAGAGTCAGGGCAGACATGTGTTTCTGGAGTCTTGCGTAGCCTCTGATTATGGAGAGTCAGGAAAGACATGTGCTGCTGGAGTCTTGCGTAGCCTCTGATTATGGAGAGTCGGGAAAGACATGTGCTGCTGGAGTCTTGCGTAGCCTCTGATTATGGAGAGTCGGGAAAGACATGTGCTGCTGGAGTCTTGCGTAGCCTCTGATTATGGAGAGTCGTGAAAGACATGTGCTGCTGGAGTCTTGCGTAGCCTCTGATTATGGAGAGTCGGGAAAGACATGTGCTGCTGGAGTCTTGCGTAGCCTCTGATTATGGAGATTGAGGGCAGTCATGTGCTTCTGGAGTCTTACGTAACCTCTGATCATGGAGAGTCAGGGCAGCCATGTGCTGCTGGAGTCTTGCGTAGCTTCTGATTATGGAGAGTCAGGGTAGAAATGTGCTGCTGGAGTCTTACGTAGCTTCTGATCATGGAGAGTCAGGGCAGCCATGTGCTGCTGGAGTCTTGCGTAGCTTCTGATTATGGAGAGTCAGGGTTGAAATGTGCTGCTGGAGTCTTACGTAGCCTCTGATCATGGAGAGTCAGGGCAGCCATGTGCTGCTGGAGTCTTACGTAGCCTCTGATTATGGAGAGTCAGGGCAGCCATGTTCTGCTGGAGTCTTGCGTAGCCTCTGATTATGGAGAGTCAGGGCAGCCATGTGCTGCTCGAGTCTTACGTAGCCTCTGATTATGGAGAGTCAAGGTAGCCATGTGCTGCGGTAGGCTTGTGTTGTCTCGGATTATGGAGAGTCAGGGTAGACATGTGCTGCTGGAGTCTTACGTAGCCTCTGATCATGGAGAGTCAGGGTCGTCATGTGCTGCTGGAGTCTTACGTAGCCTCTGATTATGGAGAGTCAGGGCAGCCACGTGCTGCTGGAGTCTTACGCAGCCTCTGATCATGGAGAGTCAGGGCAGCCATGTGCTGCTGGAGTCTTACGTAGCCTCTGATTATGGAGAGTCAAGGTAGCCATGTGCTGCAGTAGGCTTGTGTTGTCTCTGATTATGGAGAGTCAGGGCAGCCATGTGCTGCTGGAGTCTTGCATAGCCTCTGATTATGGAGAGTCAGTGCAGCCATGTGCTGCTGGAGTCAAGCATAGCCTCTGATTATGGAGAGTCATGGTAGCCATGTGCTGCTGGAGTCTTACGCAGCCTCTGATCATGGAGAGTCAGGGCAGCCATGTGCTGCTGGAGTCTTACGTAGCCTCTGATTATGGAGAGTCGGGAAAGACATGTGCTGCTGGAGTCTTGCGTAGCCTCTGATTATGGAGATTGAGGGCAGCCATGTGCTTCTGGAGTCTTACGTAACCTCTGATCATGGAGAGTCTGGGCAGTCATGTGCTGCAGGAGTCTTCCGTAGCCTCTGATTATGGAGAGTCAGGGCAGCCATATGCTGCTGGAGTCTTGCGTAGCCTCTGATTATGGAGAGACAGGGCAGCCATGTGCTGCTGGAGTCTTGCGTAGCCTCTGATTATGGAGAGTCGTGGCAGCCATGTGCTGCTGGAGTCTTCCGTAGCCTCTGATTATGGAGAGGCAGGGTAGCCATGTGCTGCTGGAATCAAGCATAACCTATGATTATGGAGAGTCACGGTAGCCATGTGCTGCGGTAGTCTTGTGTAGTCTCTGATTATGGAGAGTCAGCGCAGCCATGTGCTGCTGGAGTCAAGCGTAGCCTCTGATTATGGAGAGTCACGGTAGACGTTGTGCTGCAGGAGTCTTCCTTAGCCTCTGATTATGGAGAGTCAGGGCAGCCATGTGCTGCTGGAGTCTTACGTAGCCTCTGATCATGGAGAGTCAGGGTAGTCATGTGCTGCTGGAGTCTTACGCAGCCTCTAATCATGGAGAGTCAGGGCAGCCATGTGCTGCTGGAGTCTTACGTAGCCTCTGATCATGGAGAGTCAGGGCAGCCATGTGCTGCTAGAGTCTTACGTAGCCTCTGATTATGGACGGTCAAGGTAGCCATGTGCTGCGGTAGGCTTGTGTTGTCTCTGATTATGGAGAGTCAGGGTAGACATGTGCTGCTGGAGTCTTACATAGCCTCTGATCATGGAGAGTCAGGGCAGCCATGTGCTGCTGGAGTCTTACGTAGCCTCTGATCATGGAGAGTCAGGGCAGACATGTGTTTCTGGAGTCTTGCGTAGCCTCTGATTATGGAGAGTCGGGAAAGACATGTGCTGCTGGAGTCTTGCGTAGCCTCTGATTATGGAGAGTCGGGAAAGACATGTGCTGCTGGAGTCTTGCGTAGCCTCTGATTATGGAGAGTCGGGAAAGACATGTGCTGCTGGAGTCTTGCGTAGCCTCTGATTATGGAGAGTCGTGAAAGACATGTGCTGCTGGAGTCTTGCGTTGCCTCTGATTATGGAGAGTCGTGAAAGGCATGTGCTGCTGGAGTCTTGCGTAGCCTCTGATTATGGAGATTGAGGGCAGCCATGTGCTGCTGGAGTCTTGCGTAGCCTCTGATCATGGAGAGTCAGGGCAGCCATGTGCTGCTGGAGTCTTGCGTAGCTTCTGATTATGGAGAGTCAGGGTAGAAATGTGCTGCTGAAGTCTTACGTAGCCTCTGATCATGGAGAGTCAGGGCAGCCATGTGCTGCTGGAGTCTTACGCAGCCTCTGATCATGGAGAGTCAGTGCAACCATGTGCTGCTGGAGTCTTACGTAGCCTCTGATCATGGAGAGTCAGGGCAGCCACGTGCTTGTGGAGTCTTGCGTAGCCTCTGATCATGTAGAGTCAGGGCAGCCACGTGCT
Organism: Ambystoma mexicanum; assembly: GCF_040938575.1. Taxonomy (NCBI): domain Eukaryota; kingdom Metazoa; phylum Chordata; class Amphibia; order Caudata; family Ambystomatidae; genus Ambystoma; species Ambystoma mexicanum. The sequence continues at coordinate 1,667,858,420 of NC_090929.1, forward strand.
TGTGGAGTCTTACGTAGCCTCTGATCATGGAGAGTCAGTGCAACCATGTTCTGCTGGAGTCTTGCGTAGCCTCTGATCATGGAGAGTCAGGGCAGCCACGTGCTTGTGGAGTCTTGCGTAGCCTCTGATTATGGAGAGTCGGGAAAGACATGTGCTGCTGGAGTCTTGCGTAGCCTCTGATTATGGAGAGTCGTGAAAGACATGTGCTGCTGGAGTCTTGCGTAGCCTCTGATTATGGAGAGTCGGGAAAGACATGTGCTGCTGGAGTCTTGCGTAGCCTCTGATTATGGAGAGTCGTGAAAGACATGTGCTGCTGGAGTCTTGCGTAGCCTCTGATTATGGAGAGTCGGGAAAGACATATGCTGCTGGAGTCTTACGTAGCCTCTGATTATGGAGAGTCAAGGTAGCCATGTGCTGCGGTAGGCTTGTGTTGTCTCTGATTATGAAGAGTCAGGGTAGACATGTGCTGCTGGAGTCTTACGCAGCCTCTGATCATGGAGAGTCAGGGCAGCCATGTGATGCTGGAGTCTTACGTAGCCTCTGATCATGGAGAGTCAGGGCAGCCATGTGCTGCTGGAGTCTTACGTAGCCTCTGATCATGGAGAGTCAGGGCAGACATGTGTTTCTGGAGTCTTGCGTAGCCTCTGATTATGGGGAGTCGGGAAAGACATGTGCTGCTGGAGTCTTGCGTAGCCTCTGATCATGGAGAGTCAGAGCAGCCACGTGCTTGTGGAGTCTTGCATAGCCTCTGATTATGGAGAGTTCGGGAAAGACATGTGCTGCTGGAGTCTTGCGTAGCCTCTGATTATGGAGAGTCGTGAAAGACATGTGCTGCTGGAGTCTTGCGTAGCCTCTGATTATGGAGAGTCGGGAAAGACATGTGCTGCTGGAGTCTTGCGTAGCCTCTGATTAAGGAGATTGAGGGCAGCCATGTGCTTCTGGAGTCTTACGTAACCTCTGATCATGGAGAGTCAGGGCAGCCATGTGCTGCTGGAGTCTTGCGTAGCTTCTGATTATGGAGAGTCAGGGTAGAAATGTGCTGCTGGAGTCTTACGTAGCTTCTGATCATGGAGAGTCAGGGCAGCCATGTGCTGCCGGAGTCTTGCGTAGCTTCTGATTATGGAGAGTCAGGGTTGAAATGTGCTGCTGGAGTCTTGCGTAGCCTCTGATCATGTAGAGTCAGGGCAGCCACGTGCTTGTGGAGTCTTACGTAGCCTCTGATCATGGAGAGTCAGTGCAACCATGTTCTGCTGGAGTCTTGCGTAGCCTCTGATCATGGAGAGTCAGGGCAGCCACGTGCTTGTGGAGTCTTGCGTAGCCTCTGATTATGGAGAGTCGGGAAAGACATGTGCTGCTGGAGTCTTGCGTAGCCTCTGATTATGGAGAGTCGTGAAAGACATGTGCTGCTGGAGTCTTGCGTAGCCTCTGATTATGGAGAGTCGGGAAAGACATGTGCTGCTGGAGTCTTGCGTAGCCTCTGATTATGGAGAGTCGTGAAAGACATGTGCTGCTGGAGTCTTGCGTAGCCTCTGATTATGGAGAGTCGGGAAAGACATATGCTGCTGGAGTCTTACGTAGCCTCTGATTATGGAGAGTCAAGGTAGCCATGTGCTGCGGTAGGCTTGTGTTGTCTCTGATTATGAAGAGTCAGGGTAGACATGTGCTGCTGGAGTCTTACGCAGCCTCTGATCATGGAGAGTCAGGGCAGCCATGTGATGCTGGAGTCTTACGTAGCCTCTGATCATGGAGAGTCAGGGCAGCCATGTGCTGCTGGAGTCTTACGTAGCCTCTGATCATGGAGAGTCAGGGCAGACATGTGTTTCTGGAGTCTTGCGTAGCCTCTGATTATGGGGAGTCGGGAAAGACATGTGCTGCTGGAGTCTTGCGTAGCCTCTGATCATGGAGAGTCAGGGCAGCCACGTGCTTGTGGAGTCTTGCATAGCCTCTGATTATGGAGAGTTCGGGAAAGACATGTGCTGCTGGAGTCTTGCGTAGCCTCTGATTATGGAGAGTCGTGAAAGACATGTGCTGCTGGAGTCTTGCGTAGCCTCTGATTATGGAGAGTCGGGAAAGACATGTGCTGCTGGAGTCTTGCGTAGCCTCTGATTATCGAGATTGAGGGCAGCCATGTGCTTCTGGAGTCTTACGTAACCTCTGATCATGGAGAGTCAGGGCAGCCATGTGCTGCTGGAGTCTTGCGTAGCTTCTGATTATGGAGAGTCAGGGTAGAAATGTGCTGCTGGAGTCTTACGTAGCTTCTGATCATGGAGAGTCAGGGCAGCCATGTGCTGCTGGAGTCTTGCGTAGCTTCTGATTATGGAGAGTCAGGGTTGAAATGTGCTGCTGGAGTCTTACGTAGCCTCTGATCATGGAGAGTCACGGCAGCCATGTGCTGCTGGAGTCTTACTTAGCCTCTGATTATGGAGAGTCAGGGCAGCCATGTTCTGCTGGAGTCTTGCTTAGCCTCTGATTATGGAGAGTCAGGGCAGCCATGTGCTTGTGGAGTTTTGCGTAGCCTCTGATTATGGAGAGTCGGGAAAGACATGTGCTGCTGGAGTCTCGCGTAGCCTCTGATTATGGAGAGTCAGTGCAACCATGTGCTGCTGGAGTCTTACGTAGCCTCTGATCATGGAGAGTCAGGGCAGCCATTTGCTGCTGGAGTCTTACGTAACCTCTGATCATGGAGAGTCAGGGCAGCCATGTGCTGCTGGAGTCTTGCGTAGCCTCTGATTATGGAGAGTCAGGGTAGAAATGTGCTGCTGGAGTCTTGCGTAGCTTCTGATTATGGAGAGTCAGGGTAGAAATGTGCTGCTGGAGTCTTACGTAGCTTCTGATCATGGAGAGTCAGGGCAGCCATGTGCTGCTGGAGTCTTGCGTAGCTTCTGATTATGGAGAGTCAGGGTAGAAATGTGCTGCTGGAGTCTTACGTAGCCTCTGATCATGGAGAGTCAGGGCAGCCATGTGCTGCTGGAGTCTTACGTAGCCTCTGATTATGGAGAGTCAGGGCAGCCATGTGCTGCAAGAGTCTTGCGTAGCCTCTGATTATGGAGATTGAGGGCAGCCATGTGCTTCTGGAGTCTTGCGTAGCCTCTGATTATGGAGAGTCAGTGCAACCATGTGCTGCTGGAGTCTTACGTAGCCTCTGATCTTGGAGAGTCAGGGAAGCCATGTGCTGCTGGAGTCTTGCGTAGCTTCTGATTATGGAGAGTCAGGGTAGAAATGTGCTGCTGGAGTCTTACGTAGCCTCTGATCATGGAGAGTCAGGGCAGCCATGTGCTGCTGGAGTCTTACGCAGCCTCTGATCATGGAGAGTCAGTGCAACCATGTGCTGCTGCAGTCTTACGTAGCCTCTGATCATGGAGAGTCAGGGCAGCCATGTGCTGCTGGAGTCTTGTGTAGCTTCTGATTATGGAGAGTCAGGGTAGAAATGTGCTTCTGGAGTCTTGCGTAGCCTCTGATTATGGAGAGTCAGGGCAGCCATGTGCTGCTGGAGTCTTACGTAGCCTCTGATCATGGAGAGTAAGGGCAGCCACGAGCTTGTGGAGTCTTGCGTAGCCTCTGATCATGGAGAGTCAGGGCAGCCACGTGCTTGTGGAGTCTTACGTAGCCTCTGATCATGGAGAGTCAGTGCAACCATGTGCTGCTGGAGTCTTACGTAGCCTCTGATCATGGAGAGTCAGGGCAGCCACGTGCTTGTGGAGTCTTGCGAAGCCTCTGATCATGGAGAGTCAGGGCAGCCACGTGCTTGTGGAGTCTTACTTAGCCTCTGATCATGGAGAGTCAGTGCAACCATGTGCTGCTGGAGTCTTGCGT